>NC_056735.1:921911553-921964053 GCF_019279795.1 Protopterus annectens
AAGAGAGTACAAACTACTACTAGTTCTAGACATTATGTCTCCTGTTGCACTGAAACTGAAAGATAACATCTTTTTTGTTTATGGCTCAGCCATAAAGTAACTCAACGTCAACCATTCTTCTGAAGTTTTGCAAGTTAATCTCCTGTGTTTCAGTCTCCTCTGTTAAAATACATACATCTAAACAGTTACAATAGTGCATATACATTTCTGCTCAGTACTTTACAAAATATATCTTCAGCACACATCTGTACAATATGACATACAGTTCTAATACATCTGTAACACAAGCATCTTACATGAGCATGTTGACATACACAAATGGCACACAACCACTCACAAAATTCCAGATAGCTGGGCTGGCAATATCTCCTTCTGTCACACTTCTATACAAATCATATTAATATTCAGAAATGACATTATTTACAAAATTTTAGCTAGTTGGACTGGCAGTATTTCCCCTTTGTCACAGTGTGCATACTTATATATAGAGAGAGAGGTCTGAGATATATATGCGCACACACACACACACACACACACACACACACACACACACACACACACACACACAGACACACACACACACGTGTGTGTGTGTGTGTGTGTGTGTGTGTGTGTGTGTGTGTGTATATATATATATATATATATATATATATATATATATATATATGTGATGGCACAGTGGTGCAGCAGTAAACATTGTTGGCTCACAGCAAGAGGTTCTCCAGTCTGATTCTCAGCTGGGGTGCCTTCTGTTCATATGGGTTTACTTATGTTACAAAGACATGCATCTGGAGTGTTTCTCCCTTGGCCTCTGCTGAAAGTTGGCTTGTTCCAAGTCGGACTTTCCTAGGAAACAAAATGTTAAATTAAAAAAAAAAAATATATATATATATATATATATATATATATATAGTTCCCCTTCAGAAGGTTGAAAGGCTGAAATCTCGAAATGCATATGGTCGAGACCATATGCTCGAAATTTCAGAAGCTCGACCGTCTGAATGGGGCTTGGCATACAGCGCAGAACGGGAGATTTCCCTTTCTTCACTGTAGTGTGATCTTGGAGTTGGTATAAATAAGTAGCGGGGGGTGCAACCCCCATGTGGGCAGTGCAGGGGGGCTTGCCCCCCTGCAGAAACATTGTTTTGTGTTTCATTTTTTTTTCCCCTTCAGAAGGTCGAGCTTCTGAAATTCGAGCATATGGCTTTGGTCATATGCATTTCGAGATTTCTGCCATTCGACCTTCTGAAGGGGAACTCTATATATATCTATATATATATATATATATATATATATATATATATATATATATATATATATATATATATATATATATACAGAGAGAGAGAGAGAGAGATTTAGTTTAGAAAATCAGCTGTCCAAAACAGTGAATCTCATTCTTGAATGCTGAAATATCAACTTAGGGAATTGCATGACAGTTCTGTGATTTGAGATCATGGTATGGGGGGGGGTCAGGAAACTTTCCCTTTCCTCACTATGGGACACTCTTGGAGATGGAATATATAAGTAGCAAGGCGTGTATGGTGCAGGGGATAGCTTTCACTCTTGCAAATTAAGTTATTTTTGTTATTGTTTTCTAGTCAATATTTTAACATTTGATAAGGCCTTCTCTACAATGTGACTTTCACTGTTAAACATGCAATGCTCCGTGACTGCTTTTAACAGTAGCAATTGCTTGCTACATTTGTAGCAAACAGTTTAATATCATTAAAAAGAAAAAAAAAAACAAGATTTGTTTATTTCTTTTTTTCTCCTTAATTAAAATTTGAGGAGGGATGGTAGGGACAGGTTGCAGAATTGGGACCTGATTGGCTCCTACATTTCAGGAGCATGTGGTATCTAATTGTTAACCATTTTTACCCCTCAACTGACAAGGGACAGGATGCAAAAACAGGATCTGGTCAGCTGGGTGGCTGCTGCATTTCACAAGCACTTGGTGTTACAAAAGCCAGCTACACCTCTTTTGTCATGAGTCAAAATTTGTTGCAGAATACAGAAAGCATGCTAATCCACTACAAGCTGTTTACCGCCAAAATCAAAATATGCAAACAAAATTATATTAACCTTAATAAATACAGTTCCAGTAAATAAACTAAAGTAAAAACTATATATTTTATAAAGAGAAAGCCCACTTTATATGATGAGAACATACGTTCTGCAAAAAGAAATGGTAGCAAAACCCCTTTGTATTTGATCTTTAAGATGCTTAACAGTGAAGAACAGCTGAGGGTTTACATGGAATTAGTTGGTTAGCATGCATGATAAACTGGAGCAAGGTTGAATCAAAAATAGATACTGTGCATTTATTGTCTGATCATGGATTTCATTTAGTCCAGGCTTATAGGGAAGAAGATCCTAGCCTGGCACTCAAAAGGTACAAGTCAAAGAAATGAATCACACACCTACACACATGCACAACCATGTGCCCCATCCCACACCTACAGAAAAAGTGAGGAATCAGGATTCTTCCCCCAATATCTTTCAATAAAACTGAGGCAAACAACCATAACAGCTTGGTAGTATACTTTCCTAAAAGTGTTTAAGCATAAAAAGCAATGCTTGGGGTTGCAGAGGTTTAACATGCATTCTAAAAAAATGTACATTTATTTATTTGAAGCAAATGTGCTTTCAATTGTTTCCTCACTGCAACTGATTAGATCACATTCTTAATTTTTCTGGAAAGTAGTTCTAATAGTTTGGTGCCATTTTTCAAACAGCATTTCTACTTAAAACTGTAACTGATTACACAACTCCTAATATGTGATTTAAATATGTAAACACATTGTGGAGTCAGTCTGCCTGAGTAAAACATGCTGTTGCCAGGAGTTAACATTCCTTAATACTCTCATCTCATTGTTGAAATAACCACTGATGTAAAGTTGTTAATCTCGCCGATTATTCTCACTGATGGGTTGGAGCCGATCCTCGGCTCTGACACGGCCGATATCAAGCTCGAGGTTTGCCAGTAGCTCAAGGCCAGCCCCTTATCCCACCATGCACTGCTAGAATTACTTCAGATCTAGTTTGCCGTGGCAAGAGAAATCTCGGTAATCCAGATAGCTCAGACCATTTTAGAAACAGAATTAACAGCAAGTTTTTAAAAAGTTTTCCTTTTTGATATATTTATGTAGTGTCTGTTAGTTCCATTATTTTAGATAGTTTAGACAGTTTATATAGTTTAAATTGTTTTAAATTAGGGACTTGTTAGCTTTTTAGTTTGTATGGGCCTTTAGCCCCTTTTCCTACTATTAATCCCTTTAGTAGTTAGTTTTTTTTTTTTCTGTGGGACTCTTAGTCCCATATTTGTATTATATTTTTATTTTTATATAGATATATATATATATACATATTTATATATATATATATATATAGATATATATATATATACATATTTATATATATTACTGTTGTAGATAGTGCCCAGGTTGGGCTAAGTTGTTTGTGAATCTATTTACTGTTTTTCTCTCAGTATGTCAAAGGATAGGGAGAAATCCCATCCCAAATCGAGTTTTAAAAAATGCCCAGATTGTGGGCAGAAAATGTCCATCACTAACGAACATATTTAATGTGTCTACTGCTTGGGGGCCAAGCACCTCCAAGACACCTGTAGCATTTGTCACTCCTTCTCTTCAAGAGTCCTCTTGGAGAGAAGGAGGAAACTTATAGACAGAGGATTGCTACAGCAATCTTTTTCAGAGGTTTTGAATAGCCATGAAGTTGCTAGTACGTCTTCCAAATCGTCAAAATCCAAGTCTTCAGATAAGGTATCCAAAAAGGCTAAAATTTCAGAAGGAGGGTCATCAGTTCCACAGTCATCGAAGTTGAGTGTACCTTTGATTCGGAGCCAGCTCTCACAATAGCAGCCAGTCTCCGAAGTTCCTTCTTCACCGCTGCTCCAGTCAGCACCTTTGGTGCATTCAGCTAAATCTTCAGTCAGCCTTTCAGATTTGGACATGGATCGGCTAGTGCAGAAGCTTTTACAGGCACCAGGACTTGCCAAATTGTTGTCGGCCCTGACCAGCTTGTTGGTGCTGAAGACCATGGAACCGAACTTGTCTACTTCTCCTCCGAGCCGTACTGGACTCTCAGAGCCGAGGGAAGTTGAACCGATGGTGGTCGGACCCTTGGAGCCGATATCCGCTCCGGGGTTATCAGCTCCATCTACTTGGATGTCCTCGGCGCTGACCGAGGGCTCTAAGAGCAGACACTCTCCAGTCGGGTCTGGGGAGGATAGTCACACCGAATTGTCGGTGCCGACTCTCCCTCTTGGGGCTTTGGCTTGGATGAGCTCGGCTCCTACCTCAGGCTAGGAGCCCAGGGTTTCGGTGCGGGAGGATCGGATGGTACTCTCAGGTCCGTCCACTCCTCCTCGTCGGAGCCATGGTTCTTTCGATGCTATGAGGAGAGTTTTGTCTCCAAAGACAACATCAGCATCGGTTCAGCTTTCCCTCTCCCCTCAAGCTCCTGTGTCTACTTCTGCATCTACCAACCCATCTAAGCGTAGAGACCCTGAGCCTCAAGTACACCCACAGGGTGTCCCCTGCTCTTCTGAGACCTCCCCAGAACCCCCCCCCCTGCTGAGGAGGTGCCCAGAAAGAGACTGTGCAAGAGGAGGCATTTAGACTCCCCACAGGGGTCTTTGACATCTGACACGGACTTAGATGAGTCAGAAGGGTCCCCTCGGTCCCCCTCTGAGGATATCTCTTTTGCAGAGATACTAGAGATACTTAGTCAGAGGGGCGACTGGCAGTCCAAGACCACTACTGAGGATGAGTCTGTGCTCTTGAAGGCTTTTGAGTCTTAACCTTCCACTTCTTGGGTGTCTCCACCTTACGACAAGCTCATGGATCTGATCTCTAGTAAGGCGTGGGAGTCACCGGAGGCCATGGATCCTGTCCCTCGTAGACCCAATAAATTCATATCTGCCCCAGTCAATAAACCTTTTTTGACAAAAGGAGTGCCTGCGGATGCCATGGTGGTTGCTGCAGCCACCAAAAAGGAAGTATCTGAGACATCATCTTCTATCCATCCCCCTAACAGAGATTCTAGGGTTATAGATAGATATGGGAAGTGCATGTTTAGTTCAGCGACTTTTTCTCTCCAATCACTGAACTACTTGACCCATTTTACAAGACTACAGAGAGATCTCCTGAAAGAGCTAGGAGATACTCTCTTGGGTACAATAGCTGCAGGAGTGGCCGACAAAGCCCAGCTCGCTACCCTTAATTCAGTAGTGAACTCGTCCATGCGTCTCATATCCTATGCAGCTGGTGGTTCGAGTAGAGCTGCTAGTTCGGGCATTGCTTTTGCAGACAAGCCTGGATGCGTCTCTGTTCCTTTGTGGAACCCTTCAAGTCTTCTTTTATTAATACCCCGTTTGATGGCTCATCACTGTTTGGGCCCAAAGTAAAGGAAACTTTAACCAGGTGTGAACAGGAAGGCAAGACTTTATCTGCCATTGGGGTCCGCTTTTCCACTCCTACTCGGCCCTACCCCAAGGGCCTTGGGGGGGGAGATGCAGTTCCAAAAAACTCAAGCAGCCTTTCACGACACACATGTTGAAACCCCCTCTAGAGGCAGAGGAGGGGGTTATAATGGAAGACGCTTCCCCCTGGCAGAGGGGGTCCGCAGCAACAGAGTGATAGGGGTCAGTTCTCTGGTCAGTCCTACCAGCGCTCCTGAAAGGGGGCCTGACTGTTCAGCTCTGGAGGCAGTCAGGGGTCACTTGTCTTTGTACCCAGAAGCCTGGATAAACATAACATCGGATACTTGGGTACAAAGCATCATTTCCAGAGGATATTTCATACTGTTCTTTACCCCTCCCATTCCTATCAAAAAAATCCCAGATGTTCCACCCAATCTCAGGGAACAAGCAATTGTAGAGGTCCACAGATTGCTAGAAAAAAAGAGTCATCCAACCAGTCCCAGCAGACCAAGTCGGATTCGGAACTTACTCAAGATTCTTTTTGGTACCAAAGAAAACAGGGGACTGGAGACCTATCTTGGACCTCAACCGACTCAACAAGTTCGTAAAGAAAGAGAAGTTCCGAATGGTCACGCTTCAGTCCATTCTTCCCTTTTTAGGGAAAGGCGATTGGATGTGCTCCATAGATCTCACGGATGCATACTATCACATAAAGATGGACAGACGCTCCAGAGATCAGCTGCGCTTCTGGCTGGGAGCCAATCATTACCAGTTTCAAGCCCTGCCCTTTGGTCTGACTTCAGCCCCCGGAGTGTTCACCAAATGCATGGTAGTGGTCACAGCTCACCTGAGGCGTCTAGGATTCCAGGTGTTTCCATACTTAGACAAGTGGTTCCTCACCACTACCACCAGGCATCAATTGACTCAGGCAACACAATACACTCTGACACTCTGCCATCAATTAGGCATTACGATCAACTTCGAAAAGTCTGCCTTATCGCCATCTCAGCATACCGTTTTTATAGGAGCAGAGTTAGATACCTCAACCACCACTCTACGTCTCCCTATCGAAAGAGTCACTCTTCTTTTTCAGCAAAACGTCAGCTCACTGTTGTCAAAGAACAAAGCTACAGCAGCGGAGTTATTGAAAGTACTAGGTTTGATGGCGGCAGCAATCCTGGCTATACCAGTTGCAAGGATGCATATGCGAATCCTTCAATGGCTTCTCTTCACTCAGTGGTCTTACCAGGAACTACCAATGCACCACATGATTCTTATCATGGATTCTTGCAGGAGAGACCTTCAATGGTGATTGACGTCTCTTCATGTTACAGCAGGGAGACCCTTTGTTCTCCCCTCCCAGTAGCCACTGTGACCATGGCCGCTTCCCTGATAGGGTGGGGAGGCATTTTCAGGGAAAGATTGCCCAAGGCACATGGACAGATCAAGAATCACATCTGCACATCAATGTTCTAGAGCTGAGAGTGGTACTTCTGGCGTTGCAGTACTTTCAGGACTCTCTCCTGGGTCTAGGGACTATTGCAATTCAGACCAACATGTCAGTAGTCTGGTACTTGAACAAGCAGGGTGGAACCAAGTCTTACCCCCTTTGTCGAGAAGCCCTCAGGGTTTGGCAATGGGCTGTGTTGTCCCAGCATTTTCTGTTAGCAACGCACATCCCGGGGAAATCCAACGTCATAGCAGACAAGCTAAGCAGGGCAATATTACTCCCTCACGAGTGGTCTCTCAATCAACAGGTTGCGGAGTTGATTTTCTGCAAATGGGGCCAGCCTTGCTGCAACCTTTTTGCCAGCCACATCAATTCAAAATGCAGAAGCTACTTTGCCCTGATACCACCTCCTGGTCATCCCCCGAGAAATGCGCTTTTACACGATTGGCCCCCGAGTTTCCTTTATGCATTTCCACCCTTCCCATTAATACCCAGATTTCTACAGAAAGCAAAATCACTGGGAAGGAAAGTTATATTCATAGCCCCCTACTGGCCTTGACAGATTTGGTTTCCATTTCTCTACCATCATCTTTTGGAGGATCCATGGATCCTGGACCCAGTTCCGGACCTTCTGACACACCAGTCAGGGGACCTTCATCTTTCTCTACAGTCTCTGAAACTGACTGCTTGGCTAATCCACTTCCCCTATTTGCCAGGCTTCATTCAATTTCAGAAGATACAAGACAGATTCTCTTGTCCTCTCACAAGCCATCTACCAGGAAATTATATGGCAGCAAATGGAAAAGGTTCTCAATTTGGGCCAACGCGCAAAACATTGACCCTTTTTGAGCTCTGCTATCTTCGATTTTGGAATTTTTGACAAAAAAATTTTAAGGAAGGGGTAGCAACTGCTGCAGTTCAAGTTCAGTTAGCTGCTATCTCAAATTTTCACCTTGGTCTTGATGGTTCAAATATTATGAGCCATAAATTATCCAAAACCTTCCTTAAAGGCGTTCTTTATATGAGACCTCCGATCAAGATTCCCTTTTCTCCCTGGAATTTAAACCTTATGCTGTCTCAACTTATTCTTCCTCCCTTTGAACCAGCTTTTTCTTGTGCTTTAAAATTCTTATCGTGGAAAAAAAAAAATTTTTGTGGCCATTACATCTGCCCGCAGAGTGTCAGAACTTCAAACATTATCCATCAGACCACCCTACATGATCTTCCATACTGACAGAGTATCTCTCAGAATGAACCCCTCATTTTTACCTAAAGTCTGTTCTGAGTCAAACATCACTCAGGTCATTGAACTACCAGTGTTCTTCCCCAACCACTCTAACAACTTAGAATATATGCTGCACAAACTTGATGTTCACAGACAGCTCAGATTTTATCTTGACAGAACTAAGGATATTAGGAAATCAGATCAACTTTTTGTAGCCTTCTCAGAAGCAAGACAAGGCAATCCAGTGGCTAAAACAATCTTATCTAAATGGTTATCCGATTGTATATCCTTTGTTTATGAAAATGTGAACATGCCTTTAATGCACAAACCAAAAGCTCATTCTACCAGCGCTGTCTCTACCTCTTCTGCTTTTCAAAATTGCCCATTGACGATATTTGCGCTGCAGCCACTTGGTCTAACCCTCATACCTTTATCTCACATTACAAAGTAGTTAAGGCTTCTAGGGACAGGTCTTCCTTTGGTTCTACAGTACTGAAGAACATACTCCCATGAGCGCCCCAGGGTTGAGGGTGCTAGGGACGCTACCCATCAGTGAGAATAATTGTCGAGATTAACAACTTCACATACAGAAGTTATGTACTTACCATAACATTCCATGTGAGTTGTTTATCTCACCTTTATTCTCACGTCCCTCCCCTTTTCCCCCTCCTGGCTGACTACTGACTTAGAGGCTAGTGCCATCCTGGTTATTCAATATTTCTCTTTCCCTTTGGGTAGTCTTCTTCGTAGATATATATAAGAGAGTATGTATGGGTTGTATATATGTATATATATGTATAGACTATTATTCGCAGCAAACAAGATCTGAGGTAATTCTAGCAGTGCATGGTGGGATAAGGGGCTGGTCTCGAGCTACTGGCAAACCTTGAGCTTTGCTATCGGCCGTGTCGGAGCCGAGGATCGGCTCCAACCCATCAGTGAGAATAAAGGCGAGATAAACAATTCACATGGAATGTTATGGTAAGTACATAACTTCTATTTTCTTTATATTGAGATCAACAATATTCGAATTCCAAGCTTATTCCAGGTTTCTATGATCATGTTTCATATAATATGGAGACAGGTTATATGAGTCAGCAGCAGACTTTGAAAGCTGGCTGAGTGAACGAATACATTAATAGCTAATAGGAAATGAGTGTCTTACTGTCAGTGAATTAATAGCTCTCAGCCTTAAGAAACCAAAATTTGCTAAAAGCTTTATGCATCCTCTATGGGCCAAGGCTGAAAAACACAATCCTTTTTTGATTGACTTGTAAACTCCAAAATGAACTGAACTCATGCAGTGGGCATTATTTCGGTGACTTTTAAGAACCATTCTCTGCTCTCATATAACTGAATCAACAAGTCTAAGAAACATCTATCACAAGGTGTTTAGTTCAAAGTCATTAGAATTTTTCATCATAGGTTGTTTCCACCATAGACTTTCACCATTCATAACACAGAGGATTATGATTGTGTCTCCAATCCTAACAAGTACATTATGTGTTCAAGAGATGGATGCCAAGAAATTCAATGCAAGAGTGAAGGTCAAGAGGTGAATCTTTGCATCTATGTCAAGAACACATAATAGTTAATTACAACCGGGGATCCAATCACAATTCTTTGTAATGCATGAAGATTTATCTGCTCCATGTACTACTGGTTATTCAAAAGTAAGATTAAAAAAAACACAATGTTTTTGGCATGCCTGCTTTGAAAGCTGGTAAAGCAGTGGGGAAGTGAATAATATCCTTATGTATTTCTTGTCTAACGGAAACAATTTAATTCAATATACTGGCCATTCTTCATTAGGCACCAGGCAGAAATGGGAGTTGAAACAAAGCCATTTTATGTCCTGCTGCTGCTGCTGTTTACTGGCCAGCACTGCCAGCTTTTAGTGCTAGACACAATAACTGCATCTAAAGGGTGTTTAAGCATTGTTAAGGTTTGGTCTTATTCTACAGTAGTGCTGAACCCACATGGGATTTAACCAACATTGCAGTGTAGTCATGGTATTCCATGCACTACACTGAAATTATCTAGAAGATGCATTTAAGCTACTTTAGAATGACTTTTTAGTTATTTTTTTTATCTTGCACTGACTAAAATATGAATGTGCCATACCTGTTATCAAAGATGTTGTTAATACTTTCAGAAGTATATCCACATTTTATATGACTGAATTCTTAGGAATGTTTTTATATATATATATATATATATATATATATATAGAGAGAGAGAGAGAGAGATATTACTGGAGAAGTGTAAACATTATGCAGGACTGTCTATTGTACCTGTAAATTACTACGGACTTCACACATTCTACTAATACTGTTATTCAATAATATGTACTTTAAAGCATTAAAAGAAATGTGATGTCTAGTAGCTCAACTAGTTAAGCAATAGGGCAACATAAATGTTATTTGCCTTTGTGTGGGTTTAAGTCTCAACATACTGTATTTTTGATAAAATCTTGGCAGTAATTCACATACTATTGCTCATCAAATAAGAAAGATCTATAATTGCTTGTGAACTTCTACATTAGGGATTTTACACATCTAGCATGACCATGGTGTGTTGACACCTGTAGTGGTTAGGCCATGGATGAATACATATATCTCCATTATCAGCAAAGCTTCTAGAAACACAATATAGTACACTTCTATTAATAATGATGTATGTGTGAATGCTGAGTAATGCGTACATGTGTTACTTCTAAAGTTTGAATTTCAAAGCAGTATTTTATGATCCATTACTTCTTTTCAGCTTAATGAATTTAAGAACAATGCAGATCATCATGGCAGAAATATATGTGGGCTTTGTAATCACAATGCAAGTACTAGAAGTATGGATCTGTAATCCTTATACAGTATTATGGCTGTAGGGTAAGCACTATATGTGGAGTTATTGACTGCTCTTCTAACTACTTTACATGTGTAAGTTTGAATCCCACAAATGTACACTAATTGCTTTAAAGTGCAGGGAAATGTTTTCTTGTAAACTATGAAAGTTAAACTCAAGTGTGTTGACATGTTAGTTTTATACTTTGGATAAATGTGCATTTAGTTGTTATCCACAGATTTTTTTTTGAATATTCCATATTACAATGTATGTGTACAATGATGTAGTTATGTTTCCTTTACACATGGATATGACTTATGGATATGTGTACTCATAATTAAATGTTAACATTTAGTCAAGTGGTTAATATAATTTAAAAATTAGTTGGGTATAAATGACATTATAAAACAACCCCCATTAATATCCCAAAACATGCACACTGATTGGTCAGCGTGCACATTGTAAATCAGACTTATACTAATGGAAAAAGGTCCGGTCGCCCGGACTTTTTCCATTAGTATAAGTCTTTTTTTACAGCAATGGAGAATGCAAGACCTCCGTTGCTTTTTACACACTGTCTCGCTATGTTAAAGGTGTTTAACATATTGAGACAGCTTTAAAAAAAGTAACGGAGATCTTCCTTTCTCCATTGCTTTTTTTAAAGCTGTCTTGCTATGTTAAATGGGTTTAACATAGCGAGACAGCTTTAAAAAAAGCAACAGAGAGTTTGTTGCTTATTTTAAAGCTGTCTCGCTATGTTAAACTCCTTTAACATAGCGAGACAGTTTGTAAAAAGCAACGGAGATCTTTCTTTCTCCATTGCTTCCACCTGCAGCTCTGATGTACTACGTAAGCATACGCATGCACAGTACATCAGAACTGCCGCAAAATACCAGACAGCTACAGAAGAGCAGCAAGGAGGCATTATACAATGCCACCATTTAAGAAAAGTAATTCTTTTTTTTCTTAAATAATGTCATTGTATAATAGCAATAACCCACTTCTGGGTGTAGATAATGCTGGATTTACCCACGGTTGTCTTTGTTTGGACACTCAAGCTTCACCCTCGTGACCAAACCACACTAACCGTGGGTAAATCCAGCATTACCCACACCCAGGCGTGAGTTATTGCTATAGTATTGCATGTTAACATTCCTCTCCTTTGTGAGGATGCTGATATCACAAATGACTACCTTAAGTGATGTATATTGAACACCTCAAATGTTATAACTCAGAGTTATCACTGTAGACAATGTACTACATGCAGTCAGTGTTACATAGTTTTGGTTTGTAAAATCTACCTCAGACACTGGGCTGGATTCACGAAGGCTTGCACGGAGTCTAAGCGTAGAGTAAGACTCCATCCAGCCAACATGTCTGCCGAGCGAACCAGGAACAGCCGGCAGGGGCGTGCAAGACAGCTCCTAAAACGACTCTTGCACGGACAGTGTTAGTTTATGCAAATTACCTCATTTGCTGCTGAAAGCTATGCAAATGAGGTAAATTTGCGATTCAGGAAACACTAACCTGTCCGAGTAAGAGTAGTGTTATTTGCAGAAATGTACTTGGCTGGCAACTGAGTACCGCTCTGCAAATAGCAAAACGGAGCTATGACAGCTCCAAATAAAGGATGCATCCAGTTGAGGAAGCATACCAATGGTCAAATATACGGCTATTGGCATTTTTACCCATTGCAAAATAATAAAAAAATATTTTTTTTTCCTCGATCTCCGACGTTTAAGCATAGCGCAGTGCCGCGCAAATGTGCGGCGCTCTAAAAACACTAAAAACAAAAAATAAAAGCCACAAATAGGTATTTTATTCACAATATTCATCTGCCATGCAGGTGAATGGCAGGCTGAACACAACATGGCTACTGAGTAGTGATTGCTAAGGGGGGAAGCTCAGTCTGAGAGATGTAACCAAGCATTAGTAGGCAATCCTATGCAAATGAGTATAAGGATAGTGAATCCCAAATTACCCTAACATGTGAAACATGTCCCTAGAGTGTAAGAGTAGGATTAGGGGAGTAACAGAGTAGAAGATAGGTGACATCATGAGGGGGTATGTATCAAAAAGACTTTAAGCTTATTGGAGCAGAGTGGCATGTGTTTGCTGTGAGTTACCCAGGACTGGAAGAGACGTGCCTACAGTTGTCTAAACTGAAACCCAGAATCCGAAGATGTACGCCGTGGCTATCACTGAAGTTTCTTGCAAAGCTGCTTACACTGTGTGCGGGCGTGTGCGCGCCTGTAAACCCGTCTATGCCTGTGTGTGCATGTGTGCGCCCATGTAAGCCTGTGTAAGGCTGTCTAAGCCTGTATGCATGAATGTGCACCCGCCTAAGCCCATGTAAGCCTGAGTAAGCCTGTGTGCGTGCGTGTGCGCGTGTTAGCGCTTGTTTGCACGGCACTGCCCCCTATGGAAACAGAAATGGGAAAAGGAAGGAAAGGAAGTAGTAGGAAGTTAACCAAGGAGAACTATCAGAGCTGCCAGGTGAAATCAATCAGAATCAGCCAATTACACAGGCAGTACACTAGCCCAGCCCAGCACTTAAAACTCTGCAAACAACATCCCCCCATGTTTTTCTCAGAAACACTGCAACACTGCAGTCTACAAAGAGAAGTGAAAACTTAAAAAGCCTAACTGAGACAAAAAATGTTAGAGGCTGCCATTGCTATTATAAGGCAACATGTGCAAGATGCTGTGGGTGGTGCCATTGCAAATGCTGCTGACCAACCCACAGTGAGGAGACAGAGAAGAGTGTACAGACCCAGGGTAACCTACCAGGGGCTACATGAGCTGGAGATAGTGGAGCGCTATAGAGTGGACAGAGAGCTCCTGCAGCAAATTGTTGAGCTGTGCAGGCCACGCCTCACACACAGGACCAACAGAGGGGAACCCATCCCAGTGGAAACCAAGGTATGTGTTGGCCTAAGAATACTAGCAACAGGTACCTTCCAGAGACCAACTGGTGATATGATGGGGATTTCACAGGCATCAACATCCAGGGTACTGCAACAGTTCCTGAATGCCATGTCAGCACATGTCGGTGATCATATATATTCACCCAACTCCCATGAGGTATTGGCCAGCAATATGCGTCTCTTCCATCAAATAGCGGAATACCCTGAGGTAGTGGGTGCAATTGACTGCACGCACATACACATCAAAGCACCAGCTGGTGAGTGGGGTAGGGTCTACATCAACCGCAAGGGCTTCCACTCCATCAACTGCCAGGTCATGTGTGATGCCCAGGGCATAATACTGAATGTGTGTGCCGGCTGCCCTGGAAGCTACCACGATTCCCATATTTGGCATCTGTCGCAGCTGTACCAGACATTTGCCAATGGGGACATCACTGACGGTCACCTAGTGGGGGATGCTAGATACGCACTGGAGCCGTGGCTGATGACACCCATCAGAAATGCACACACACCTGAACAAGAACTCAATTATAAGGCACACGCACAAACACGAAATGTAATCGAGCATGTGTTTGGGATGCTCAAGTCATGGTTCCGTTACCTGGACACATCTCGTGGAGCCTTGCAGTACTCACCAACTACATGTACCCAAATTGTCATGGTATGTGCCATGCTACACAATATGATCCTGCGAAAACAGCTGCAGCAGGAACAGCATGGGGCAGGGCCAAACAGCCCCCCACCATTTCCAAGGCCTGCACAGGCACAGCATAACTTGGAGTAGAAACAACCTGAGCCTGCCCCAGTAGGCAGAAGGAGGCATGCCCAGTATGCCTTGGCCTTGGCAAAGAGGCAACGCATAGCACATACACTGGCTCAGTAATAACCCTGGAAATTATACCTCCCTCCGACTCGCACATAAAATAATAGGGATGCCTAACTTGACACTACCTGTTTCCAAACATGTATAGGGGGTGTAGTATGTGCATCTGACATAGGCAGCCCTGCAGCACCACCTGAGGCATGATTGCCATGTTTTAAGCAATATAAAGCAGTGCTAAGCAGCTTTTACCAATATCTAGTATATGTAAACAAAATTGCTCATGCCAACTAGCGCAACGTAGGGCAACATTGAGCAATGTTGGGCAAGGACAGTTAAACATGCTCATATCTGTTTTACTGTTCCTTAAGCAGTCTGGTCTGCCCAGCATGAAAATAAAAAGCAATGACAGGGCTCGAACCCAGGATACTGTGCATTATAGTCACAGTACTGAACCACTAAGCCATGATAGCATTACAGTGGCACAGACACAGCAGGACAATTGTACACAAATGCAAACACAAAGAAATGCAGTATCATGCCCCTAAACAGGCAAATGGGTAACCTCCCCCACATGCCTATGCAAACAGAGAACATCAGGCTAGGCAGCATGATGTGGGTTGTGTAGGCTATGAAGTCGCAGTGTAATATACGTGACATTGGACACTAACATCTGTAGTACAGTAGTATGCCTCAAGCCACCACGATAGGTAACAGTACAGATTGAAATGGTGTCCTGTACATAGTAGTGCAGGCATAGCAAATGTGTATAAGTGTCAGGTGAAACCCACATTCTATGTACACCCACAGTAACAATCAGGTGTGCCCCTGTGTAGGAATGTACAAAGAATAGCTGTCCCCCCTGTATGTAGCAATGTTGATAAGTCTATGCAAAGTGTCACATGGAAGCCCTGCAGGCACAGCATGATCCCTGTTGATCTATGACAGAAAGGTGAGCCCTGCTGTAAAAATACAACTTGATTTTCCATACACATATAGTATAAATGTCTATACTGGGTGTGCTCACACACTCCAACAAATGTAGTGGATTCCATTCAGCATCACACTAAAAGGTCATACTGGGCATGCTCACACACTTAAAGAAACAAAGCAAATGTCAGGCAGCAACATACTGAAAGGTCATACTGGGCATGCTCACACACTTAGGCTAAATACGGATGTGATAATAAGGGATCTATGGACAAATGTGAATAGTCATCTCTACTTCCAGAAACACATTCACAAAGTGGTTGGAAATTCATGCTATGTGTTCACACAAACTGCCAAGGTCTGTGCATGTAGGTCAAAGGAGGTTCCCACTACTCAGCAGTCATCAGACCTGTCAGAGAGTACCACAACAGACATGGGATGAATCCGACTAGGCACGTTCAGCAGCTAGAAAGATCAATGAAGTACCTTAACAAGAGTATTACTGGCCTGAAATAGTCACCCCATGCAACAAGACTGAATGTAACCCAATCTGTACTCTGCTGCACACTGTCTACTCAGGAGATCTCTGCCCAACAGACAGGTTCATGTCATGGTTACACTCAGATCTGTTCTGAGTTACAGCTCAATGGCAGTAAATGTACAGAGCCAACTGATATTGCCAACATCTTGGAAGATAAGATCGCTGTTAACTTTACCCCCCTCCCACCCATGAAAGAGCACATCTCTATAATGGAAGACTGCTAAGTTGGTGTCATCACGGCCGCACAGTTAATAAACACACTCCAAAGCCAGTATCACAGCAGCCATGGGACCAGATAACTTCACAGGCTGTGTAGTATCTACTACCCTGAAGTAGACATTAACATGGCAGGTCTGTGGCTGCAGAAGTTTCCAGAGGACTGCAAACCAGGAGCCATAATTGTAAACACAAAAGATGTGGACATCCTACAAAAGGATCTTACTGAGACAGATGGCTGTTTCAAAGCCATGGGCTGTAGCTCAATTCCAAAAGGAGCATTGTCATCCCCTTTGTTAAAAACTCTGTAGCCAAGAACTACAACAGAGGTGGTAGTATACTTCACACTGAAAGTGTGACAAGAGACCTTAGGTCACAGGTGGACAGTGGATACAACTGTGATAATCACATTCACACAGTAGTCAGGAAACCCTCCTATGTAGCACACTTCATCACAAAATGTGTCTCATGCAGAATAGAAGAGGGCAATGTTCCCCTCTACTCATCACTCACTAGAACTATAATAGAGTACAATGCCACTGTTGCTATGTACCTCACAAGACAACTACAACAAGTGGAAAGCCAGCAGCAATACCACACAAAGAGCATTAGCAGCCTGAAATACATGCCATACACAGACCATCTCAAAATGCTCTATCCGTACTCCCTTGCATATCGCCTACTCAGAGGTGTTCACTGCCTAACATACAAAGCTATGTCAAACACATAGCTGTTGGATATGCCCCACGTAAAACACTCACAATCCCTCTGACCTTTGGACCCAAAACCACGACTGGAATACAAAAGGAAGGGGTGTACCCATTTACCTTATGGATACCCACACGTGCAGGTTAGTGGCACAGCATGAGACCTTGGAGACCATGCAAGTGCAACTAACATTGGCCAAAGCTGCCCATCAGATTGTAGCCTGCTACAGATCATGTACCTTGTCTCAGGAACCTCACCCAGTATTCCAGAGAACAGTGAAAGTATAAAGGTCCTATCAAACACCATTATATGAGGAGATTACAACAACCCAAACAGCGAGTGGTGGAATTACTCGTGTACAACGTCCCTCAGCCAATGTTTCCTAGAATTGAAAAACCCTAACACCCTGGAACAGCAGGTCACCACTCCCACTACAGGTGACTACATACTGGACATGATCATCACCAACATGGGGTACCAGTGTTCCACTACAGAGATAAACCCCTCACTGGTAATATCAGATCATGAAGTAATCACACTGGACACCCACATCCGGCCCACCCACCCAGTCAATGAAACCACTGTGAAGACATTTGCAAAAGCAAACTGCACACTTCCCAAGACCAAAGTGGAGCGTTCCAAAGCTCTCTTGCTATAGGATAATGGTATACAATCTGCAGAATCATTTACAAGTGCATCCTATGAGCATCTACAGGGATGCATGGAATGAGACATCACAAATAAAACCAAGATGCACTTCTCCAAAAACAACAACAGAAGGTTAAACGAACACATGATAGAGCCAACTTCACTAAAGGAAAGGCATCACTGATCATTATCAGGAAGAAACATTGATCACTCATAAAATAATCCAAGGACAGTTTCTAAAGACAAATAGCCAAGGAATGTAAGAATAACAACCACAAAGCCTTCGGTAGCTATACCAGACATGTAGGTGTCAACTTCCAAATATGCTGTCAGCTACTGGAAAAAGGAAAGTAATACACCAAACCAACTTTCATTGCCCACATCCAGGGGGACAAGTTCAGTGTAAACTCCCCTCCATCACCCCCAAAAGGGCCTGTGTCCATCACAGAAGGATGCAGAGCCCCAGATGTCATGGACATGCAGGTAAACACAGCCCTCAACAAAGCTAAGAACACAGCATCAATGTGACTGGATGGTGTCCCAGGCTGCGTCGTACACTAGGCCCATGAGGAACTAGACCCTCACCTACATTCACTATCCAGACACAAGTGTACCACAGGCTATGTACCCAAAGAATGGCATACACAAACAGTCATCCAGCTCCACAAAGGGGGTGCCACAACAGAACATGGACACCATTGCTCAATATATCTACTCAGCCTGGTCTACAGAGCTATTGAGCAAATTGTCATGGAACCCATGAACAGAGACATTGGAGACCTCCAGACACTGGACTCTCCAGAACTTTGCCTTGTTAAAGTCAGATCCTGGCTCCTAAACCTAGTTGACTTATTTCAAACAGTTACCAAGGACATAGATGGAGGTGAAAGTTGTCCACACAGCCCACCCGGACCTCACGAAGGACTTTCCACACCATTCCCCATTCTGTCATCATGGACAAGCATACCAGCTGGAACATTAACAGCTATGTCACATGATTTGTGTCCAGGTGGATCACAGATCAAACACACATGTTCAGAATTGCTGGTGCCATGTCCAACTCTAAGCCAGTCACAAATGGCATCCCACAGGTCTTGGTCCTGGGACCCCACCTGTTCAGTGGATACTGCTCAGAGGTACAGGCAAGCATGGGAGGTGTATGGCTGAACAGGTCTGCAGATGAATGGTAACTGTGGTCCATAATCGACTGTACGGCTAACACAGACATCCTCCAGAAGTGTCTTACAGAGACAGATACCTGGTGTCAAAACAATGCCCTCAAGCTGAATGCCAAAGAATGCATAGTCATCCCATTTGGGTACAACAAAGTGCACACAAATTACCACATAGGCGGTAATCCAGTATGTACAGAGAAAGTCATCATGGCCCTGGGGACACAGGTAGATAGTAAACTCCCCTTTGATGATGGCATGGCCAAAGTGTTTAGACATTCCTTCAATGTAGCCCACCTAATGTCACCTAATGTAACCCACTTTGTATAGTCTGATGATGTCACCATCCTACAAATAAACCTGTGGAAAGGATAACTCACAGTAATGTGTATAGCGCGGCATGTAAATGCGTACTTCTGTAGTATCATAAAGTAGTTAGGTAGTGGTTTGAATCCTGCACTTGACAAGTGTGTGTGTTTGTGTGTGGTCTCCTTGGAAAAGAGCAAATGTTACGGAGACTAGTAAAACACCTTAAAAGTGTAAAACCAATCTTTGTCAAGTCTGATGATGTCACTATCCTACATATATACCTGTGGAAAAGAGAACCCTCAGTAATGTGTATAGCGCGTTGTGTTAATGCATACTCTTCTAGTATCATGAAGTAGTTAGGTAGGGGTTGGAATCCTGCACTTGACAACTATGTGTTTGTGTGTGGTGTCCTTGGGAAGAAGCAACCTTTTATGAGAGTAGTAAAACACCTTAAAAGTGTTAAACCAATCTTTGTCAGGTCTGATGATGTCACCATCCTACATACATACCTGTGGAAAAGAGAACCCCCAGTAATGTGTATAGCATGTTGTGCTAATGCATACTCCTTTAATATCATGAAGTAGTTAGGTAGGGGTTTGAATCCTTCACTCGACAACTGTGTGTTTGTGTGTAGTCTCCTTGGGAAGGAGCAACCTTTTAGGAGAGTAGTAAAACACCTTAAAAGTGTTAAACCAATCTTTGTCAGGTCTGATAATGTCACCATCCAACATACATACCTGTGGAAAAGAGAACCCCCAGTAATGTGTATAGTGCATCATGTTAATGCATACTCCTCTAGTATCATGAAGTAGTTAGGTAGGGGTTTGAATCCTGCACTTGACAACTCTGTGTGTGTGTTTGTGGTCTCCTTGGGGGGAAACAACCTTTTGGGAGAGTAGTAAAACACCTTAAAGGTGTTAAACCAATGTTTGTCAAGTCTGATGATGTCACCATCCTACATATAAACCTGTGGAAAAAAGAACCTCCAGTAATGTGTATAGCACGATGTGTTGATGCGTACTTCTCTAGTATCATGAAGTAGTTAGTTAGAGGTTTGAATCCTGCACTTGGTGAGTGTGCGTGCTCTATGTGTGTGATAGTGTTGGTCAATGTGTTGGGGGTTTTGCTTTTACCACAGTATGACATATCAGTAGGCATTGCACATGTGAGGTAGTTGTGAGGCAAATACATATACGTACATGTTACCTCAATTATTGCATATGTGGGAACTCTGCTGTATCCAAGTACACAGTTGTCATCTTTGCCAAACTGTGCTGCTGCTTCACAGACCTTAGGTCACATCTGTATGCTTGTGACAAGGCCAGCCACTGCAGTGATGCCTGGCCTAGGTCATCCGTGTCACACACACTCATTACAGTTTCTATCGAATTGTGTGAGTGGGGGTTTATGGCCGAGGTATATGTCAGACCTGTTCAAACGCAGCAGAGGCTGTCAATGATGACTATGCATTATAGGTGTACAACAACCTTTGTGGACATGCATGCAGACCCCTTATTGCTTATGTGATCCACCGAGGGATTTCAAAATACCTAAGGGAATGTGATTATCAAAGGAGAGATGACGTAACACTAGGTTGCATGTACACATCGGTACCTGTTCATCATGTTGGTGGCTACTACCTATGTGGTACTGTGGGGATACTATGTTTTGTAAAGGTGGATGACTACGCTTAGTGTCGCATATAGCTTTACAGCATGGGTTTGACAACAGGTATCTGTCTGTATGATACCCTTGTGGAGGATGTGTGTGTCACCTGGAGAATGCAGTATAGGCCACAGTATGCATTAGCACATGTGGACAGACATATCCCTACTCTGATTGCTTGTACCTAAGAGAGCCATATGCTGAACAAGAGTGGTCTCAGTAATGGGTGCAGCTGAATACCACTGGTTACTGGCATAGTATAGTACCTGAAGGATCCAAATGTTGCTGTGTGTCCAACATCTGTGTGTCAGTTGTCAAGACATCATCTAATGATTGGTTATGGTCAGGCTGTTGAAGTCATGTATACTACCAGAATGCAAAACAATGACAGCTAGTAACAGTATCACCCACAGCACAGTGTCAAACCATGTCATATACACATGTGTAGTCAGGTTCCAAAATGTGTGTAGTACAATGCATACTGGCCATCAACAGAAACTATGGAGTGTTACTGTGTAATACAGAGCATGTCACCGTGTCCATGTGTCCACTATGTACGTACATGCAGACAGTGAACCTCCACCAATTTTACAACTGTACACCTGCAAATATGTACTACACACATCCCACACATACTGTCCACTCTCTAACACATGCTGCCAATACTGCACACATCAGCCAAGTGGCACTTGGCTGGACAATATACAATTGGAACTAACACTATTGTAAACATCACTACAATGACAATCATAGCTTTAATGCATCATGCCTGCTCAGCTACACCTTCAAGCATATCATTACAGTCTACTGCTGACAACATGCTAATATTACTATACTGCTATAAAGACACCCTGTGCATCAGCACCATGGTAGTCTGTTCCTGCATCAATGTTACAGATAACAGGAGGTGGCACAGGTTTCATCATATGCACAGGGTGTGTTGTTGGTCTGCCAGAGGCCTACAGTGAGCCATCCAATCAACATGTATGTGCATGTGTGTGTGTGTGTGTGTGTGTGTGTGTGTGTGTGTGTGTGTGTGTGTGTGTGTGTGTGTGAGGGGCAAGAATACTGGAATGAGCCAATGTTGATGTAATGTGTGTGGGTATGTGTTAGCCCTAGGTGTCTGGAATATGTGTGCGTGTGTTTGCATGCACACAGTTCCACCATGTGGCTGCCACATACAGGTATTTGTGGGACAGCCACAGACTGTACCTGTGAGGCTTTACAGATCACAGTCTCTGGCCATGGATACGGTACCTGTGCCTTGCAGGGTGCTACTGACACTATCAGGTACCAAGCCAGACTGGGTATTGTCCCCAGAGGTAGATGGATGTACACTGGACCCATGTCCCTGCTGGGACTGTCGAGAGCCACGTGCATGTGGTCTTCTAGGATGTTCTATGGACAGCCCACCCCCAACATTGCTGGGACTGGTACTGGCACTACGGGAGCGGCTGTTGCTTGAGGGATGTCTGCAGCGACTGCCAGCTGCTGATGTTGCTGGCATATGTCCACATCGACGACTCAACTGTCCCACACTGTCCTGACACATGGACATGACATTGTGGAGGACATCTAATGTATCTCCCCAACGTCTATCGGTGACCTCAGTGTAATTATGGATGGCACCAGCTAGGTCACGGATACTGTCTATTACAGCGGTGTTATGTGCCCTCTGTGCCCTCAGTCCCTGTCTGGTGTACCGTTCCATCTGTGCCTGTGCCTCCATGACAGCCTGGAACATGCGTGAGGTTGTAAGACCTGTGGCACATCTGCCAGTGGCATGATGGGCAGCAGTGCTCCGACGAGAACCCCTGAACATCTGCTTATGTGGTACCCTGCCGGACATCTGGGTATGGCTGCTGTGTTGGGTTGCATGTGCCATGGATACCACACTGTCCTGGCCAATGCCGACTGTACGCTGTCCCTCTGCTAAGGGCATTAGTGATGGATGTATTGGCAGTATGACTGTGTGCATGGATGGGGTGGACACTTGTGTAGTGTCAATTGGTGGCCCAATGATAGATCCTGGCAAACATGCCTGTGCCTCAACACACCTATCATCATTACCACTATCATGCTCAGTGACATCAGTTTCCCTGCTGCATTGAACCAGCCCAAAATCAGCACCAGTGAGAGGGAGACAGGAAACACACTTTACAACCTGTACATGATGTTGGCACACATAAACACATACACACATGAACACATGCACACATGCACACATGCACACATGCACACATGAACACATGCACACATGCACACAAATACACTCCTCACTAAAACAGACACACACACACACACACACACACACACACACACACACACACACACACCACCAGCAATCCCGAACATACTCAATAGTGTGTGATGTTGGGGTACAGTATCACAAGCCAAACATTTATATCAAACATGACAGCATGCATGACATGTGTTGCTCAACAGCATGCAGTGTGAGTGTAGACAGCCCTTGCTAATAACAGTATACATGGCCTTGATGCATGTGTGTTTTGTCCAGTGAATGGCCTCACCCTGGAATGCAATGTGTACATAGACACAACATTGCTGTGCAGGTATTTAAAGCCCTGCAATGTCCTGTGCACCATCAGTCACAGATATACATACCATGGCTGGATGTGTATCAGTGTGTCACATAGATATCCATTTCTGATTAGAGCATCTGTGCTTTAGCAGATAAATTGGACACAGGTGTAGCACATGCATGCTATGTATACACACATGATGAGTGGTGCATGTATACCTGATGGCATACCATTGCTCAACATAGCCATTGTACAGTGGTTATGGTGAGTGTATGATATATTATGGACATGCCAGTGCCAGCCATGACATGGCATGCTACCACACAACTGCAACATGATGCATCACACATACACGGAGTGTGTCATGTGACCTATACACCCCATAGCATTACATGACATATGTGTGTCACTTTCTACAAATGGTGATTGCTATGCATATTGTGTATATGTGCATATGTCTGCACACACACAACATTGAGGTGCATAGCAATTCATGATATGTGTAGTGCTGTGGCCACTGTAACTGGATGGGGTGTGGTACCATGAGCCATCATCATGCAGCAGATCATGTGGTCCCTCAAGGCTACTAATGTGTGCCAGACTGGCACATACCATGCTGTACCTGAACTGCAGTACCATGGCTACATTCACCATTTCACAGCCAGTTGTTACATGGGTTTGTGAGGTGCCCAATAGGGGGCATTGCCTAACATGAATGTGTTATGTGTTGAAGAGTGTTGCACAGCCACATGTGAGGCATCTACCCTTCAGGTATATTATGTGTGCTGTGTGGATGAGGTTTGGGATACTGTAGTGTGTCCTTACAGTGGGTGTCTGAATACACCATGTGTAGCATGTTAACGTGTACTGCATATGACAAAGGTGTGTATGTTGTTTGCATGTGTATCAACTCTGCCTATCCAATGTCCACTACAGTGTTGCCACAATTGTGTGGGATTCTCTGTGTATTGTATGTGTTTAGGCAGCTACCTACGTTTCTAGGCTGTGCATAGTCTCACAGCAAACATGCACAGCATGCATTATGCATTTGTGTGTTACTTGTACACGGCATACACCTCACCTATGACATGCACATTTAATTAGCAATATTAAAGGTATAACACACTCACCAGCATGGCTCTGCTGCCTTGCTATCACACCAGAGGGACCTACAAGGATATCAGACACTTTGTTAGTGGCAACAACTGTGGCATTGCTACTGTGTATTTGCAATCTTCCAGAAGTACAACGGTTGACACTCACAGGCCTACAAATTATATTCCTAATTATTAGTATTGCACAACACTAGGCACCACATCGTCTAACTACACAGTACACATCTCACATAAGCATGCTCTACCAATAGAGATAACAGTATTCTACAACTATGCCATGTTACCTGCACGCTCCATGTCAACTTGCTGGGTGGCTCCGGCCTCCATGATGATACATGTTACTTGTTGTGGTTGTTGTTGGCCAGGAGCCACCTGGCTCAGGAGCAGCTCCTCCACTCTGGTGAGGGGGGGATGGATGGCTACCCCCCCCAACTGTGGCAAGCTGTTGTCTGCGGATATCAGATGCACGCTGCCGGACATGTCTAATTAAATCACTGCAGTGATGGAGTACCTGCTCATATGTCCGGTTATGCATGCCTATGTCATTTACCCTATGGACAAGATCTTGCCACAGCGCAGTCCGCTCATGCTGGTCCTGGCTGGTTCTGGAGAACAGCAGTGCATAGTGCTGCACCAGGCTCGCTGTGATGGCTTCTTCCTCAGCCGTGCTATATGCAGGATTGCGATGGTGGGACATTACCCTGGAAGGCAATGAAACAATATGTGTGAGCAAGTCATGTGGCACACGTAACATTCCAAAGTACAGATAAAAACTAACTGCCATATACAGCACCCTCTTGGCTGTCAGAAGATAGCACTTTCAATACCACATATCAGTTCTCAACCCCCAGATGCCTGACAGTGCCTGGCACACTCTATATATCAAACCATGTTCTGCACAACAACAAGGTTATAACAGTATGTAAGACTATACAACAGTACATGGCACACTGTATGTGACACAATGCACCACCTAGCCACAGGAGGTATTTGTCATGCTAATGCATCATGAAATATGTAATCCATTGCAATGATTGTAAAGTCCACTGACAGTATTACCAGTATACCACACTAGTAGTTGATGGCACACCCCTGCCTAACATATGTGCACATTCGTTAATATAGGTGGCATACTGCTGTACTAGACTATACATGTTGCTAGATAAGCAGTTATATCCTGTAACACACATATGACTTAGGCTATGGTACAGGCATACCCACACACACAGCAGACATACATAACAGACACAAAGGTATGGCAACCCAGGTGACCTTTACCTGTGTACCTTACAGTACTGTGTGTCAGTAGTTAACAGACCTTATGCCTGAGGTATGTAATCTGTGAGGACTACAGGGTACACACATAACAGTGGTTCCAATACATGTGCATGTACACAATACTGTGCTGTTTAGGCATACAGCTTCAGGTAGCAACACTGCAGTGGACATTGGATAGGCAGAGTTGATACACATGCAAACAACATACACACCTTTGTCATATGCAGTACACGTTAACATGCTACACATGGTGTATTCAGACACCCACTGTAAGGACACACTACAGTATCCCAAACCTCATCCACACAGCACACATAATATACCTGAAGGGTAGATGCTTCACATGTGGCTGTGCAACACTCTTCAACACATAACACATTCATGTTAGGCAATGCCCCCTATTGGGCACCTCACAAACCCATGTAACAACTGGCTGTGAAATGGTGAATGTAGCCATGGTACTGCAGTTCAGGTACAGCATGGTATGTGCCAGTCTGGCACACATTAGTAGCCTTGAGGGACCACATGATGCTGCATGATGATGGCTCATGGTACCACACCCCATCCAGTTACAGTGGCCCACACACTCATGCTATGCACCTCAATGTTGTGTGTGTGCAGACATATGCACATATACACAATATGCATAGCAATCACCATTTGTAGAAAGTGACACACATATGTCATGTAATGCTATGGGGTGTACAGGTCACATGACACACTCCGTGCATGTGTAGTTCATACAGGAGTTGGATTCACCAGCAGTAACACCCAATAAGCATATATGTACTGCTTTAGCCTACAATGGGACACCCCAGTCGACAACAAGGGACTACGTCAGACCATATGGCATACTGCTTTTTCTGCCTAGCAATTGCATACACATCTTTTGCTGGGCTCACACCTAGGACACATAATACCATGACAGAAACAGTTTCCCACTAAGCTATCACACATCTACCGAACTCTGACACATTCACCAACACATTCACCATCACACTCAGTCAACCTCACATATTGATTATTGCAACAAGTACATGTGTGTGTGTATCACTTCATAGATAGGTAAGAGGCTATTGGCCTAGGGCCTATAGAACTCTAGCCATACACTACCCTGGCCTTTGACACACAGGTAATTACATTTCACGTGGCCCTGTCAAGCAGAGACACTGAGGTGATTGCCTGGGTGTATTCACTATCTCCCATACAATCTCCAGGATTATTTATGGTGACTGCTAATTAGAAGCTTTGTTTGCTATGGATAGTTGGTTTGTTCCAGAGTATGGGATGTCTCTGAGATAGGAATCTATCCCTCCAGCATGTGCTGTTTATTGTGGTCAGAGGTTTTGGGTCCCTAGAGCATGTAGCTCATAGAGACAGTGATCTGTTCACGTGGAGCATGTCCAACAGATCTGGGTTTGACATAGCTTAGTATGTTAGTCAGAGGTCACCTCCGGGTAGGCGGTATGCGACACAGTCTAGTTGTGGGTTTGTGGGCCGGTCTGCATAGGGCATCTGTTTGACACCGGTATTACTCTTTGTGAGGTATGTCTGTGTCCTTTCCACTTGCTGTAGATGTCTTATGAGGTACATACCACATGGGGCATTGTACTCTATAGTGGGTTTTATGTGTGTGGAGTAGAGGGGAACACTGACCTATATTTCCCTGGGTGACACACCTTTTGTGATGACGTGTGCCACGTAGATGGATTACATGACTAGTGTGGCACTGTGACTATCAAAGGGGAGACTACTGTCCACCTGTGTCACATGGTCTCTTATCACACCTTCGGTGTTAAGTAGACTACCACCTATGTGGTAGTTCATGGGTACTGAGTCTTTGCAAGGAGGGATGCCAATGCAGTGTCAACATTGAGCTTGAGTCCATGGCTTTGTCACCAGGCATCTGTTGCAGTAATTATGACCCGGTCTCTCTCTCTCTCGATATGTATATATATATATATATATATATATATATATATATATATATATATATATAGATATATATATAAATATATATATATATATATATATATATATATATATATATATATATATATACACACACACACACATATAAATATATACATCCACTGGTGTACATATAGATATACATATAGGCACATATACAGTCCACCTGTCATGGTGGGAATATCAAGTATGGGAAGGTTGTGAGGTATACAGTTATGTCATAACATTGCAAAGTGTTGTGCGGAATGCATTGAAGGTGTTCTCAGCTCATGTAGCTCAACCAGGCCTCACTGGCTGCAATCATACCCACAGCATTTAATCACCACATTCCATATACCAGCACTGTATACTGTCTGGTCTGCCACACACTACAACCTACATAGAAATATGCACATAACATTCAACAACATATATATATATATATATATATATATATATATATATATATATATATATATATATCCACCTTTCACAAACAGTTGTAGTATGTCCCTTGCTCAATGCACATGTACAGGTGCTAATATATCTGACATGGACAGATCTCTCCATATGTGTGTGCCATACACACACAAGGACCACACTGTTGTAAGTCCATGTACCTCACGGCTGACCTATTGGGCCTTGCTGCAACATGAACAGGTGTCACATGTGAGCACACAGTAATATTAGAGGGTGTATACATAGATGCTAATGCTGAATTAGCATACTAGCCTGGTACAGCTGTTGCCAATGCTAAGCTACATGTTAATATGACTATCATGCATTTGTTACTCTGTCACATCCATGTTTGCATAACCGTATGGGCTACTACCCAAAACAGACATTGTACACACTACTGTACAGAACACAGATAACATGGATCAGATGTTTGACATTTAATGCTGAACTACATATGTCACTGTCACATCCCACTGCACACAGCTATACACTCGTTTCTCCATGCCAGCAGTTATGCAGGGCATCTGTGCATTGATACGTACTGCTGCCACATATGGATGATTCAAACTATGTAGAGTACTCTTCATAAACATCTACTACATTCCAGTAAATACATAACTGTTACATACCTTTCCTTTGTATGTGTTCGTATTTGTTGTCGTATTTCCTGGTATATTTGTTTCACAATATACATTTTCCTTTCGATATATAATGTACTTTTCTAGATATTTCTTTTTTCAATAGATTTTTATTTCAAAATATATTTCTTTTCAATATATATTTTATTTCAGTATATTTCTTTTTCAATATATTTTCTTTCAATATTTTTTTCAATATATTTCTTTTTCAATATATTTTTTTCAATATTTCTTTAATATATTTTTCTTTCAATATATTTTTTTCCAAAATATATTTTTAAATATTTTGTTTTTCAATATATTTTTTTCAATATATTTTAACAATATAATTTCTTTTGTCAGTATATTATTTTTTTCAATATATTCTTTTTTTATATTTTCTTACATTACATCATTTTCTCTCTGTCTCTCCCTCCATACCTGCAATGGGATGATTGCATGTGTGGACAGCAAGTACAGACTGCTTTTATAAGTATCTGCACATGTGCATGTGATGGCCTCTGTACCAATTGGCGGCCACCATTTGGCAACTGCATGCAGCCTGCTGTGAGGTACTTGCAGTACTCACTGTCATAGCAACTCAGTGCTATAAATTGCTAAGTCAGGTAGGCGTAGCCCTTTCAGAATTCCAAAGTGGGGACCATGCTTGTTTGCTGTGGACACCGTTGTGCAAGTAAGAAGGTCTGTATACTTCTTCTAACTGTTGCTAAGGGTGTAGCCAGTTATTTGTATGTTGTACTCAGACCTAAATGTTGCCACTTCCAGTACACAGTTGACAGTGTAGAATTGTACTCACCCCTAGAAATGCTAACACATGATACATGGGAGTATGGAGTTTCTTTACAACTTATACAATTAGCTGCCATACATATGTAGTTATTGAGATGTTTTCATTTGGCACATGAACTGTTTGGGAACAGCTATACTGTGGATATTGATGTACTCACTTCTGCACTGTTTGTGCTTTTTATTTTGTTGACATTATCACAGGATGCTCATGAAACTGGACAATTCCAGTACTGAGTATGCCTACCTACATCCTTGCTGTACCTTGAACACACTGGTATTTTGTACATTTGGGTGGGAATTGTCCTGCTATGATACTGTGTGGGGGTTGTGAAGTGCTGCTGTAACATTATTTACTGCTAGAATGTCTTGTTCTGTTATCACAGTCATGTAATGCAATTCCACAACAACTGCTGGTAAAGTTCCACAGAACAGGTTTTGTGTTATGGCATTCCTATCTTCCCTTTACATGCACACATTCTGATGCATGATATATATATTTCAGCAACATCCTGCTGTATATCTACTGTGGCCTAGTGGTACTTCATGCAGTCTAGTGCGTCCAAGGTCCGGGGTTCAAGACTGACAGTGGTGGTTTATTTTGCTGCTGAGCAGAACAAGGCTCCTCATATGCGCAGTTGTAAGCGGGTTTGCATGGGTTTGTGCGATTCTTAGCAATACTTAGCTAAGCACACACATGAGTAAACTCACTCAAACCCACTTACTACTGCTTAAAAGTGCTTACTCCCTCTAACCCCCGCGCTCATTTCTTTGAAAGAAAAGAAAATGGGGAGATAGGAAAGTGGTGAAAAAGGGGCACAAAGAGGGAAAGACAGTAGGGAAAACAGCTCAGGATGTGCAGGACGGGTGTAGGGAAGGTCCATAGCTGCCCATTTCTTTAACAGCAACAGCTGTGCATATACTAGTAATTTGGAGGGAATTTTGAAACCTTCCACCCCTGAGAGAAGGGTGAGGACAACGAAGTATGTTGTACTGCCAATTGAATTTCAGTTTCTGTGTCCAGCAGACATTTGTGCAAAATGGGCAGCTATGTATGGGGCGTAATTATTTTGTGGGAGCAGATTGCCCTTTTTTTTTTTTTTTTAGGTGAGAGTGGAATGTGGGGTAGGGGACGTAGGTATGTTTTGGGAGGTAGGATGGGGAGGTAAACAGACAAGACAAACAAGACGCATACAGGGGTGGAATATGACATATGGGGTGGGTGAACACAATTGACGGGGAAGGATGTTTGGAAATCGCAAGCCCATGAGCCCACAGATGGTAACAGTGGAACCACTGCACCTTCATAGCCTAGAGTGTGGCTGTGCTGCAGGCTGCGTAGGAGGGGCAGGCTCACCCGTGAGTCACGCCACTCTTGCCTCGAGCTGGCGTAGGGGATCAGCGACTGAGTGCTGGATCTCCCTACGCACCACAGCCCAGACCATTCGGAGGGTGACAGGTGGCCCTCCTCCAGCCACGCTTGCACGGGGTGGATGAGACACATCCCCTGCAGCGCTTCCACCCAAAGGTGGCACAGGACCAATGGAGGAGGAGGTCATGGGCTGGGCACTGGACCTGCTGGTGCCAGTTGCCATCACCAGCTGAGGTGGGACAGGTGGGTCCGCTGGGACCGGCCTTCCCATACGTTCTGTGTTTCGGTGAATTTAATGACACTATAGCCAACAGCATTCCAAATTAGTTGTAACAGCATGCAGTAATATTCCCATTAACGCAACATACCACAGTTCCAACAGTTGAACAGCAAGTATAACACATGCATATATAGAACGACAGTGGACATTCCAACAGCATGCATGAATGATTGGTGGCAACAGGCCACTAAGATTGTGGTGTTTGAACAGGGCACATGCATCAGAGTTATGCAGATATTTATAAACCAATAGGACATGTGTCCCAACAAATGTTTTGAGATTACACATACCCATTGAGGTGTGGAATTGCATTGTTTATGCACATACAGTAGGGTGTAAAAAGATACCTCCATTAACAACTTATATGAACTTATAGTTTACACTACATTCCTATTGACTGCAGGTATATATTCCCTACATGTATTTTTACACTAGACAATGTCCATTATGTTGTGGGATGTGTTTTGCTAGTTCCTTATGTACCTGACCTGTATCTAATATACACACTGTCCAGGATGCAGATATTACTGCTATGTATTTATATATTTTATTTATGTTCATATGTCTACATATCTGGATGTGTTCAGGTGACATTATCAGTTATATTTTAACAGCCCCCTACATTTCTAGCAGCACACTGACATTTCTGGTGCACACAATTACAAGCTACTCATGTGCAAGATTTACCTATACATGCCAGCCTTGACACTACAGTTGAGGACTGTATATATGCTTAAGAGATACTGGCACTCCCTTCATCCTCTTTCTATGGGCCTACCCAAGTGTGGGTTGACAGCGCTTAATACAGCACTCTATTTCTATACTGCAAGAGTACATCAACATTTCAAAGAAAGTGACACTGACACACTACAGGTGTTATACCTTTATTAATTACATTGCATACTTTTCTAGTGGCTCTCACATTTATTTGTTATTACAGTGCATGCAGACATCTTATTCAGGATGTATTATACCTTCATTTATGGTTTACAACACTCTTTTTCAGGCTCTCTCACTTATTCTATTTAACAATACATTCAGAGAAATAATTCAGGATGTATTATACCTTTATTAATGGGTTACAACACGCTTTTTCAGGCTCTCTCATTTATTTTACATAACAGTTCATGCGGAGAGGTTATTCAAGCCTTATTATACCTTTATTATTGGGCTAAGACAGTTTTAGTCAGGCTCTCTCACTTATTTTATATAACAGTACATGCAGAAAAAAATACTAACCTGCCTGGTGGTGCAGCCTTAGCAGCCTATCTGCATAGGCTTGCTGATTCGCAGCATGGACACCTGCAGCTTTGAAGTAAATGAAGTGATATTGAGACATATACCTATACATACTATCGACTACACTAACAATTTTTACATACTTCAGTCCATGGCTACCTACTCAGTAGTAAAGCATTTTGCATCCCACGGGCCTCCTGTATCCACTGGTTCAGTCGGTCCTCCTTACATCTCTTTAGGTCTGAGTAGTGGTGTCTTACCTGCTCACCAGTCCGAGGGACGCCTGTGGCACTGGTGAGATCATGAGGTAGATGGTTCCAGGCTTCCGCTTTGTATTCAGTGCCCTGGAACTGGCCCTGCAGGAGTCTCTCATCATGATTATGGATGAGGAGCCAAACCATTACTTTTAACTCCTCAATGCCCCAGCATTGCGCTCGAAATCGAGAACCCTCTCCAACACTGGCCATGCTGACTGCAGATGGGAGCTACAACCAGTTATGGCAAGTATTCCCGCCTATGGAGCTTAAATATGCCTCATTTCCTGCACTTATTTGTGATTGGTCGGTTTTGAACAATCTCAGCTGAAAGCACACCTGCTTAGCTATGGGTAAACTTCCATTGATTTGTATGTGTGTGTTGAAGGTGCATGCATATGAAAATCTGTCATGGCTTAGTGGTTTAGTACTGTGATTATGGTGCACAGTGTCCCGGGTTTGAGGCCTGTCACTGCTTTTTATTTTACTACTGGCCAGACTGGCTAGGAGGTCTGGCTGTGTTTAGCCAACTTTGCTCAACTTTGCCCAGCGTTGCTCTATGTTGCTAGACGTTGCCCGACATTGCCCAACGTTGCGCTAGTTAGCGCGGTGCGCAGCTATGTGTAAACATGTTTTGTTTGCGCTAGTTGGCGTGATGCGCAGCTACACGCAAAGCTATTGTGCTAGTTAAAGTATTGCTAAGCTATGAGCAATTATACTTAAATGTTCTTAATACTGGTAAACTTTGCTTAGCAGTGCTTCACATTGCTTAAGATACGTTACTTATGCATTCATCAGTATGTATAACCATTTCACCTTCTTATATATATATATATATATATATATATATATATATATATATATATATATAAATATCTTTCACTACTACATAGGCCATTTCAATGCTTTTTACTAAAAATTTAAAGGATAAATGTCAGGAATTATTTTTATATACAGATTTCCTACAGAAAATAGAAAGGGTAGTGGTGGGACTTGAACCGGGAATGCCTCCTCTTTGTGTGAAAGTTCTACCACTACGCTTTTGCTATTTGGCTTAATTTGCATATAAGTTTCTCATTATCCTCTTTGATGTCTAAACTGCTAACTGTAGCTATGCAATGGGCAAACCCACACAAACACCAGCAAATATGGGCAGCTATATCGGGAATAATAAAAAAAAATAAATAAAAGTTTTACATTTTCTAATTGTACAGGGGTTTAGAATGTGGGGGAGTGTAGTGTTGGGTATGTACACATTTGAGCGGACTCGCTCATGTCAGTTGACATTTGCCGATTGAGGGACTTGCAGGGGCGTGGATTTTTGGACTGCTCGGCAGTCCGACACGCCCCCTGCACTCGTGCACACTCCGTGTTAGCCTTAGAGTTGAGTCAGCGTGCCCTCATGAATATGCATGGCACGCTGATGTCTTACTCTTAGGCTGCAGTTTCTGTGTAAGACTAATTTAGTCTTACACGGAGGATTAGTGAATCCCGGGGACAGTCTCCATTTTTTATTGCCCCATCTCATCTGTAATGCTTTAGAGACAGACATTAAACAAGCTGCTTGCATGAAATACATTTATGGTATTTTCCTATGTTGACAACTTCTTTTAATAGTATGTTCCATAAATGATAATGTATAATGTCACAGACTATTATTGTCCCATATATGTCAGTGATACAGTTCACTAAATTCATGGTCTTGTGCTGTTTGTTTTTGTTCAGGAACATAAGGATCAGTGGATGCTTGGAGACCTTCTGATTTCTTGTGAAAACTGACCCAGGAATTTGCTAAAGTTCCTAACCCTTGATAGACTAGGAAGGGCATGTTGGTGTGACGTGTCCATTTTTGATTCAGAAACATACTAGATGTGACTAGGTAAGACTGCATCATTGACTAGTTTGCATGTTTCCTGAATCTCAGTTTCTACAGCAGTTTACAGATCATGGCTGATCTACATGTTGTGATAGCAGCCTGCAGCTTATGTAGGGAGTGGCACCCCCCCTCCCATTACTCTCTCTCTCTCTCTCACACACACACACACACACACACACACACACACACACACACACACACACACACACACACACACACACATGCACACTCATGCACACACACATGTACACAAACATGAGCACACACATAAACCACATTCATTGTACCTGTCCCTATCCTATCCTATCTTCCCATGGTTTTCCCCACCTCTTAATACTTTAGTGCCATTATGACATATATGTATTAGACCCTGGGGATCTAATACATCCCCAACACCAATCCCTTTTACAATGTTAGCACAGTTACAACACTTTAACGAGTCATCCCTAATGATTTAGTGGTTCCCCACCCCACCCCACCCCTGATCACCCTTATGATCTTTGTGACATTACAGCACTTCTCTTTATCTCTGGTATCCAGTATTTCCCCCCATACTGATCCCTGTACTGTGGTTGGTGCCATTACTGCATATTAAAGTGTGTCCAGTGATTCTCTTGATACCTGCTATGCTGCTCTGTGCCTTAGCATACTTTATGGAGTTTTCTTTGGTGTCTGTTGTATCCACTACTCCCTGCTTCCTGTAATAACATTGGTGCTATTACTGCACTTATTCCCTAGTAGATTAGAGTTGACCCACACCATCAATATCTTTAATAACATTACTGCCTTTACAGCAGTTATTTCCTGGGAGTCTAGAGTGTCTCCCCCCTCCCGCCCCTTAAGTCATGTTGCTACCATTATGACACTTACTCCCTGATGATCTAACCACTTCTCAATCTCTGTGGTAACATTGGTGTTGGTGAATCCTTGGTGCCAGTGGTCCCCCAACTCCTGATCCTTGTTTTGATGTCAGTGCCATAATGCATTTTAAAGATGAATCCCTGGTGTCTGGTTCCCCACTCCCACCACCATATTCATGTTTATCAATTAAACACTGCTTGGGATGGGTGAGTTAATCTACACAGCTAAGCAGTTTTTTGAATCTCTTGATTGTGTAGATACCTTCGTGGGCCAGGTCCAAAGAGGGGGGGCACATGACTAATTAGTATATATTTCTCCCACTGGAATGTCTCATTAGCATTCATCATGACAGCAGGGCCAGCCTTTCAGAGTGCTGCGCATATTCATGTTGGTGGGCTATGCAGCACTGTGTAAGAGTGCTTTCTGAACTGGAGAATGATACCACAGGTGTACACATCGCCATACCTCATGAATTCAGCCCTGTGTGTCTCACACAAAGCAGCTTCTCATTTATTTCACAGTATGCCTGGAATTTTCTTTTCATTACTGAAGGGTTGTTTTTGTTTAACTCTCCAAAAAGCCTTAAATATCTTAGTGGTACCTTCCATGAATGACCAAAGAAACACAAAACACATGATTTGTTCTGATACAACTCAAAAAAAATTGAATCCAGGACTTCCAATTTTCAGAAAGATTCATCTGCAGCTTTAAAGCTATTAGTGGTTGTAGGTTACTTTACTTCAGCCATAAATTCAATAAATTCATGAGAAATTGCACCAATGGTCCACTACAAATTAACTAAATCCATGTGAGTGCAAAATATAGAATTTTATTTATTTAACATTTTGTTAACCAGGAAAGTCCAACTTGGAACAAAGCCAATTTTCAGTGGAGGCCCGGGAAGAAAGGCTCCAGATGCATGTCTTTGTAATGTGGGAGGAAACTGGAGCACCCAGAAGAAACCCACACAAAAGCAGGGAGGACATGCAGCCTCCACACAGAAGGCACCCCAGCAGAGGATAGAACTGGAGAACCTATTGCTGTGAGACGACAATGCTACGGCTGCACCACTGCACCATCCATGACAAACTTTTTAGGCAGTTTCATTAAAATACAAAAAAAAAAAAATAAAAGCAAACATAACAGTTAACAAAGTTTCTCTTCCTCACTAATATAGATGGGGTATGAGGTATAGCCAGAAGAGAAAATAGACATAGAACAGCAATAACAGAAATAAACAAACCTGTTAGGCAATTTCATTAAAATACAAAAAAAAAAGGCAAATATAATATTTAACACAGTTTGTCTTCCTCATAAATGATATATCTCCCACCACCCTCTCGCAATCCCCCAAAGCCCAAACAAACTCTACCCCCTTCTCACTCAAACTAGTACCAACATCAACCATTCAAAAACTCTTAGCAAAGCTCAAACCAACCACCCTTTCTGCCAACAATCTTCCTGTTGAATACCTCCAACTTGCATCCAGGGACATTGCCTACGCAATCTCACTTCTAATAAACATATCCATTACTTTACATACCATTCTATTATTGTGGAAAACCTCATATATTATCCCCCTCCACAAGGGTGGCCCCTCTAAAGACCTCTCTAACTACTGACCCATTGCGATCCTATCAACCCTATCAAAGATTCTAGAAAGGAGCATCCATCACCATCTCCTCACCCATCTACTCTCCAACAAGCTACTCTCTAAAACTCAACACAGATTCTTACCATCCCATAGCACCACCACTGCCCTAATTAACTTCACCAACACCATAAACCCATATAGGAACCAAGAGAAACTTGTCTCCGCCACCTTTCTAGACTTATCCAAAGCATTTGATACAGTTTCTCACAATAAACTCTTAATCTGTATAAAGAGAGAAACGGCTTCAGGTAAAACCCAGGTGCACAAAACCAGAAATATATATAACCAAAAATACACCGAGGTACCACACAATAGCGTCTTTAATAACACAAAAAAATAAATAAGAGCTGTGGTGAGCGCTTTCGCAAAACTAATTGCTTCATCAGACAAGAAAATAAAACACTCCATTGCTTATATACAGATGGAACCATTGACTCAATCACTGATGTCATAGGTCAATTAAGGCATTAAAGCTATATAAAACTTATAAATGTATAAATGTAGAAAAGGCTACATATAGAGAAGACTGCATATAAAAGACACATATAAAAAACTGCATATAAATGCATATAAAAACTGCATACAAAACTATATACAAAACTATTGGTAAAAGACCTAAGTAATGTGCATAGATATAAACTCCATAAATACTGTAGCTATGAAAAACATAGATAAAAATAAAAGGCTAAAAATCTGGATCTAGTCATAAAATCTATCTACAATATGTATGTGTAACTAAAAGTAGTCTATGTCTCTAAAATATGAATAAATATAAATATAAGTGTAATGGGTGTATGAGGTGCCTAAAATTAAACATGTTTGAGGCGTCTTGCTTTCATTTTATTTTATTTTATTTTATTGTCTGATGAAGCAATTAGTTTTGCGAAAGCGCTCCCCACTGCTCTTATTTATTTTTTTGTGTTATTAAAGATGCTATTGTGTGGTACCTCGGTGTATTTTTGGTTATATAAACTCTTAATCTGCCTCTCTGAACTCATCCTCAGCAATTGCACCCTGCACTGGTTCAGTAGTTACCTAAACAACCGCTCACAGTCTGTCAAATGTCTCAACTCCCTGTCCCTCCCACTCCCCGTCACATGTGGTGTACCTCAAGGCTTGATCCTTGACCCTGTTCTCTTTAATATATTTACAAATCAACTCCACTTAGCAACCACCAGAGCTGACATAGTCCAACACAGATGACACAACCCTAATCTGCTCTGCATCCAACATCCATTTTCTACAAATCAAAGCCCAAAAATCCTTCATAGTGATAGAAAACTGGCTAAATAAATACCAACTGATATCAAACCCAAAAAAAACACAACTAATGCTATTCCACCCAACAAAGCCTAATGACCCCACCTTCTCCATACTCTCAACCAACAACATCCTCATCACCCCTGTCTCAGAGGCCAAACTACTAGGTGTTATAATCAACCGCAACTTAAATACAATAAACACATATCCCTAACTGTCTCCAAAGTCCACATAAAGCTAGGATGCCTCTATCGCAGCAAAAGATTCTCAACCTCCGGGTCTAGAACTGCCATAGCCAGAACTCATCTTTTATCAACACTACTTTATGCATCCACAGTGTTAACAAATCTAAACAAAAGACCTGAACAAACTTTCCACATGCTACAACAAAATAGCTAGGTTCACAAGCAATGCTAAATCATGCTCCCACCACTGACAGTCTTTACATAAACTACACAGGCTAGAACGTCCAAATTTACTAAGTTACCACCAGCTCAAGATAGCACACCAAATACTATACCAACCTGATAAAACCCCTGCCCTAACTGGCCTTCTAAATTTCTACAATTCTAATAGGGAACTATGATCCAGTAACAAAGCCTTGATCGAGGTTATCCCATGTAAGAACAGTTGTGGGGAATTTCTATTCCCTCATGAGGTTGCAAAAGCATGGAATACCCTGCCTCCTGATCTCAGGTTACAAAATTGCACATCCACATTCAAAAACCTCCTCAAGTCACACCTCTACGTCAACCCTCTATGTAAGTGTAATGATCCTCCCTGAACCCTCACCCCACTGTAGGCAGGTAATCCCCAATGCCTCTGCAGTATACTGTACACTGACACTATGCTCTATGTATGTTCACTGTATTTGTTGCAAATATTTAAATATGTGCTTAATATGAAAGTCAAAGGTACATTTACTGTACTTGCTTACTCTTCTAATGTGTTGTGATCAAATATCTGTACTATCAGCTTGTATTGTCTTTAATCATTAGCCCGCTTTTAAACTGTTAGCTTCTACTACATGTTAACCTAAACTGTCCTTATTATTTAAACTATGTAACAGTTTATTATTATCATGTATTACTCTGTAACTTTTTGGAGCTTTTCTCCCCAGGACTCTGCTGAAAATGGACACTAGCTGTCCAGTCAGACTATCCTGGTAAACAAATGTTAAATAAATAATAATGAATAAATAATACAGGTGAGGTGTGAGGCGTAGCCAGACAAGAAAATCAGTCATGGAACAGCTATAACAGAAATAACCCCCAAAGCTGAGACTTCAATGTCTTATGTCCCCTTTTTCAGAAACCTTGTCAGATCTGTAAGATAAAAAACTTAGCTAATAGCCTGGGATAGCACATGGAGGAACAGAATACACAAAGACACAATACATTTTTCCACCTTAAGTTTTTATAGCAAACTAAAGACCCATCTCTCAACACATAATTGACTCCTCAAATTTACTAGTATTCTTAAAGCTAAAGTACACCGCGTGCCTAGTATGTGACAATATGCTTGGGGATTGGGAATCAGTGAGAGATATTACCTGACATATGTGGTGGCTTATTTGAAAATGTTTTTATTGATTACTTAAGAACTGTCTCAAAAAATGTAAATCTGCCATTGCCTAAATTGCTGTCTATCACAACCTCCTATTGTCTGTATTATAACAAGTACCTTTAATAAAACTTGAAATGGATCTGCTACAAATATATTCCTGCTGTTAGCATACAGCACACTTGCATATTGTCACTTGTTCTAAACTGCAAATGCCCTAATGACTCCTATCCTAATCCTACTGAATTATGCAGCTCTCCAACTATCCAGCCCTAGTAAACTGCATAGTCCCCTTTAGAACACTTAATCTAATTCTTAAACTCCCACCTGGTTCCTAACCCCAACCTGAATATTCAATGCCTAACTGTAAAACTCCCTGTTACTCCCTAAACCTAAATTCCATGAACACTCCCTGAACCTCTCCTTCTGCTCCCTAATCTTAAATTATTGCTAGTTGGTCCTGAAACCTATACTTTCCAAAGCAATCCCTAAACCTAAAACTCCACTTTTGCTCCCTAAACATAAATACACAGGTGAGTCCCTAAACCTAAAGCTCTTCTCCTGCTTCCTAATCCAAAAATCCCCTCCCACTACCTAAACCTAAACCTCCCTTCTCAATTTCCAAACCAAAATTTCCCTTCTGTCCACAGCCTAAAACATTAATCTAAACTTGCATTTCCCCCCCATGATTGCTGTACTTAGATTACTCATACTTGAATATGTGTTGAGACAAGGTGTGTCAGCAGCTCTCTCTCTCTCTGCATGGTTGCCACACCAGGCCTGAACACATACTTAAGTTTGAACATTAATGGCAGCCCATGCAAGCTTAACATGCCCAAGTCACTGGCTGTGAGATTGCTCACTATGAGCAGCTGGATCTCTCCTGAATTTACACCTTGTTTTAATTTTCATGTTTTTTTTTCAGCGCCATGATGCTACAAAAAGAGCTTTAGATGTAAGGATACAAAGGAGGCAGAGCAGTAAACCATTATGGAGGAATGGAGTAAGTAGGGTCACAACCCTGGTTAAATGCCCCTGCAAATAAGGTACAGGAAGAGGGAGAACTGGTGGAATGACACAATGTTCTTCTCCAAAATACATCAAGGGAGGAGGATGAGACACTGGAGGAGACAGAAAGGAGTGGAAGAGGAGAAAGAGGAATAATACTCTTATTCTGATCTGCAGCTGCCAGGAGAGGAGATTGAGACTCTGAGTTCCAGCACAGAGAGTGAAGAGGAGCTAACAGAGGTCTTGGATTATAATGTAGTCAGGTAAGTGGTATAAGGACTGTACCAGAGAGGAAAGAATTCTAGACATAGTCCTAACTGGTGCTGATGGGTCATATATGTCCAAATTAAGGCATTGTTAGTCAATAGTGATTATACCGCTGTGTGAATCTGTGAAAAAGAGAAGGGTAAAATGCAAAGAGAAGTATGGTGATTTGGGATTTTAGGAGACAATCTTACATTGTTCTGGAGGAGAAAGTCATTTATAAGGTAGGAGACTGGAGCAATCTGTGACCACAAAAAAGTATAGAAAGGAATCGGGGCAGAGTAATCAAAATGAAGAGGCAGGAATGATGATGATGATGCAAAAAAGTCAGATAGACAAGGCTGATGTAGCTATACATGTACAAGAGGTTGGCAACTGGGAAAGAGGTAAGTTGTACAATGGGTAAAAGGGAAGACACAAAGGTCAAGGTTAGATGAAGGCAAGAAAGGTGAGGTCAGCAGAGGCAAAAGTTGAATGAGAGTTAGCAGAAAGGTTCAAAAAACATTTTTTTAGGTAGACATCAGAGATGAAGAGAAGAGGAACAGAAATGGCCATCATGAGCAAAGATGGGACAGAGCTCAGAGAAAACTTTTTTCATGTATGCATGCAGATTGTATTTAACAGCAAAACTGTACTGGATTTGTGCATTTTTATTGGTATTAAATATAATTGTATTTTTCAATGATTTTTATTTAATGTGCTAAGGAAAATGTCATATTTTCAAAGAATTATCAGAAAAATTTCTCAAAGATTCTTGATACCAGACTCTATGAGCATGTTAATAATCAAAGCAACAGAAAGTTTTCAGAATGCTTCCAACCAATAAGCATCCATTTTGACTTGTATAATTCAGATTCACAATCAAAATGTATGATTCTTCCCTCTCAGGGTTTATGTGCCATAGCATATACTAGAATCTTATCAAAGTATCCTCTAGCGAGTATCACCTTTGCTACTACCTCATGCATTATTCAGTATTTCAGCAACATCAATTCAAAACACAGACTCATAGTCTGCTAATGTCTCCAACTCATTCTGAAAAGCAAGTGAATTAGGTGATGCAAAGAATATTGAAAACAATTATCCCTTAACTAAGTTGGTACCTCTAACTAGAAACCTCCTGTAGGAAATGGTAGTACGTGTCACAAAAAATGAATGCGCATGCTTGTATGAACACCAAGAAAAGTGTGTATGCATAATCATATCAGTTACTAACCATCATACATTCATTTTCCATTTACCTACATAAAATAGTTTAAGATCAGGAGGAGCCAGAACTCATCCCATGACAGGAGTTTGAAGATAGACAGGAGTCATGGGAGAAAGTATGCTTCTGTGGTCAAATAGGACTATAATGGACATCAGCACAGATAGAACTGAGAGACATACATATGTGGTGTTACTGTGCTCCTGTAGGTATCAGTGGAAATCACTGCTGATATACTTCGCACTCACAGAATAGAGGAATACAGCATACATGTTTGCAATACATAATGCCAAATGAGATTATTCCAAAGGACAGTGTAAGTTTCAGCGGATAACTGACAGTGGTGCAAATGAAGGACAATGTGAAATGTCCTGTACAATACAAGGGGTTATCATGTCACTGGCAGTAATAGGCATCTGGCACATACAACAAATGGAGAAATGAGGAAGGAAACATTTAGAGAACAGCCTGTGGTACATTATAAAGGAAATGACAGGGAAGTCAGAACAGCCATAAGAAGTAATGTGTACAAATACATACCATGAGAAAAAGAAATCTAAATTATGTGGCAATCATTGGCAGAATACATTAGGTGGAAAGAACACAAAGACTAAACTTACAGTCCCAAGGCACTACCCTGGTTACGTTGAAATTCATGGATAAGTAGCATGGCAATCTCTCAGAAGGAGTTACTTGTGGCCTGTTCCATAAACTAGAAAAAGTACCCACCATCATCTGCATCTGGGTATGAAACCCATCCATCACTAGTTTTCTCAGGTGGCCCCTTCATGTCATCCAGTGGTGGTGGATGGTGATGTCACGAACTACAGCACAAGACAGTTCAGTCCTCCCATAATCTGTGACTGCTTCTCTTCTTTGGACTTGACTCATCCCTCAGTGTATGGGTATGCTGTATCTGTTATCTTCCACCTCTGGAGGGGCTGTCACATCATGTGACCACTGTAATATAAAATGAATACAAACAGCAAACAAATCAACAGTAAGTAACATGAAAATATTATAGCAATAAGCTAATATAACAGTGTAATGCAACTGTAGCCAAGGCACTGTCAGTCATACATGCACATCACAATTACTATAGAGTTCATACGGAGATGTCTAAAGATATCAACAGATACATCCGATACAACAGATACAGATCAATTTGATATTGGAGACTAGATCAATTTGATATTGGAGACTCCTCCCGCTCCTATCACATCAGCTCATTCTACTGCATACAGTGAGATAATTTTTGGGAAGACCCTCCCCTTAGTTTCTTAACCTTGAATTACCTTCTGTTTCCTCCCTTACTACTTAACAAAAAATACTTTATTCAGCTCCTTTTACTGTATTTGTGCCTCAACCTATTTTATTACTTTATTTTGCTTTGGCTGCTTCTTCTTAAAAATGTTCAATTGCATTTATTCTGCAGCATCTATTGTTGCTCGTTAATAATCTGACTAAATTGTCATTGTAATTGTAAGCCTCTTAGTTTTGGTTTAAGGACTTGGGCTTCAGGTCAGTTATTTTACATTAAGAAGGTTTGTGGTCTACATTTTTGTGGGAGGAGAGGTAGCATCTCCCCTTATGAGCTGGGAATTGCTGGGTGACGGCTTATTGTGGGTGTTGTTCTAAGTGTCTTTATTCTGGTTTAAGCACTTGGGTTCCAAACCAGTTATTTTACATTAGGAAGATTTGTGGTCTAAACTGTTGTGGCAGGAGAGGACAGCCTACACCCTTCTAAGCTTGAAATTGCTGACTGAAGGCCTGTTGTGTCTGTTATTCTGAAGTGTCTTAGTTCTGACTTAAGCACTTGGGCTCCAAAGTCTATTGCTTTACATTAGGAGGGTTTGTGGTCTAGACTCTTGTGGCAGAAGAGTGTGGCCCACGAACCTCTAAGGTGGGAATCGCTGGTGAATTGCTGCTTTATTTAAACTGTTTTTGCTGTTGTGACTGTGATTTTATGCACTTTGAATTTCCAGAACTTCTGCATTTTATAGCATAGGCCAGATTCAGACTTGCTGAATCTAGACTGTTTTATATCACTTGAGCATTAAAACCATCTCATCACTGAGATACCAAAAAATCTGAGGAATCCGTTGCTTCCAACTAACTATAAGTGCCTGTTTTTTGCTCTTATACTTCACTTTTAATTTGTATTTGGATTCTACTGTTTGAATTGTCCAAACGTTTTTTGCACATTTTACTGTATACTGTACTAGTTCACCTAACATCACCCAGTTCCAAGTTTTGCTGTTTCTGGGTCTGTTTTGTAACTTCTGAGCATCTAATTTAAGCCACTTTTGTTGCTGAAGACCCTCTGCACCCTTGTGGGATGAGAGTGCTGTCTGGGTCCCATCTAATCGAGGGAGCTATATTTATGATATGCGGTTGCTTGGTTTCTTTATTGGATCTATCTTTGTCAGGTTCCATTACTGCATTCCAGTCTCCCCCGATTATATATAAATGATTAAGAAATTCAATAAGTAAGTTAAAGATTTCATAAATAAATGTTTGTTGGTTAGAGCAGGGACTATATATATTTATGAAAAGTAAAGGTCTATTTATGCTATGGAAATTTGAGGTAAACATAGCCCCTCTACTATTCAAGTCAGTCTTCATGGAAACAGTTTCCCCTGATAGGCTTTGTTAATAATGATAGCAACCCCTCTGGAAGTAGAATTGTGTCCAGCAGCTATTATATGCTTGACCCATTTACTTTTTCTCTCCCTGTCCCAGATTTGTGAGATCAGGTGAGTTTCTTGAAGAGAGGTTATCATTGTTTTACTTTGATATATAATATGCATGACTAGATTCCATTTAAGTTTGTCTGAAATTTTCTTAACGTTCCATGAATCTAAAGATATTTCTGAAAGTGTAAAAATATTTCTTGATTAGTGTTAATAAAGCACAATAAGCAATGTGATAATATAAATATATACTGTTGTGTATTAGTGTTAGTTAGTATTTTCCGCATAGTGACTTCTATTCTCCTACCCCCCTTTGTGTGTCTAACCACCCATCCCTCTGTAATGCTAGATAAACAAAACTTCTAAAATCAAAGGATTTTTGTGACTGAGTCTGAGTGTAAGTCTTATAGAGCAGAGGGATGTCAAAATTACCTACTATTTTTCAAATGTACACAACCATATGCATCAACTCTGCATAAAAGCCTCCCTGTACCCGTATTCAGAATCAATTTTAAATATCTTACCATTTTAAACCTATGCATTATATTAGTAAATGTAATAAAAATATTTTGGATAGCCTTATAACCAAACCAAAGGAATATACTAAAACTCTAAATAAGGTCCTCAATTCTTATATACAAGCCCTGAAAGCCCCCCCCCCAAAAAAAAAAAAAATATATATAAATATATATATATATATATATATATATATATATATATATACATATACATATATATATATATATATATATATATATATATATATAATAAAACATCCCTATGTCATTTGTTTTTAAGCTATATCAAGTTATAAGGTGCATTTATAATTACATGCAAATGCCTGACTAATACAAGCAAACTAAAGAAAAGAGAAAAAATACAATGCAGTATATTTGTATGAGGTAGATCTATGAACACCAAAAGAGAAGAGAGGAAAAAATACTAGATTGACATTATTAAACAGTACTACATGTATATTACAAATATCTAACTTTTAGTTTTATTTTCCTCTATATATATATATATATATATATATATATATATATACATGCATTTTGCTTAATATTACAGCCTAATAAAGATAAAAATAAAAAAAAAAATAGAAATGCCCCAACTGTATATATAAATTCTACAATATCTTGTAAACTCTGTTCACTTTTCCTAGAGAAAAAAAAAATAATACAACAAGTACACATTCCTATTGCATATTTTACCTTAAGGCGTTCATCAAATAAATCATATTTGTTTTTGGTACAAGACCAACATCATATCATCATAAATGTAATTTTGCCACAGTAGATATGAGTATGCAGCTGCTATCTAATATAATACATTTCAGTCTTTTCTTTATGTATATCTCACAGCTTTGTATAAACATGAGTATAGGAAGGTTTCACCTAATAATTAAGATTAAGAGAAAAAACATGTTATATTCCACCTAATCATCAGTTTAAAAGTTCAAGCACATTATTTGAAATAATATTCTGCATTGCCCCTTTAAAATAACTGCATTAACTTCAACATTCTCTAGCATAGAAAGTAACTAAACATCAGTCTATCTGCTCACATTCTGCTGCACAGATTCTGTCAGTATGCTTGGCAAATAGTCTAATGTCCTTTTTCAGTGTTGTAATGTCTTGTTTACATTAGATCCATTCCCAGTAATGCACTGGGGCTCCTAGGTCATTTAGATGATGAAATGAGTTGAAAGGTGAAAGGTTATTGCAAACACATTGTAGCTGCACGAAATTGTGGGTAATGGGACATCACCATGCTAACAGACCTCTCGGCCTACTCAACAAAGTGGAAAAATAAACATATTTAAGTATTTACCTCAAGAAATAGTCAAAATATGCAGGATTCAGTCTGAAACAGAAGATTATATCATTCAAATGCTTCAGCAAAGGTGGATTGTCTTTTTTCACGCTGGATTCATATTGTAGAAATGGAGAAATGTGTTTTTTGCTTCTTCTGGTGTATCTATTGATATTTTTTCATTTTTATGGTGAAATGCTAGTGTAGCAGGATATTTCATCTGAAAGCGGATGTTTTTTTCAATAAGGTGATGTCAATATTGACTGGAATAAAATCCCCCTCCCTATCCATTAACCTTTACAGCTTCACCCAAATAATCCATTCAACAACTCGTCCTAACAAAAACCACCCCCCCAGAGTCTATCATAGATTGGATTCTAGTCTCCCATCCAAACAAAATCATTCTCTCTGGCACTATCCCTGACACCTTCAGTGACCATCTCCCTGCCTTCATTCATCGATCAACTAACTCCATCCAACACCAACATCATTACATTCAAACTAGTAACCTTAGCAACTTCAACCCCTCAATTTTCTCTTAACATTTTTAAACAAATTAACTGGCAAATCCTAAACACTCTCCCACTCGACAACGCTGTAGAGCATTTTAACTCTATCATCCTAAATACTCTTAACTCCCTAGCCCCTCTAAGAAACAAACGAATCAAAGCCAATCCTGCTCCTTGGCTGACCAAAGAAACTAAACAAATTATGCGTCACAGAGACAAAGCCTGGAAGCTTTATCAGAAAAATAAACTGTCTTCTGCCTTGCTCCAATACACCCAACTCCGCAATCAAGTAAAAAAAACTTATCACCAAGGACAAAAAAAACTACTATAATAAACTTCAGTCCAGCAACACTAAGAACCTAAAACAATTCTGGAAATCAGTCAACTCTCTTCTCCATCCTGGATCGAGGAATAATCCCTGCCCTGACCCTAGTTTAACTGACAGGGAGCTGAGCTCCCACTTCAACACCTTCTTTACTGAATCCATAGCTAAACTAACCAAAACATTCCCAAATAAAAATCCAGCTAACTCCCTCTTCTCAACACCCAACAACCCTAATAACTGTCCCCTTAATTTCCAGCTCAAACCTGTTTCCACCATTTTTATAAAAAAGCTTTTATCCAAACTAAAGCCATGCTCTAATGCCCCTGACAACATACCCTCCTCCTTCCTCAAATGCACAGCTGAAGGTATTGTTCTCCCAGTTAGTATCCTGATTAACAGATCCATAAATGAGTCATACGTACCCAAACTCTGGCATTCAGCTTACATTCTACCGCTTCACAAAGGAGGCAAAAACACCACTATTTCTAACTTCCACCCCATTGCTCTACTCTCTCTAATATCTAAAATTCTAGAAAAATGTGTCCACCACCAACTTCTGCCCTATTTAACTCAGAATCACCTACTAGCACCCACCCAGCATGGCTTCCGTCCTGGCCACAGCACCACAACTGCCTTACTATCCTTCCTAGAAACTGTCAATCAAGCCCGAGATACTGGACTTATTGTATCCACAGTACTGCTAGATCTAGCTAAAGCCTTCGACACCATCTCCCATATGCACCTTCTTTCTCATCTCGCCAACCTTAATCTCTCCCCTAATACTCTATCCTGGTTCTCCAGTTACCCATCTGACAGATCTCAAGCTGTCAGATGGAAGAACTCCACCTCTTCCTTCTTGCCTACACCTACTGGCATTCCTCAGGGGTCCATCCTCGGACCCATGCTTTTCAACATCTTTATAAATAACCTTCACACTGTCATCCCTGTCACTACAGTCATCCAATACGCTGATGACTCATAGTCTGTGCCACCCCCAACATTCCTGAACTACTGACTAAAACTCAAATAGCTTTTTCCACTACAGAGATCTGGTTGCACCAAAACAACCTCTCCCTCAACTCCAATAAATCTAAAATACTAATTTTCCTCCCCACCAGGGTTTCCTCCTTTGACAAAAAAGCTTTCAATGTCCTAAGCCAAACTAACACTGCTATAGAAGTAGTCCCCTCTGCAAAACTCCTTGGCATTACCATAGACGAACACCTCAAATTCAATCTCCACATACAACAAAACATAAAGAAAACCCACCAAAAGCTGGGTATGCTATATAGGAATAACCAATTTCTTTCCAACTCCTCTAGGCATACCCTGGCAATTACCTATCTCCTACCCTCTCTTCTATATGGAGCCCCTCTTCTAACCAATCTGTCTGCTTCCAACACCTCTAAACTTGAAGCTTGCTATAATAAGATCAATTTGCCACTAAATCCAAAACCGCAACTCACCACTGCCTTAGCCTACAATCTCTGAACTGGTTAGAACTCCCTAACCACCTAGACTATCTCCAACTAACCACCGCTCACAAATTAATATTCTTCCCAGATAAATGCCCAGCCTTAACGAACATCCTTCTCCCATACATCCCAAACAGCCCTCTGAGATCTGAACACCAAAACCTAATCTCCATTCACAAACCCAAACGTCCCGCTGGCCAGCTTCTACTCTCCTTCTCTCTAGGTAAAAAATAGAACTCTCTCCCTCCTTCACTTAGGACTATACCTAACACTGAATCCTTCAAGACCCAAATTTTCCTACACCTATCTTCCAAATGGAAATGCTCCTGCTTTCACCCTACAAAAATTCTAGGGATTCTCCCCACTAAGCTCTCCATGCTCCTGCTCCACTATACTCTCAAGCTTATTTCTATTTCTCCAAAAATCAGAACTAGCAGACTTTAATTAACTCCAAGTATGTAAATATTGTAAACATCTAAAGTCCATTGAAAAAAATACATATATTCTGTTTTACACTGTCTTATGATGTATATTACGTTTTTGCAGTTTCCTGAATGTATGAATCTTACTCTTGTATTTTACCTCTAACATTATGTAACCTTTATTGTATTTTGTAACCTTTATTGTATTGTATTGCTTATGGAGCTTTTCTCCCCAGGCCTCCACTGAAAATGGGCACTTCTTGGCCCAGTGGACTTCCCCGGTAATCAAACTGAAAATAAATAAATAAATAAATAAATAAGGTAAGCACAGTATTTATTAAGTTTCTGATGATTTTGCTTTATTTCAAGAGGAAGATCTTGGCTTATTGTGATTTTTGTGTCCTCTCCATGTGATTGCTTTCTTGGTTTTATATGCAGATAATATTGATTGTACATGAGCTGAATTAAGGACCCTGACATATATTTGTCTTGGGAAGTCCATGTTTTTTGAGCGTCTTATAGATCTGTGAGCTCTTTCAATTGTTATGTCCCCCAAAAGCACTTTATCCTGCAGTACTGTGCTTAGTATTTCTTTTGTAACTGTGTTTATTTGAGTGGTTTCAGCTGATTCTGGCATTCCCCTGATAATGAGATTATTTTGTCTGTTTCTTGCTTTTATGTCCAGTACTTTTTGTGGCAATTCTATACTTTTTGCACTAGCCTGTATTGATTTCTGCATGTCTTGTATTTTTAGTTCATTGTCCATGATTTTTGCTTCATTTGTTCTAATCTGAGCATAATTTGGTCCATGCTTGAGCTGAAAGTACTTAGTTTGTGTACAAATCCTTGGATTTCTTGTTGCAGTGGTTGTAATGCCATTTTAAGGTCTTCCAATGTTAATGCTTGTTCTTGCTTCGATCTAAGTGCAGGTTTAGTCATTTCTGGCTGAGTTTTATTTGTTTTCAGCCTTTTTGATGCAGTATCTTTTTCTGGTGTAACTATATTTGATAGTTTTGATTTGGTAGATACTGTATCCATGCACTCTGGCAAATTTTCCATTTCCAACATTGATTTAACTGTTTTTCAGATAAAATATGTTCAGCTAGATAAAGTTGCAGAAGGTTGATTTTATTCTGGCAATTTTATATTAAAACAAGCCGTCTTTTTCTTCTATTTTTCACTCAGGCCTGCTTATCTTGAAGTGTCCCCACCATGTAGTTCAGGAATCTGTTTGCAGTGAGTAATATTTTTCTTGCAAAAAAGGGCATCCAACGTAAAATACAGCTGAAATATTTTAGTAGATTGCTTGTTGCCTTTTTTTCTGTTGAAAATTTGCTATTTTTCCTCAGGATGTGCAGGCAAAAGGTTAGATATTGTTGAAAGTTAAGGGAGCTGCACAGCTAGAGTGCTCACTGGCCGTCCCCCATTTTAGAATCCAACATTTCCCATTTTATGATTTTCAAAAGGCTGTACCTCATCAACATTAAAGTAAATTTGTACCTCAGTTGCATTAAGTCTTATAATGATGTGAACTGCAAACCACAGTTTCAATTTATTCCTTGCCCGAATTTGAGAATGTACAATTGTGATATGTGTATGGGTTGTTTACTATACAGCATGTCCTGCAATGCTCTGATGACTGAAATAATTTTTCTACTTTTATTGTTTCTTCTGTTTGCATGTTAGTACATATCTGAACACAATGCAAAGAAAACAAGAACACACTCACCTGCATAATCATATGGTATATAAAGCTGTAAAACTGTTAAGCAGTAAAACACATTGCCTCATATTCTCTACATATACAGGTTACCTTATAGTTTCACAGTATTGTTTATCCCTCTTTGGGTATACATTAGACAGGCACCTCCCTCTTTCCATTTTCTGTGTCTTTTGACATTTTGTCAGGACTCCTAAGGGCCTAAGAAGCAATAGCATTCTTAACACCAATCAGCTCCGTAGTAACCCCACTGATCAGCTCCATAAAGGCCTACCATTGGCTGCAGTCGCTGCATTGGTATATCAGTACATAAGGAAGTCACATTTTCTCAGGACAGCCTTGTGATACTTGTCTCTAGAAGCATTATTTCCAGTGCCACTACCATAAGTCACCTGTTCACAAGCAGTTATAGCAACATAATTCCCTTGCATATGCATACCATGTTTTATACGGCTCAGTAATTAGCTGGCCTGCAGCAGCATATGAAACCATGACATCTCTTGAATTAACTTTGGTCAGTTTAAGTAGTGTCACAGGACTCGGGATTTAGTCTTTGATGCTTGACGTCAATTTGCATAAATCTTGATGAGGCAGCAGAACAAAGACATTCAACACTAACAGCCTATGGCGAGTGAAATTACAGTTCCCATGGAGACCCTTTGAGAGACTCAAAAGATAGGCACATAGCAAAGTGTTCATTTGTAGCATTTTTCATGACTAGCTTGTATATTTAAGTCTCTATCTCTCTCTCTCACTCTCTTTCTCTCTCTATGCAGTATATATGTACATATACTGTATATATATATATATATATATATATATATATATATATATACACACACACACACACACACACACACACACACACACACACACACACACACACACACCTTCAAAAATAAATGGACTGCAAACACAGTATTAAAGCAGTGCTCCCTGTTCCACATACCCTTTTCAAAGTTCCAAAAAGCATATCTAAAGAGAGCCACTGCTTAGTTTTAGTCACCAGAACGTGATATAGGACTGTCGTCCTTAA
>NC_056735.1:921966553-922091553 GCF_019279795.1 Protopterus annectens
TCAGTCCTTCTGCCTCCACAGAAGAGCATTCAATATCTAAGTCTATATCAACATGCTTTTAAAGAACTTCTCCACAGACTTAATCTCATTTGCAATAACCATTAACTTATTTATTTGGGCTCTTTTATTTTCTGTTCCAGCAAGCCTTTTCTTTAGTGTCTTTAGTTGACTGCAAAAGTTATTTATATTGCAGCACTTGTTTGATATGAAAAGAATGTCCATTACCTCATATCTAATTCAATACACATTAAAGTCTTTACCTTGGCAGACAGAACATATATTATTAAAACAAAAAATCAGGTTATAATATTGTTTGCATTTCCAGTTTATTTAGGTTTTAATTTGTATTAATTTCTTCCAATATACTACAATCCAAATTATATAAACTACTCTGAAATTTAAAACTGCAAGAAAAAAGTATTTAGCATAATTAAGTTAATTACCAATTTACTTGTTTCAAGGCTGTAAAATGGCTATCTAATTTAGCTTCATTAACATTCGCAGCAAACTGTAATACAATACTTTCTTTAATCAGGATAAACTGAATGAATACTTAAGAAAAGTAATATTAAATGAAAGTAAAATATTTTCGGAGCACTTTAACAAAATTAAACAATTATGTAATACTATATGCTAACTGAGCAGACATCAGTATGAATTAACTGCAGTTCTATGAATTAATTGCTGCATGATTTTGCAATTGCTATAAGGCACTCCCAAAACACAGGCACTGCTAATAAAGTACACTGATGCTTGGCATACAAAGATACTAACAAAGCTCACATAGTTTGAGGTGGGATTCATAGAGAGGGTGTATGGTATACAGAATGCAGTTCTGGAAATGCAGAGCTAGGCATAGACTTGTAACACTGACAGACTAACACTGCATTACAGTGACTGGAGCATAAGCATACTGTAAAAAATATGCAAGTAGCCATACAATAGCATGTAATCAAAAATGTGTAGCGAAATGAGGTTATAATGATATACAACTGTATGCGAGGTAAACAGAGTCACCATACATGGTGATATGTGGGGGGAATTGTTTAGGCTTGTGATCCTGACTACAAAAAGGGTATAAAGCGCATGCTGAAGTTATCAGAGCTTCAGGCAGCAAGAATGATAGGATTTACAATATTTTTCATGTAGAGGCATACATTAACTACCAGAATTGTGGCTTGCTACTTATATGCACAGTATGGCTTCCAGAGACAAAGTAAACACTGCCTAGCAGATGACATGCCATTCAAAACTCTATTCAGGAGATTGTTGATCTCTTTAGTGTATTAGGCATTCTAAGGACCTTGGTTGACATTTGCCATCCACACTTGGTACCTATAGGAATGAGTGGCCTTTTCATACCTGTGGACATCAAAGTAAGTATTTCTGTTTTTAGTCTAACTGCAGGAACCTTTTAGAGACCAACAGTGTGCTTCTCAGACCTCTGCCTCCAAAAATAACAATAAGTACATCAACATATTTCTAAATGTGCATAAGCATATAAGGTTTCCTAGCACACCACTGAAAAGATCAAATACCATACATGCTTCCTAAGACATTACCACATTCCTGAGGTACTTGGTGCCATATATTGCACATAAGTAGGAATAAAGGACTAACATGACCCACAGTCCTTAAGGTTAGTAACAGGAAGCGGTACCATTCTGTGAACTGCCAGGTGTTATGTGACATATATAAGATCAAAACCAATATGTCTGCACAGCACATTGACAGTTCACATATATGACACAATTGTCATTTATATTTTCATATCCACTATACTGAAATTCTATAGTGTCATCTAGTTGGGAAATGCTGGCACTATGACTAATGTTAAGGTATATAGTGACATATATAGTGTGTACAAATGTAGTAAACCCTCCACATGTAGATCCACTGCTACACGTGATGCCAGATGCCTGCTAGAGCCCTGGCTTATGAATCCCATATGAAACCTACAGATTGAGACCAAATGCTAGTATGGCACTGTATGTGCCCAAACCCAGAACATCACAGGGCATGTGCTAGGCCTGTTAAAGCCCATTTCTACTATTTTGATATGTCAGGAGGGTACTCTAATATGACCCTGTTGCATGGTTCATAATATGCTATTGAGAAAATAGGTGGGTCCACCACAGGAAACCATTACAGTTGGACACATAACATGTATGCACACACACACACACACACACACACACACACACACACACACATGGCTAGCAGTGGTAGAGCAGCAACACCATTACCAAACAAGAGTGAGGTTGAACGGCAGCATTCTACAGTTGCACAGCAACCCCCCCCCAAGAGATTGATAGCTAGCAGTGGTGAAACAGCAGCACCATTACCAAACAAGAGTGAGACTGAACAGCGACAGTCTACAGTCACACAGACCTTCCCCCAAGATACTAATGGGTACAGTAAAATGCAGCGCAATATAGATGTGATGTTTAGTCCAAGCTCTAGTAAGTACACAATGACATTTCAAATGACACACGGAACAAGCATGACATATGCAGTGTCAGTATCAGGCTATGGTGGACAGTGCAAAGTCTGAGCACACTGCATTAGACAGTTCTACATACAGCATACTGGAGGGAAAGTAGTCTGAATCACAGTCATTGCCATGTGCAGAAGGGTTTAGTGACGTAATGACATCTTGCTGTCAATCAACAAAGTATGCGGGGTGGGCATATCATGGTATGTAGAGACAGGGGTCTTTAGGTGATGGCTATTCTGCGTCATAGATAATTTCCTCCTGTGGTTCATCTGGACTGCCACTACATGATTATGACATGGGTGCATTCTGCTGGAGTGTTGCACTAGAACTTGGATATCTCTCCCGTAGGGTCAGTGTGATAATGTGCAACTGTAAGCTAGCCATGGTCTACTAGGAAGGATATCAGACAGTATGAGAGGGGTGCAATGAAGGGTGACATTGTGTAGTACACCTCTAGATGCAGGTAAGTATGGGTACTCAGGGATGGCCCCTACTACATACCCTATCACAGCCTTCGACAGCATTGCCAAACACAGCAGCTGTAGTGCCAGTGACACTTTTGTGCCTTAAAGTGGAGACGAAAATGGTATACACCAATTAACCAAAAAAAGGTACAAGCCAGATAGCCAGTCCCAGATGATTGTTTATTCCGCAAATCCACAAACCAACACAGATAAATCACACTGCAAACCAAAGAACATTAACGCAGTATAAAATATCCTAACATTTTCATCGTATCACTTCATCAGATAAATACCACAATCAAAATTGACTGTTTAAATAGAAGTTGAAAATGTTGACATCCAATAAAAATACAAAAACAATTAATTAAAACCTTGTTAAAATTGTGACGTGTTTGAAATATTTTGTTAAGTGCTAAAAATATACCATATATGTACGTATTTAAAAGAACTGAGAATATTATTTTAAAAACTGAATGTTCATTGTCAGGACCTGATTTTATAAATCAATAAAATCAATAAAATAATAAAGATTTGAATAATATGTAAATGAAAATGTGTCAAATATATGCAATAAAAACAGCTCTATCTGTTGGTGAAAGTAAAAAGCATTCTTAAAACATGAATATACTTTTCCAGTGTTTCCCTGAGTTGTGATATGGATAACAAAAGTGAAAGCCATAACTGTTCAGTACTAAATCCTTAAAACATATTGTGAACAAATTTAATGTTAAAACATTTTTAAAAACAATAAATAATATGAATAATATAGATGCAAAGTAATAGTTTAAAAATATAAATACCAACGTAATTAAAAAAGTAATAAGTACTGAATGGTCTAGAGTTGTAAAAATTTCAGATTTAGAAGTTATTTTTGAGAGACCTTTGCAGTATATTTATAAAAAAGGACGTAATTTAAAAAATATTTTGGAAGGGCGTGCACATAAATATTTATACAATGTATAGGACAACAACAAGAAAGGGACACATAAGTGTGGTAGTTGTGGTTACTGTTGTAATATATTGAACCTTGAGACCCTTCATATAAAAAGTAGAAACAAATACATTAATACAAACAGGTTTGCAAACTGTAACACCTCAGGGGTGGTATATTTAGCCTTATGTGCCTCATGTGATTCATTTTATGTAGGCAAAACTGAGAGACGGTTAAAACAAAGAATTTATGAACACGGTTATGATATAAGGAAAACGAACGACAATTATGCTTTTTTTAAACACACTTTAACCTGTGAGAAAGCCAATTTTAAGTTCTTTGTTATTGAGGTAGTACCCATAGACCCTAGGGGTGGTCTTTGGGAGTCCTGTTTAGAATATAGGGAATTGTACTGACAGCTGGTTTTAGATGGCAGTCATCCCCCAGGCCTTAATGGCATGGTATCTGTAAAGCCCGTTTTGAAACTAAGGGCTGCTAAGTTATAAAATATACACATATCACTCATATACAATATTATTTATATTTTTAAACTATTACTTTGCATCTATATTATTCATATTATTTATTGTTTTTAAAAAATGTTTTAACATTAAATTTGTTCACAATATGTTTTAAAGATTTAGTACTGAACAGTTATGGCTTTCACTTTTGTTATCCATATCACAACTCAGGGAAACACTGGAAAAGTATATTCATGTTTTAAGAATGCTTTTTACTTTCAGCAACAGATAGAGCTGTTTTTATTGCAAATATTTGACACATTTTCATTTACATATTATTCAATTCTTTATTATTTTATTGATTTTATTGATTTATAAAATCAGGTCCTGACAGTGAACATTCAGTTTTTAGAATAATATTCTCAGTTCTTTTAAATACGTACATATATGGTATATTTTTAGCACTTAACAAAATATTTCAAACACGTCACAATTTTAACAAAGTTTTAATTGTTTTTGTATTTTCATTGGATGTCAACATTTTAAGCTTCTATTTAAACAGTTAGTTTTGATTGTGGTATTCATCTGATGAAGTGATACGATAAAAACGTTAGGATATTTTATACTATGTTAATGTTCTTTGGTTTGCAGTGTGATTTATCTGTGTTGCATTGTAGATTTGCGGACTAAACAATCTTCTGGGACTGGCTATCTGGCTTGTACCTTTTTTTTTGGTTTATCAGTACAGTTTCGGGTACTTGTGACCAACTTGCTTGTTTAATGATGTACACCACTAAGACCTCATGAGATTTCTCAGTGCTGTGTTCCTGGGCACTTTGTCCTCATGAAGCTGATGACTGAGTTGAGTGACATTCTCACAAAAAGCAACACGGCAATCAGCTGCACATTGGACTTGGTTGCAGAGGATTGTGGATGGGTGATGGTTGATCACAGCTACTGCTTCCATGTTGGGAGGTCAAGTTGGTCAATTACACCAAAGAATGGTATCAAGCACCTCTAACAGGCTGTGAAATGTTGGGCATATACATAAAAGTTACAATTTACTCATCTGCAACTGCAAGTGCTGAGGAGCTGTGGTTTTGCTCTCAGCCGTATGGTACCCTGTCCCCCACTGGGGATCATGAGTGCTCAGAATATATAGCCTAGGTTTCATCTGAGACAGAGGACTCAGCATCTCCATTTATTGTCTACTGATTACAGTGACAATGATTGCTATTGGGATATCTGAGTGGGACTCAGGTATCTGTGTACCAGCATCATCATCATCATCAACCACCTCAGGTGTCAACATCTGTCAGCTGTGCTGCCCATACCTTTAAAGGTATTGTTGTAGCAGTGCTGTGCCAAGAGAATGCACACCAGAAAAGATTGTAGAGTGAATTTTAGTACCTGCAATACGATTGTGACCCTGTGGCATGCATGTCAAGGGTATCAGTATTAGACATTGCATATAATCTGTTACCATTATAACATGGCTGGTTATCTGATATCACTATATCAAATCAAAAGCAACACATACAGTGGTCATACTAGTGTTTATATGTGTAGTGTTGCTGTACAGAATGCATCTACATGTGCTACTAACCTGATGCATCAGCCATACAAATGCATGAGGGCTGGTCCATCCTGATCTCTGTGTCCACTCCTCCAAGGTTGAATATGGTGCCATTTTCCCTCCTGCAAGAACATCACAAACTCCTCTGTTTCTGTTAACCTGCTGCTCTCTGCTCCTCCTACCAGATGTGTGACTTCTCTGCTGCAGTGGAATATTATTTTGCCTTGAAACAGCATAGTGTGTCAGTAACTCACTTATGACAGTATTATACTGTACAACCGGGACACTTACAACATTTGCATCACAGGCCACAGTCTGCCACTCCTTCTGTCATAAAATTTGGTCAGCATTCCCTCTCCATAACAGGCACAGCATGTGGGTCTTGAGTGCTTGTTGCCAGCCATCATTTTCAGCAGGGCTCAAATTGCCCAGCATCTGCTGCCCACTTCATCCTCCAGAAATACAGACATCTGTGAAAATATGACACAAGGCTATAGACTATAAACTGCTGCAGACAAAATGGTAACCCAGTTAAGCCATAATATCATCAAAGACATAGCCGTAGGGCATGCCATAATATAGCTATAAGAATAGATATAGAAATACATACAGCAAGCACAGTTGCCACTTTCTGGTATATACCTGCCTCACTGGGCTCATCTTTTGTTTTAAGACCTACACATATGTGTAGGGTAAGGCAGGCATCCATTCAAGTAATAGTACTGGACACCTAGAGAAACATCAGTGACTCAACACTGCCATGTTATAGTGGGACAGTACATGTACAGTCATAGAAATGATTTACTGAACAGTATAGGCCAACATATCAATTCTGTAGGTCATACCTTACCATTAAGTAGTGACAGGCATGTGCAAAGACAAGTCATCCTGATATTGTGGGTTATTTTCTTCCAGTAGAGCCTAAATACCTATATATATGCAGGCAATGGTGGTAGTCTTATGTTGTTTGAAACACTGTTCAAGGCAAAAGCCAGCTTCCCACACAATTGCAGAATAATGTATGCCACCTCAGGGGTGCCTATAGATCTGTTCAAGGCAAAGACCAGCTTCCCACACAATTGCAGAATAATATGTAGCACCTCAGGAATGCCTCATCATCATCATCATCTTCTTTCAGCTGTTCCCATTAGGGGTCGCCACAGCGGATCATCTGTTTTCATTTCTTCCTGTCCTCTGCATCTTGCTCTGTCACACCAACCACCTGCATGTCCTCTATCACCACATCCATAAACCTTATCTTAGGCCTTCCTCTTTTCCTGTTACCTGGTAGCTTCATCCTTAGCATCTTTTTCCCAATATACTCAGCATCCCTTCTTAGCACATGTCCAAACCAATGTAATCTTGCCTCTCTGGCTTTGTCTCCAAACCTTCCAACCTGGGCTGACCCTCTAATATACTTATTCCTAATCCTGTCCACCCTCGTCACACCCAGTGCAAATCTTAACATCTTTAACTCTGCCACATCCAGCTCAAACTCTTGCCTTTTTGTCAGTGCTACTGTCTCCAACCCATATAACATAGCTGGTCTCACTACATTCTTGTAGACCTTCCCTTTCACTCTTACTGGTACCAGTCTGTTAAAATAACTCCTGACACTCTTCTCCACCAACTCCATCCTGTCTGTACTCTCTTCTTTACCTCTCTTCCACACTCACCGTTACTCTGAACTATTGATCCTAAGTATTTAAACTCATCTACCTTCACCACCTCTACTCCTTGCATCCTCACCATTCCTCTATCCTCCCTCTCATTCACACACATATATTCTGTCTTAGTCCTGCTGACCTTCATTCCTCTTCTCTCTAGAGCATATTTCCATCTCTCCAGGATCTCCTCCACCTGTTCCCTACTCTCACTACAGATCACAATGTCATCTGCAAACATCATAGTCCACGGGGACTGCCTATAGATCCAAAATCTGCTGCAATTTGTCCTATTAGTGCTACTAAAGCATCCAGCATAATTTGTGTAACTTAGCACACAACAGGGTGGTGTGACACATACCAATGCACATTTATATCCATTTGCATAACACATAGATAAATTAGGTCAGGAGATATGAATGGCTATGAATCCTTATATTTTGCTGCCACACACTTGTGACAAAAGGCTAATCCTACTACCTGTGCTCACCTCTGACATTTCAAGACCACAGGCTTTTGCAAGATAGATGGGGGAGTATGCACAAAGCACAACTTCACAGCTCCACATTGCTTACCTCAAACCTCTTACAACAAGAAATTTGGACAAAGCCACAAGTAATGGGGGGACAAAGCCCCAGAACTAAGGACACTTTTTAAATATTGAGCTTACTGATTTAGAAAGTTGATAGACTAATAGGTTTTGCAATGGGATGAATTTTCTTAAGGATATAAAGCCTGAAAATAAAATGTCTGCTAATATTTTCTGACTTCAGTCCTCGATGATTCATCACTGATTTGCCAGAAAACTGCAGTTTTATGAGATACAGACAAAAACGTGAGTCAAAAATCTGGACATTCTGCAACAATCTGGAAAGTTAAGAGCTGCATCACATCATCCTATCTATGATGTAAAATTCATGTTGCAAGTATGATTCAGAGGCTACCATTTGTTCCCTTCAAATGTGCACCATTTTTAAAGATATTCTGCAGGATGACAATGTCTCCTGGTACTCACCAGACACCACTTGCATGGTGCATGAATTTATGTAAAATTGAACTTTTCCTCCTTCATAGTTAGGTCAGGAAGTACATACTAGGCCTACCTAATGATGTCTTCAAGAAAATGGATGCATGGTGTGACTTCGCTGAGGAGTTTAACCTGGTCATAGGCATTACAAGGACAGGGGAACACTGGAGGTATCATTATGATATCTTACAGTCCGGAATAAAGGAACTTGAGTAGGAAGGAGTGTATAAATATTTGGGGATAGGTGAAAGACTTGCAATAATACAAGAACAAATGAAAATAAACCTCAATAAAGAATAATTCAAAAGACTAAAACTCATTTTGAAAACTGCTTTGACATCTAGAAATTAAGTACAAGCTATAAACCAGCTTGCTCTTCCTGTTGTAACTTACAGTTTTGGTGAGAATGACGGACCACAAAAATATTGTATCAGTTGAACAGGAAAACAAGAAAAATGCTCACACTTATCAAATGATATATAAAAATTAGTGTAAACCAAGATTTTATATTCATGACTCTGAAGGAGGTATGGGCCACCTCAAAATTGATTGCATATATAGATCTGCAATCATGGGACTGATACACACTTGCTGACCTCACCAGATCCCCACATAGTGAAATTTTTATAACATAAGGAAAAGAAGTTTAATATGACATTGTTGCTTAGTTTAGCAGAAGCATTTCAGTGTAAAGTGGTAATGGAAATCAAACCAGAAGAAGACAAAAATCAGACAGAAGCTAAATATGCCCCCCCCCCCAAAAAAAAAAAAAAAAAAGAAACGAAGGAATATAAGGAAAAGGATCAAATGAGAAGGAAAGAAAATTGGAAAATCCATAAATATAATGGCAAGTTGATCAAGATTTAATGCAGGAATGGTTAAGGAGAGGTGAACTGGATCCAAATGATGGAAGGCTAATAATGGCAGACTAAGGCAGTGGTAGGTGGGCGAAACAGACCAATGCCAATTGTGTAAAAAAACTGGTAACACCCATGCATCTTGTTGCTGGGTTTGATATGCTCACGGCAGAGGGCCTGTATACTGAAAGGCAGAATAAAGTGGCAAGACTGTTGTGCAGCACTGGGGGTTGTAAGAACACTACAACATTTATCTAGCTGAGAAGCATTGTAAATACAAAGCATTGAAGATAGTGATGAACATTATTTCACATGGGATTACTCATTACCAGCAGTTTAAAATTAAATACAAGAAAACCATATACAGTGGTACATGGAAAAAGACAAAAGTAGCATTGGTCATTAAAATTTCTACACCCGGTGATTACAGTGTCTTATATCCAGAGAGACACAAAGTCATAAAATACTAGAATTTCCAGACAGAAACAAGTGCAATGCAAATAAAAAGATACCCAAATAATTCCAATAGGAGTAGGACCAACAGGACTAATACAAAAGAAATTACAGTCATACTTAGATATACTACCAATACATGTAATACCATATGAATTACAGCAGTCAGTTCTAGGTACATTGCAGGTACTGAGAAGAGCACTTATGGCTACCATCAAACACTGAAACAATACTAATTTCATGAATTCTGTTCATACCCTTAACTTAGGAATGGGGTTTATTCCCACCATGGCAAGGGAAATCCATATTACCAGGTGAAATTAAAACCACAGAAACAATGAAGATCTTTGTGTTTGAGAAGGAGAGGTTAAACAACTGCACCTTGAATTTGTTTTTTTTTTTTTTATTCTTATTCTTTGCATTAGCAGTTCGCAATCAAGGTTAGCTTTGATATGTAGCTACTGTGTGGGGTTTTACTGTCAGGAGGGTATATAGTGGTACTTAACGGCATATGCAAACTCCAGTAGGTGTGGGTTTCTTCTTGCATATATTAAGAGGTAGTACAGGTTGTCTTCGGCAAGTACCATTTGAACCACTACACCATCTCTCACTGCCTGCACACTATCTGATGTGTCATCAAAATAAATAATTGAGCAATTACTCTGTGTTACTATGATAATATATTCACTAGGAAACACATTATCTTGTTGCCTACCTCACAGTTAAAGAGAAATATGTATGGGGTGTGATTTGTATAGTTGTACTGATATTCTACCTTACACCTTCTGTAGTTCTTTGGTGTACATTTTCTTTTTTAGCACAATCAGAGCAAGACGGTAACTATATTACCTGTTGTAGAAGGACAGAGATGCCAGAGGCCAACCACAGTTAGGATTATACATAAATGTCGTCCTGTGTCTTATGTATGTTCAGTCCATTGTCAGGATTGATTCACTTATGACAAACTTCCTATTGTGTCTCCTCACTCCAAGTCTGGATGACATATTTACTCAGTAGACACCTCAGCCATGGGCCACACCTGTTGAGGCCATTGCTGAGGAGAATGAGGGTAATGAGGCTGCTACTGTTTGAGAAGAGAGGAATCCTGACCACTCAATGACTGGATGCCTAGCACCATTACCTGAGGTGACCCAGACAGAGGTACAGCAGGTGGATGAAACTAGTCAAGAGAGCAGTAGGCAGGTATATGGCATGGTTGGACAACTTCCTGGACTGAATTGTGGATTCACTCATATGACCATCAGGCCACCAAAGAATGGTATGGTCCATAGCATCAGCCAGTCCATTCCATCATCTAGTTATAGATCCCCACATGGGCCAGTATGGCAGGCAGTAAGATGCATTTTCACCCTTCAACCCAGCTGGGTGTGGTCCCTTCATCTTTTGTCATGCCCTATACCTCTGCATTACCCAAGCATCTACAACACTATTTGTCTGCTCTTTGCTTGTCTCTGTCCATCCTTCATCTTGCCACCCTAAAGTGTAAATATCCTCCCATTTGTTTGTACTGCTGTATATGGGCTGACATTATACTCTGACCTACCCTCTCCTTTCCTACCAAGCTTTACTTTACACCCCATGCCTCTTCCCTTCTTTCTCACTATATGTACAAATGGGGGTCAACACCAAAAAAAAAAAAAAAAAGTTATCCTGCTCCTTATCTCTGTTCTGTACTCTCCTACTTGTTATGCTCTGAGTACTTCTGCTTTCTACATGTATCTTTCCTACCCATTCCCTGCTCCTTACCTCCATTCTGTACTCTCCTACATTTTTAGGTTTGTGCACGTCTGCTTTCTACATGTGTCTTTCCCAACCATTCCCTGCTCCTTACCTCCAGTCTGTACTCCTACATGTTCTGTTGTGTGCACATCTGCTTCCTACATGTGTCCTTCCCACCCATTCCCTGCTCCTTACCGCCTTTCTGTACTCTCCTCCATGTTCTGTTGTATGCACGTCTGCTTTCTACGTGTCTTTCCAACCCATTCCCTGCTCCTTACCTCCATTCTGTACTCTTCTACATGTTCTGTTGTGTGCACATCTGCTTTCTACATGTCTTTCCTACCCATTCACTGCTATTTACCTCCATTCTGTACTCTCCTACATGTTCTGTTGTGTGCATGACTGCTTCTACATGTCTTTCCTACCCACTCCCTGCTCCTTACCTACATTCTGTACTCTCCTTCATGTTCTGTTGTGTGCACGTCTGCTTTCTACATGTCTTTCCTACCCATTCCCTGCTCCTTACCTCCATTTTGTATTCTCCTACATGTTCTGTTGTGTGCACGTCTGCTTTCTACATGTGTCATTCCTACCCATTCTTTGCTCCTTACCTCATTCTGTATTCTCCTACATGTTCTGTTGTGTGCACGTCTGCTTTCTGCATGTGTCTTTCCTACCCATTCCCTGCTCCTTACCTCCCTTCTGTGCTCTCCTACATGTTCTGTTGTGTGCACGTCTGCTTTCTGCATGTTTCTTTCCTACCCATTCCCTGCTACTTACCTAAAGTTTGTACTCTCCTACATGTTTTGTTGTGTGCACGTCTGCTTTCTACATGTATCTTTCCTACCCATTCCCTGCTCCTTACCTCCATTCTGTATTCTCCTACATTTTCAGGTTTGTGCATGTCTGCTTTCTACATGTGTCTGTCCCACCCATTCCCTGCTCCTTACGTCCAGTCTGTACTCCTACATGTTCTGTTGTGTGCACATCTGCTTTCTACGTGTCTTTCCAACCCATTCCCTGCTCCTTACCTCCATTCTGTACTCACCTACATGTTCTGTTGTGTGCACGTCTGCTTTCTACATCTTTCCTACCCATTCACTTCTACCTACCTCAATTCTGTACTCTCCTACATGTTCTGTTGTGTGCACGACTGCTTCTACATGTCTTTCCTACCCACTCCCTGCTCCTTACCTACATTCTGTACTCTCCTCCATGTTCTGTTGTGTGCACGTCTGCTTTCTACGTGTCTTTCCTACCCTTTCCCTGCTCCTTACCTCCATTTTGTATTCTTCTACATGTTCTGTTGTGTGCACGTCTACTTTCTACATGTTTCTTTCCTACCCATTCCCTGCTCCTTACCTAAAGTTTGTACTCTACTACATGTTCTGTTATGTGCACGTTTACATTCTACATGTGTCTTTCCTATGCATTCCCTGCTCCTTACCTCCATTCTGTACTCTACTACATGTTCTGTTGTGTGCATGTCTGCTTTCTACATGTATATTTCCTACCCATTCCCTGCTCCGTACCTCCATTCTATACTGTCCTGCATGTTCTGTTGTGTGCATGTCTGCTTACTAAGTCTTTCCTACCCATTCCCTGCTCCTTACCTCCATTCTGTACTCTCCTACATGTTCTGTTGTGTGCATGTCTGCTTTCTACATGTCTTTACTACCCATTCCCTGCTCCTTACCTCCATTCTGTACTATCCTACATGTTCTGTTGTGTGCACGTCTGCTTTCTACATGTCTTTACTACCCATTCCCTGCTCCTTACCTCCATTCTGTACTCTCCTACATGTTCTGTTGTGTGCACGTCTGCTTTCTACATGTCTTTACTACCCATTCCCTGCTCCTTACCTCCATTCTTTTCTCTCCTACATGTTCTGTTGTGTGCATGTCTGCTTTCTACATGTCTTTACTACCCATTCCCAGCTCCTTACCTCCATTCTGTACTATCCTACATGTTCTGTTGTGTGCACATCTGCTTTCTACATGTCTTTACTACCCATTCCCTGCCACTTACCTCCATTCTGTACTCTCCTACATGTTCTGTTGTGTGCACGTCTACTTTCTACATGTTTCTTTCCTACCCATTCCCTGCTCCTTACCTAAAGTTTGTACTCTCCTACATGTTCTGTTATGTGCACGTCTGCATTCTACATGTGTCTTTCCTATGCATTCCCTGCTCCTTATCTCCATTCTGTACTCTACTACATGTTCTGTTGTGTGCATGTCTGCTTTCTACATATATATTTCCTACCCATTCCCTGCTCCTTACCTCCATTCTGTACTCTCATACATGTTTTGTTGTGTGCATGTCTGCTTTCTACATGTGTCTTTCCTATCCATTCCCTGCTCCGTACCTCCATTCTATACTGTCCTACATGTTCTGTTATGTGCACGTCTGCTTTCTACATGTCTTTCCTACCCATTCCCTGCTCCATACCTCCATTTTGTACTCTCCTACATGTTCTGTTGTGTGCACGTCTGCTTTCTACATGTCTTTACTACCCATTCCCTGCTCCTTACCTCCATTCTGTACTCTCCTACATGTTCTGTTGTGTGCATGTCTGCTTTCTACATGTCTTTTCTACCCATTCCCTGCTCCTTACCTGCATTCTGTACTAGCCTACATGTTCTGTTCTGTGCACGTCTGCTTTCTACGTGTCTTTAATACCCATTCCCTGCTCCTTACCTCCATTCTGTACTCTCCTACATGTTCTGTTGTGTACATGTCTGCATTTTACATGTGTCTTTCCTACCCATTCACTGCTCCTTACCTCCATTCTATTCTGTCCTACATGTTCTGTTGTGTGCACGTCTGATTCTACATGTCTCTCCTACCCATTCCCTCCTCCTTACCTCCATTCTGTACTCTACGACATGTTCTGTCATGTGCATGTCTGCTTTTTCTGTCTTTCCTTCCCATTCCCTGCTCCTTACCTACATTCTGTACTCTCCTACATGTTCTGTTGTCTGCATGTCTGCTTTCTACATGTATATTTCCTACCCATTCTCAGCTCCTTACCTCCATTCTGTACTCCCAAATATGTTTTGTTGTGTGCACGTCTGCTTTCTACATGTGTCTTTTCTACCCATTCCCTGCTCCTGACCTCCATTCTGTACTGTCCTACATCTTCTGTTGTGTGTACATCTGCTTTCTACATGTGTCTTTCCTACCCATTCCCTGCTCCTTACCTCCATTCTGTACTCTCCTACATGTTCTGTTGTGTGTACATCTGCTGTCTACATGTGTCTTTCCTACCCATTCCATGCTCCTTACCTCCATTCTGTACTCTCCTACATGTTCTTTTATGTGCACGTCTGCTTTCTACATGGCATTCCTACCCATTCCATGCTCCTTACTTCCATTCTGTACTCTCCTACATGTTCTGTTGTGTACATGTCTGCTTACTATATGTGTCTTCCCTCCCCATTCTCTGCTACTTACCTCCATTCTCTACTTTGCTACATGTTCTGTTTTGTGCACGTCAGCTTTCTACATGTGTATTTCCTACCCATTACCTGCAACTTACCTCCAGTCTGTACTCTCCTACATATTCTGTTGTGTGCACTTCTGCTTTCTACATGTGTCTTTCCTACCCATTCCCTGCTCCTTACCTCCAGTCAGTACTCTCCTACATGTTCTGTTGTGTGCACGTTTGCTTTCTACATGTGTCTTTCCTACCCATTCCCTGCTCCTTTCCTCCATTCTGTACTCTCCTACTTGTTCTGTTGTGTGCATGTCTGCTTTCTACATGTGGCTTTCCTACGCATATCCCAGCTCCTTACCTTCATTCTCTACTCTCCTACATGTTTGTTTGTGTGCACATCTGCTTCCTACATGTGTATTTCCTACCCATTCCCTGCTCCTTACCTCCATTATGTACTCTCCTACATGTTCAGTTGTGTGCACGTCTGCTTCCTACATGTGTATTTCCTACCCATCTCCTGCTCCTTACCTCCATTCTGTATTCTCCTACATGTTCTGTTGTGTGCACGTCTGCTTTCTACATATGTCTTAACTATCCATTCCCTGCTCCTTACCTCCATTCAGTACTCTCCTACATGTTCTGTTGTGTGCACGTCTGTTTTCTACTTGTCTTTCCTACCAATTCCCTGCTCCTTACCTCCATTCTGTACTCTCCTACATGTTCTGTTGTGTGCACGTCTGCTTTCTGCATGTCTTTCCTACCCATTCCCTGCTCCTTACCTCCATTCTGTGCTCTCCTACATGTTCTGTTGTGTGCATGCCTGCTTTCTACATGTGTCTTTCCTACCCATTCCCTGCTCCTTACCTCCATTCTGTACTTTCCTACATTTTCTTTTATGTACACGTCTGCATTCTACATGTGTCTTTCCTACCCACTCCCTGCTCCTTACCTCAGTTCTGTACTCTCTTACATGTTCTGTTTTGTGCATGTCTGCTTTCGTGGTGTCTTTCTTACCCATTCCGTGCTCCTTACCTTTTTTCTGTGCTCTCCTACATGTTCTGTTATGTGCACGTCTGCATTCTTCATATGTCTTTCCTACCCATTCCCTGCTCCTTACCTCCATTCCGTACTCTCCTACATGTTCTGTTGTGTGCACGTCTGCTTTCTACATGTGTCTTTGCTACCTATTCACTGCTCCTTAACTCCATTTTGTACTCTCCTACATGTTCTGTTGTGTGCACGTCTACTTTCTACGTGTCTTTCCTACCCATTCCCTGCTCCTTACCTCCATTCCGTACTCTCCTACATGTTCTGTTGTGTGCACGTCTGCTTTCTACATGTGTCTTTGCTACCTATTCACTGCTCCTTAACTCCATTTTGTACTCTCCTACATGTTCTGTTGTGTGCACGTCTACTTTCTACGTGTCTTTCCTACCCATTCCCTGCTCCTTACCTCCAGTCTGTACTCTCCTACATGTTCTGTTGTGTGCACGTCTGCTTTCTACATGTGTCTTTCCTATCCATTCCCTGCTCCTTACCTCCATTCTGTACTCTCCTACATGTTCTTTTGGGTGCATGTCTGCTTTCTACATCTATCCTACCCATTCCCTGCTCCTTACCTACATTCTTTACTCTCCTACATGTTCTGTTGTGTGCACGTCTGATTTCTACATGTGTCTTTCCTACCCATTCCCTGCTCCTTACCTCAGTTCTGTACTCTCCTACATGTTCTGTTGTGTGCACGTCTGTTTTCTACATGTCTTTCCTACCCATTCCCTGCTCCTTACCTCCATTCTGTACTCTCCTACATTTTCAGGTTTGTGCATGTCTGCTTCTTACATGTGTCTTTTCCACACATTCCCTGCTCCTTACCTCCTATCTGTACTCTCCTACATGTTCTGTTATGTGCACGCCTGCATTCTACATGTGTATTTCCGACCCATTCCCTGCTCCTTACCTCCATTCTGTACTCTCCTACATGTTCTGTTGTGTGCACGTTTGCTTTCTACATGTGTCTTTGCTACCCGTTCCCTGCTCCTTAACTCCATTCTGTACTCTCCTACATGTTCTGTTGTGTGCACGTCTGCTTTCTACATGTCTTTCCTACCCATTCCCTGCTCCTTACCTCCATTCTGTACTCTCCTACATGTTCTGTTGTGTGCACGTCTGCTTTCTACATGTCTTTCCTACCCATTCCCTGCTCCTTACCTCCAGTCTGTACTCTTCTACATGTTCTGTTGTGTGCACTTCTGCTTCCTACATGTATCTTTCCCACCCATTCCCTGCTCCTTACCTCCTGTCTGTACTCTCCTACATGTTCTGTTATGTGCACGTCTGTTTTCTACATGTGTCTTTCCTACCCATTCCCTGCTCCTTACCTCCATTCTGTACTCTCCTAAATGTTCTGTTGTGTGCACGTCTGTTTCCTACATGTGTCTTTCCTACCCATTCCCTGCTCCTTACCTCCATTCTGTACTCTCCTAAATGTTCTGTTGTGTGCACGTCTGTTTCCTACATGTGTCTTTCCTACCCATTCCCTGCTCCTTACCTCCATTCTGTACTCTACTACATGTTCTGTTGTGTGCACGTCTGCTTTCTATGTGTCTTTGCTACCCATTCCCTGCTCCTTACCTCCAGTCTGTACTCTCCTACATGTTCTGTTCTGTGCATGTCTGCTTTCTACGTGTCTTTCCTACCATTCCCTGCTCCTTACCTCCATTCTGTACTCTCCTACATGTTCTTTTGTGTGCATGTCTGCTTTCTACGTCTTTCCTACCCATTCCCTGCTCCTTACTTACATTCCTTGCTCTCCTACATGTTCTGTTTTGTGCACTTCTGCTTTCTACATGTGTCTTTCCTACCCATTCCCTGCTCCTTACCTCAGTTCTGTACTCTCCTACATGTTCTGTTGTGTGCACCTCCTGCTTTCTACATGTCTTTCCTACCCATTCCATGCTCCTTACCGCCTTTCTGTACTCTCCTACATGTTCTGTTGTGTGCACATCTGCTTCTTACATGTGTCTTTCCCACCCATTCCCTGCTCCTTACCTCCTGTCTGTACTCTCCTACATGTTCTGTTGTGTGCACGTCTGCTTTCTACGTGTCTTTCCTACACATTCCCTGCTCCTTACCTCCATTCTGTACTCTCCTACATGCTCTGTTGTGTGCACATCTGCTTTCTACATGTGTTTTTCTGACCCATTCCCTGCTCCTTACCTCCATTCTGTACTCTCCTACATGTTCTGTTGTGTGCACGTCTGCTTTCTACGTGTGTTTCCTACCCATTCCCTACTCTTTACCTCCATTCTGTACTCTCCTACGTTCTATTATGTGCACGTCTGCTTTCTACGTGTCTTTCCTACCCATTCCCTGCTCCTTACTTACATTCCTTACTCTCCTACATGTTCTGTTGTGTGCACTTCTGCTTTCTACATGTGTCTTTCCTACCCATTCCCTGCTCCTTACCTCAGTTCTGTACTCTCCTACATGTTCTGTTGTGTGCACCTCCTGCTTTCTACATGTCTTTCCTACCCATTCCATGCTCCTTACCACCTTGCTGTACTCTCCTACATGTTCTGTTGTGTGCACATCTGCTTTCTACGTGTCTTTCCTACACATTCCCTGCTCCTTAACTCCATTCTGTACTCTCCTACATGTTCTGTTGTGTGCACATCTGCTTCCTACATGTGTCTTTCCCACCCATTCCCTGCTCCTTACCTCCTGTCTGTACTCTCCTACATGTTCTGTTGTGTGCACGTCTGCTTTCTACGTGTCTTTCCTACACATTCCCTGCTCCTTACCTCCATTCTGTACTCTCCTACATGCTCTGTTGTGTGCACATCTGCTTTCTACATGTGTTTTTCTGACCCATTCCCTGCTCCTTACCTACATTCTGTACTCTCCTACATGTTCTGTTGTGTGCACATCTGCTTTCTATGTGTCTTTCCTACCCATTCCCTACTCTTTACCTCCATTCTTTACTCTCCTACATGTTCTGTTGTGTGCACGTCTGCTTTCTACATGTGTCTTTCCTACCCACTCTTTTCCTCCCCAGTATTTACCTGATAGGTGTCTACATGTGTGATTACATTAGCACCAAAACTGCAAATTCTGTCATGCTGTATAGCAGGAAGTAGTGCTTTCTGCCACACTGTCGATGCATGTGCCAGTATGTACAGCAGAACTACTGCATGTGCTGCCTTACTTGTCAGATATATGCATTTTACTATGCAGGTGAGCTTAATTTGCATAATTGCTGTCCTGCCTGTTCACAGATAAATATATATATATATATATATATATATATATATATATATATATATATATATATATATACATATATATATTTGTTGTTGTTGTTTGTCTTTAGGCTTTTCCCGGTAAGGGGTCGCCACAGCAGAACTCCGGTCCGCTAATGATTGGCAGTAGATTTTTTACGAAACGCCAAGATGACAGCTCAATGCCCAACCTTCAACAAAGGCATGCCCATTTATGCAAGCATGTCTTTCGAATGCTTCCCAACCGCGGGGAGGACATGCAGACTCCACACAGAAGGCACTCCCAAGCCCAGCCGAGATTTGAATGGGAGAACCTCTTGCTGTGAGGTAACAACGCTACCGCCGTGCCACCATGGCCACCCCACATATATATATATATATATATATATATATGTATATATATATATATATATATATATATATATATATATATATATATATATCAAATCACCACAGAGTGCTGCTTAGCTGTTCAAGCCTTATACAGGACTGCAGCATGTCTCTATATTGTTTTAATGGTTGACAGTTCATTTTGGTCTATTAAATAAACAAAATATTTGATGGACTCCAATGTGATTTTTTTTCGGGGGGAGGGTAGCTTTGTTCATGTTCACATGAATCTTAAAACAAAACAGTGTCATACCAGCTGGGCTATAGGGACCAGGATATTATTAAGTTTAGCTTAAGTAGTTTACAGAACTTAAAATTAGCTTAAAAAGTTTTAAGTGAACATCACTTATGGCCATTACAGTTTTGACGAGAGAACAACTTCATCTTCAGCTAGCTTTTCATGAAAGGCATTGCCATACCTGTATGTTATATGCATATTCTACCTACAAAAATGTTACATTTTAATATCATTGCAGTATGTGTGTTTTTTCGTAGATACATACAAATAATAGCATTTTGTTATCAAGGTCAAGAACACAACTACATTTTGATTCAGGCACAACTGAAGTATATAAAAGGAGACTTGAATGTATTTTTTTATTTATTTTCATTTGTTTACTGGGGTAGTACACTGATCACTATAGACCATTTGCAGGCATAGCCTGGGTAAAAAGATTCACAAAAAAAGAAAACAGAACAAATTTGCAAACACAGTGTTATCACAGGAGGTAGATAATCCCATAGACAATTGATGCAACAGGTAAATAATATTAGCAGAGAAGAAAATCAAATGTGAATTCATTTTAGTAGTAAATATGAGAGGCAAGCAGCAGCTGAGAACAGAGGATCAAAGCAGAAGTGATGCAGGAGCAGAAGAACTGCGGTTATGTGTCCAGTGGAAAAGCACTTGCAGTCAGATTTCTGATCAAGGTGTTTTTTTTTTAGTTGAGCTCTGAAGGTGGAGAAAAAGGAGACTTCTTTAAGGTGAAGGGGGAAGGATTGCCAAAGTTTGGGTACAAGAATGGAGAAGTAATGGTCAGTACCGTCAGCTTAGTTGGGGGTGTCTGGAGGGAGGGGGTTGATTGGGAGAGGTTGTGGAGGTTGTAGGGAATGGTTTTATTAAGGAGTTTGGCTGCAAGATGTGGAAAGGCACCTGGTTGAAGAAGTTTGAAAACAAAGAGACCCAATGAGTTGCTCAACTCTGTAGGAGACAGGTAGCCATTTGGCCTTGCAGATGGTGATGCAGTGGTATTCCTATGGGGAGGAATTGGAAAAGAATCAGCAGATTTTGTTATCAATGGAGTATAAAGAGGATGAGGTTTTTCTTCTATTTTTAGAGGCTATGGCTATGATGGGGAACCCGTATTCAAAATGATCAAAGAGCACTCCTTTGCCTATTACAGCTGTAGCTGTACAGAATGGGAGGCATTTTCCAGGACCAGAATAAAAAAGAGCTGATCTTGAAATGATCTTTTTCCTGGTGTTTTCAATGTGGCTTTAACCGCAAATCTAAGGCTAAACATGTAAAGGATGTGGTTGTTTCTGTTAGGCAACCATTGAGATCTGTGAGGTTGAGATTTTTAGGAGTCTTTTTCAGCTTTTGTGAGATTCCAAATATCATACTTTTGGTTTTTGAAGGGTTTAGGAGTGACCTATGGTTGTTTAGCCAAGAATTAAGTGAGTGAAGGTCAGACTGAAGCTAGATTTGAATAGTTCATTATGAGGGACTAGATCAAAAAATAACCATTCCATTTGCATAAAGAGTAATAGGAAGGTTAGGAAGATCGGGGGTAGCTTGTTAATAAATAGTGAAAACATAAGAGGGTCAAGTATGGATCCCTGGGGCACTCTTCTGTAAAGGAGTGCTAGCAGTGATAGGGATGGACCTAATTAAAATAAATAGCTGCACATTACTCTTCATTAATCGTTATTTTTTGTGCATTGTTTACCAAGTCTTCTATGGCAGCTAGTTTCACAGTAACTGCCCTTATGAAAAACCTACCATCTGGCTCTCCCAAGACGCATTTATCTTGATAATGTTCCACTGTATCAATGGCTATGCAAGGTCACTGATACTGTATGGAACATTGTAAAACTATGCCATGGAAGACAGTGAAGCAGCAAACCTGCCCTAATGGACTTTTATATGTTTTTTTCTTCACAATTCAAAATGGCAGTGCTCCTAACTCTGTCAAAAATGGAGAAAGAAATCTGTAACAAATATAACTCTTACCCACAGGAGAATAAATAAATGAATAAATAAATTAATTAATTAATTAATGAGCCTCAAAAGTCTGACCATTTCTAGGTTCAAGATATTCCAGTAAACAGAAAGACAGGTTGGTTTAAGTTGTCTACATATACCCAAGCGGCAGAATGCAGTAATTCCAGAAAATCTTCATACCAGCAGTGTTTCTGCTCTTTAATTCTTCTCCAATGCAGCTAACACTAATGGGTGGCCACTAGCATTGTATTATGCCAGCCCTATACATAGATTGCCACTTATCATGAGATGTAGCCAGACACATACTATACAAGGCATTAGTTATAATTCATATAGAATTTATATAACATTCAGCAGCAATTTGCAGAGTTAGTGGCCAAGAGCAGGGTTCTGGTAATTCAGAGATATCAACTTCGCAGCTGGGGAGTGGTATACTCTGCTTTATACACTATATGCAAATGAGTGAATAAAGAGATCTGAATGAAGCAGTGCAATGAAACAACGCAATGACAGGATTAGAAAATGTGCCATGATTCTTAGTTGTATAGTTCTTCATTTACCTTCTACTGTGGCAGCATTAAAGTGTACTGCATGTCAGAAATATGTTGAGAGTTGTGGCAGTCTGTGCTCATCAGCAACTTTCTGTTCTGAAAGCAGGTGACAATAACCATTCACACATTGTGGTGAACTGCAGTAGTAATGTCAATTTATGCCGCTTTTTACTTATCACAACCTGACTGACTTTCCCATAGCCATCTGGTTAGTAAGTACAGGGTTACTGTGTAAAATTAATATATCCTAATACATAAACAGTATATGTAACCATTAATACCACCCAAAATATTTTTGTTTGCTGCTGGTGATGTTGCATGCACCTTTAAGCTTGTCCAAAGACTCATCTCTGCAAATTTAAAAACTGTGTCTGAAATGACATACAGCACCTCAAATGCTGACGCAGAGAATGTCACCAAATGCATCTTTTATCTTCTGAAGGCCTTCTCCTGATACCTTGACATAACTTCTGAGACACTACTGCAGTATTCCATGATTCTGTGCAAACAAGCTGGTCAACCCTTTGTGGCATGTCTACATTATTCCTTCTGCCACAAACACATCAGCAACAGAAGCAGCAGGAGAGGACAATGAGGTGAAACATGAAAATGTACCTAAAGAAAGAACACCCCACCCTCCACTGGCAGCTATGGATGCACTATGCAGTGGCACTAGAAAATCATTGTCATCTGATCAACAACTATATGCCATGGAAACTGTAATGGGCCATAGTCGCAAAACAAAAATGATACATGCACTGTCAGTATCAACTTGCCATAGTAGACATGAATTGGGCTATGCTGGTCACTACATGGCATCGTCACATTGTGCATCATATGCTGGTGTCATTTGCAAGCATGTCAGGAGACTAAGTGCCACAAGACTGCCAAGACAATCCATAGGACAGACACATGGTAGTGGTTAAATATTTTGCATGGGAAAAGGCTATGGCCACTGTGGAGTATAGGTTCACAGTTTCACAGGTGTGTACTAGGCTAATGCCCACTAGGGCCTTTGTAAGCCTAGCCATGCATCCCAAATTTCTGACAAGGTCTGGTACCCTTGATTAGTGTAAGCAGGGGCTTGAGAGATGAAACATTTGCAATAAGGATCCTGAGATAAGAACCATTTACCATCTGCCTATGTCCATTAAAGACACAAACCATGAATGGACTTCCTGTTCTCCATTCTATTGTCCAAATTATACTTGAAGTGGGTTATGGATTAACTTTGTTTCACATGAATGGGGAACCTGATGCAGAGAAGGGGTAGACTCTTGGATACATACCTGTCTCTCCAGCAGACCTATTAATATCACATGCATGGTTTAAGTCTTTAGAGCATGTAATTCTGGTGATGTTTTTTAGTGGATATGTAGAATGTCCATCAGGGTGGGGTCCGTCAATGCCTTGTATGCCAGGTAAGGATCTCCCTTCAACAGCTTGTGGAATACAGGGATAGGGCTTTGAAGCAGTCTGTAAAGAACATGGTACTTACACCCAGTATTCTTTTATTGAGGCACTTTTGTGGAGGTTCCAATTGTTAGATGTTTCTAGTTAGGTACATACCAATGGGGGCATTGTATTGAAAGAGAGGTTTGATGAATGCTGAATATAATGGAAAAATTACCTCCTTGGACCAAGATGCCATATCTTTGTCTATATGTTGCACAACATAGAATGATTTCCTCATTATTGTAAATATTCGATAGTCAAAGGCTAGATTATTGCCTATGTGTGTTCCCAAGTCCCTGACTACTGGGTCAGATCTTAGGAATGTGTTGTCAATATGATAGTTACCAGAGGTAGATGACTTCCTGAGGATACTATTATGCATTTCTTGGCATTTAGTTTTAGTCCATGGCTCTGGCACCAGTTATTTATCTGTGTAAGGCCTTTCTGAAGAACATTAGTGTCAGTGAGGGAGTCTATGACTGACCCTAATTTGCATTCATCTGCAAATTTAGATATCCAGAAACCCTTGATGTTGGCCTTGACTTCAGAGAAGTAAATACCAAAAAAAAGTGGTCCCAGGACTTATCCCTGGTGAAAACCACTTCTGACTGGCCACTTTGTAGAGGTGGACTCCCTATTTCTAACTTCCTGGGTCCTGTATGTAAGCCAGCTATTTATTCACCAGGTGATATAAGGGTTCATACATAATCTCTAGAGGTTATCAACAATACCCAAGTGGGGCATTGTGTCAAATGCCATGGCTAGGTCAAGATAGACAGTTTGGACAGTTTTGCCCTCATTCATTGCTTAAGTGACCATCTCAAAGAAGTCCACCAAGCTGAGAAGGCATACTCTCCCCTTGATAAAACCAAACTGAGTTACATCTAGTGTCTGGAGGTTTCCTATGTAATTATTGATCATTTCCATGATAATTCTTTCCATGGCTTTGCATATGAAACTAGTGAGACTTATGTATCTGTAGTTTCCAGGGTTTGTTGATGGCTCACCATTGTACAGAGGGATTACTGATGTTCTCCATTCATGAAGCATGAAGCCTGTTTGGAGGTTATGGTTAAATAGCAATTCCAGAAGCCATGATAGGTCAAGTTTCATGCTCTATAGAATGCATCCTAGGATATTGTCTGGGCCCATTGATGCAATGTTTCTGATGTTAGATAGAGAGAGAGAGAGACATAGAAAGTATTGATGACCTGTTCCTTAGTGATATTACGGGGAGTTATATTTGATGTTGTTTCCTGAGGGGAGGATGAGGGGAAGAGACAGGTAAAGATAGACTTATTTGTCTGCCAGTAGGTTTTCTATATATTCTGGGTTAGTATTGGTGACTTCATTAGCAATGAGCTCTGCAAACAAATGAGGTTGCAGACATAATGAAAGAATGCCTTTTGGCTTTCCTTGGCCTGGTAGACATTATTTGTTCTCTGAGTTGTTTCATTAGTTTGCTGAGTGCTTTTGTCCTGCTGGTTGCTACACCTCCTAATTTTTGCCATGATTTTCTTCATTCTGCTATACAGCCTATTGATGTTATGATTTCATCACAGTGGCTTGTTTTTTGAGTTAGTTCTGTATTTCTTCATAGTGGGTACAGCTGCCTCTATGCAGCCATTAACATGATTATATAGAGTTTTTGTGAACAGTTACACATAGGCTGCAGTGTTCTCTGGGTTTATGGGGCTTGGAATTTTGTCAGATTATCACTTAATAGTAGGAAAGTAACCTTAAAGTAGTCCGTAAACATTTCAGGGTTAGCATGGGGTTCCAGGATTTAAATTTACTTCAGAGGAGACCATTTTGTGATCTGACCTTACAAGAAAGGACATTACACCAGGGGGTGTGCAGTGCTCTCCCATATTAGTGAGGACCAGTTCCAGTATGTTTACTCCCCTGGTTGGTGTAATGATGATATGGTCCAGGGAGTTTGAATTTACAAAATCCAGAAATCTCTGTGCTTTCTTGTTTGGTGATGTATAAGACTCCCTGTGCATTGTCCTGCTGGACCAACCTTGAGGTGTATTTATTTTTTATGTAAATCTAAACAGTTCCACCTTTAGTCTCTATCTGTATAATAGCTGGTCTAAATGTGTGGGAAGGCATTCCAAGGTGGTGCACTGCCAGTGGGCTCCCCACGGCTTTAAACCATGTGTCAGTGACTGTACAGATGTCAGCATTCTGTAGGGTGAAGAGAGTTTGTATTGAGTGGAGTTCCATGTTTACACTCCTAGGATTGAGTAGTAAAACATTTAGATTTTCTTGGTTTTGATTTACAATGTCAAAAATATTTTCAGTTTGGCATTGCCTAAAAATGGCACTATGGGTGAGGACAACATTTTAGCTAATATTTGAAAGCCTAGAGTGGAGCTGTGCAGACTATCTCTGGCAAAGCACTGTGGTCTGTTGACCATCTCCTTCCATGTTGCAAATATTGCACCACCTTAGAATGATACCCAAAACTTAGCCAATTATTAAAGTTATTCATCCTCAGTTTGTACTGTGGCATCATGCTTGCAGAACTTAAAATGCTGCTCATTGCTAAGCTCATATCAGCCTGGGACATATATTGTGACAGCTCCATGATGTCTGTCTTCATATAGTTTAGGGAGGTACATCTCAGGTCATTTACACCCATATGGAATGTGACTGACTCATAGTAGAACTTGTGGTCCAGTGACCTGAGTGTGTGTATAATATGGCAGATCCTGGCCCCTGATACGAACTGAACATGACTTTCTCCTTACTCGACCTGGTGAGAGGGACATCAGAGTGTCTCACAATGGAGACTCTAATGACCAGAATGTTGGACTATGTGGTAGTTTGTCTTATGGGCTTAGAATTACAGGGTCCATGAGATATGGCTATATGCATTGATGTGTGTTATTTTGAAAGAGTGCATTTGGGGCTGCTCTGGGCATTTGTCATGTTTACCTTGTCTAGAATGTCTTTGGGGTTAAGGAAGGTTAAATTTAAGTGCCTCAGCATATGTAGGTCTAGGTGTCTGCTTTGTACTGTGTTTGATAGGTGCAGCATGTGTATTACGGACAATCTGATTGATATTAGGACTGCTTTGATATGAGAGCTTTGCCTCCAGTGACATTGTATAAATACAACTGTCACATACCTTAACAGTTTATTTGAAAATTAGTTGGTTGTCAGTAAACATGAGGCAATAGCTACACTGCCTCAGGATGCCCATATCCACCAAGCTGGTAATGGAGATAGTGGGAAAAGTTCATACCCATGGCAACAGACCCTTTTTATTGATTAGGTAGCTGCAGTGATAATATAAAGTAATATCAGTAGGATCTGGTTTATAACTCTGGGGGAAGTGCTTGTTTTTACACACTAGTTGCCCTCTGTGCAACTAGATATTGGAGAAATTTCAAGAGTGCTTTTACAGAAAAAAATGTTAACTCAAGGTGGTTATGTCTATACATGACATTGACAAGCACTTGAGCAAAACTACTAAAGTAGACCCTGATGATTTATGGATAAAGTATTTAGGGAGATATTCTGAAGTTAGGTTACACAGCAGCTAATCAAGCAGTACATAATGAAAGGATAGAATTAGCTTTGTCAAGAATGATGAATTGTAGTGATTCACCTAACTGGCTACTGCCTGGCTACTTCTACTGCTGGTCTCACCACAGTTTCATGCTGCAGGGATACAATGTCCCGTTGCTTCTTCTCTCACCAGTAGCACCAATCCCAAAATGAGAAGCAGGCCACAGACCTTTTGGTGACCAGCAATCTTCTCCAAGATGATGCAGGGCTATGCAAGTTTGTTGTAGGCTTTTCCTGGTAGGTTCAACAAATAGCAAACAGACCACTGAGGAAGCCCCCACACAGACACTGACTATCTAATCAGAGACAGTCAGAAATCAATGTCATTCTCTCACCAGGAGCAAAATATAAACACAAATTCCAAGATGGTACCTATAAAGCAGTTATCAGGCTTTCTGTTGTTCATCAGTTTCCAGGAAATAATGTCCCTATGTTCCTCTCACCAGGAGCAAAACAGAAGCACTAATCCCAAGATGTCTACTGAGAGGGTTTTCCAATAATTGGTGGTCTTGGACCAGATGCTGTAGATTTTAGAGGTAAGGTGGAAAAAAGGGGTTAATATCCTAAGAACTGCAGTGTGCTCAATGCAATTAGAAATGTAAGAGAGAGTAACTCAATCTTTAGCAATCAGAGTGGAGAAACACTGAATTTAAAAAAGCAAGGTAGATTGGATGGGACTGAGTACTTAATATTCTGAATCTATGAAATACAATGGGATTGCCGTTAAATTTAAAAAGGTGAATGGAGGTGACTTCACAAAATGATAATTTTATGCTTACTGACAATATCCAATGAAAGAGGAAAGAGAAGGGAATATTTGGTCAAATTAAATTAAGGATCGGACAACTACAGAGACGGCTGAGTTTTAAAAACAACAGCAACAGTGTGGAAGGGTAGAGAAAATTTAATTTCTGTATGACTCACAAGGGACACAGCTCTGGTATCTTTTCTTGTTTAAATATGCAATTGAAAGCAAAACACAATTAAAAGACAGAGTAATGAAAACCACAATATACAAAACAGAAAAAGTCAATAAAGCAATAAAAATTACAAGAAAGCAATATAAGAAAAGCAAACTAACCTTTTCCCCTCACAGCAGTCTATGGCAGAGATTGAGTGAAATTTTCTAGTAAAGCCCTGAAGTGTTTTGTTTTCCCCCTTAAATGGAAGGTTTAGTTTCTAGCTCCTCTGTCAGTTCAAAGGTAACTAACCTTAATTGACCTACTCTTATTTCTTTGTGACTCACAAGAGACACAACCCTGGTCTCTTTCTTAATTTAAATTTATAGACGAAAGCAGAATACAATTGAAATGCAGCATAATGAAAATACACCACAATATACAAAGAAGAAGAAGGCAATGAAGCAATACAAATTACAAGAAAGCAATAAAAGAAAAGCAAACTAACCTTTCCCTCTCAGCAGTCTATGGTGAAGTCTGAGTGAGCTTTTCCAGTAAACCTTTGAAATGTTTTAATTTTACCCCTTAAATACAAGGTTTATTATTTAGCTTCTCCCTTAGTTCACAGGTAATTAACCTTAACTGAGCTATTTGAATTTCTGTGTGACTCACAAGAGATGCATCTCTGGTCTCTTTCATGGTTTAATTATGCAGTTGAAAGAATACAATTTAAACAGAGTGTAATGAAAATACACCACAATATACAAAATAGAAGAAGGCAATGAAGCAATACAAATTACAAGAAAGCAATAAAAGAAAAGCAAACTAACCTTTCTCTCACAGCAATATAAGTGAAAAATCAATTTGCACCATGCTAACACCAACGTCAATACCATTTCTGGTGATAATGATTGGACCGACATCTCTAGACAGGAACACAAAGAATAGTTCAGTCTTTGTGAGCTGTTCAGCACTTGAAGGTCATCCCATGTATCAGGTTACTCCACCTCAATCTGCAATACCTTGTGCCTTACCTGGCCAATTGTCTCTGTAAGACACCAGTCTTACTGACCTATTGCCCTTTTGTGCATTCAATGGCATTGATGTCCTGCGTCAAGGACTGACATACTATTCCATAATTTCTGCAGCAAAATCTTATTCTCTGTAATGCTGGCAACTTTTTTACTCTGATATGCTGAATCCTGCAGCAAAACAGGGAATAGACCACTACTTAGTTATGGTGACTGTGAAGAGTACATGTACATATATGGACATAGTGCCACATTCACATTCTGCAAGGCCTAACAGGTGCAGCATATTAAAATGTATTAATTCTTGACGGTTGTTAGCCTTTTAAATGATCATGCAAGATAAGAAATGTTATATAATAACACCAAGTGTAAAACCTCTGTATATGACAAAAACACAATTGGATCTGCATGTCAGAGTTTGCAGAAGGAGGGTAATTATAAGCTATGCTGTTGGTTAACAAGGACTCTGCAAGATGTACTTTTGCCAATAAAAAGTAGGTATGGCTGAATGTCTGTGAAACCTAACCACTATAGAGTGTTATGATACATAACTAACAAAATAAATTCACAAACAGTTTATTCTTATGCATTTGGTAGTATTTTTCCAATTAGGACAGACACAGTGAAACAAATAATAGAAAGACGATATTTATGATCCAGTTCAACATTCAACTTTGGCCTGCTGTGGACTCCTTGGAAATATGGGTCTGATTGCACATAACCTTGAAGATCACCTTCTGCCTATGTTTCAACTATTGATAATGTGTAACCTTTCCTCAGCTACAAGTCAATGTAGTCTTAAAATTGGGTAGCAAAAGATGTCTCCTGTGCTACATGTGTTGAACACTTGAGTGTACAGCTCTGTGCTGAAAAGAGTAACCTCTTCCATACATGTACATGCAGTTGTATCGGATATGTTCAAAGCATATTCTTGCCGTGAACATTGCAAACAATACCAGTACATTTGCCAAACCTGAATATTTCTCTCTGCTCTCTGAAGTGTAACTGCAGTTGTCATACTGAAACATAAACTTTTACCAACTAAACCCAGATATGTATGGATCACATAACTAACTACCTCACTTAAGAAATAATTTTACCATTCTGTGCATTGTTCCAGTAGTGGTACTTTCCCCAAGAAAATGTAAGTTGATAATGTTTTGCTTATTATTTAAGTAAATTAGGTGCTCCTAGCATATTTATATATTTATGAATTGCTTTATTATGATTTGCACACCATAGTATTTATGTACAACCCGCTCATGAGGCAAATGTAAATACATCCTGCATTACAATGCACAAGCAAGGCCTTTTTATGTGGCCTTATGCCATGCAACTGGGCAGCAAAAACATGCATGAGCCACTTCTCACAATTCATAATCACATGTTTTGTTATGGACTTGTGGTCTAAACTGGTGTGTGAAAGGAACTAGGGATTTCTGTAATACCTTCTGAGGGACTAAAATCCCAGCTGCTAGGTATCTATGAATGACCATTCAGGAAGGGGGATATCTGGTATGATCTGGGCATGATGCTGGTGAGGGTTACTAGTATCTCACAAATGTGGAGTATTACAGGCATAACTATGATGACCTCAGGCTCTACCGCCCTCATCTCCTCCAGCAGCAGAAAGAAGCAGCTGGACAAGAAGTCCTAAAAATGTACTATTAAGTATTTATTTTATCTTATTTACTTTTATTTATTAAGATTGTTGATCGGGATTGTGGGCTGATCTTCAAGAGGTTCCTGTTAGATGACCAAAGACGCATTCAATCAAATGCATCTTGGCTGAACTTAAAACAACAAAAAGGCAAAATAGCGAAGCGGCTTTTAAGCAAATTCTTTCCCAGGGAAAGAATTCACTTGGCCGCTTCCATTACATTTCCATTTTTGGCACTGTAGTGCAATCTCGGAGTTGGTATATTTAAGTAAGAGGGTATGGGGGGGTGAAGCTCCCCACTTTATGTATGTTTTCAATTTTTTTTTCTTTTTTTTTGGAACAGCGATTTTTTTTTCCCCCCCTTGGAAAAAAAAATCGCTGTTCTGAGCTTTCAAAATTGTAATCGTTCACTTACATGGCGTCGAGTATTCGTCATTTGCTTTTTTAAGCATTCGATGATATAATATAGACCCTCTTTAAGGGACCCATTTCATCTATATCATAGAATTTTCAGCAAGCAAATGAAACATACTATAGCATAATGAAGTACCAAATGGTGTGCAAGGTAATATTAATGTATTTTGTATTTTCAGTCAAGTAGTTTTAGTCTCTGCAAAGATAGGATGGAAGAACTTGTGTGCCAGTGTGATAGCCATGCAATTCAAGGGTGCAGTCTTCAAACTTTTATATCAGGATATATAGTATGTAAGAACATTTGCAATGTGTGACTCGGTGAAATTATGTGCAAGAGGCACACGATGCGGCTGTCTTTTCTAACTGAGGGGTATGGTTATATCTCAACATTGGGCATATGTAGTAAATATTGTTTGAAGTAGGTCAGGTGCATGTTGATGACCCGTGACTGTTTGCTCTCTGTTGTTACTGCTGCAGTAGATGTATGTATTACAGTCTGCATAAAAGTAATCATCACTAGGATCAGTGCTTCACATAGTTATGAACATTAACAACCCTGCCTTGTTCTGACTACTCTGTCTTTCCTGTAAGATTATCATACATCTCAGCTGTACAGATTTTCACAGAATGTCCAGATTTATGCCTCATACAGTTGGTCTGTTTTTCATACAATTGTGGTTTTCTGGCAAATTACTGGCAAATCACTTAAGATTGAAGTTAGAAAATAATGACAGACATTTGAGTTTCAGACGTCATACCCTTCAGAAAATTCATACTAATGCAAAACCTGTTATTCTATCAACTTTCTAAGTTTGTAAGAGCACTATGTAAAAACTGTTCCTATTTTTGGGCCTTTGTCCCACTTTTATAAATGGCTTTGTCCATATTTCTTGCTCTAAGAGGTTGAGAGGTATGAAGATTATACAGATGTTCACCTTTACATTACAGCATATGAGGATCATAAGATAAACTTGCATGGCAAGTTGAGTTGGATTTCAGAATGACTAACAGGGTACTGCATTTCTGTTATTTTTTATAGTATGTCACATTTCTAACACCTTTACCATTGTTTTCCCATATGCAGGTCAGTGAGTGACAGGATGCCAAGCATCATACTTTTCCACCACTGCTGGCTACTAGAGTAGGGCATGCTGGATCCAGTGATGGATCTAAGACTGCTTTGCTGGTAATAAGTGAAGGTCATATCAAGTAGACCTTCCGCTTCTGCCACAGGCAAAGAACCATCCACCTGGGTTTGCATATCTGGACGTGCAGGCACCTCTTATGAAATAGCTTTATCTGGAGTAGATGGTCAGCCCGTGGTGGGGCATCACCTTGGAAATGGGCACTGCCATGCTGACAGCCTCCTGTAACAGATCATACATTCTTTTGTCTGGCTGTCCTTAGCCATCAAGCTACCACAGGATGACCAAGCTCATGACATCAGCCAGCATAGATCATCATCTGGTGATGGGTCTGTGAAAGTTTTATTCTAGGTCAAACTTTCAGCCCCATCCCCATACAGAGACATCTGGCACCTCATCCTATCTTTGCCAGTGTCACACTCATCCTATTGTGTCATGTCCAATACATTGTATATGGTTCAACCGCCCCCAACACCATATGGTATCCATAATTTGTGAACCAATCTTTTGTCTGCAGACAACCTTGTTTGTGTGTAGTATGTAATGCTTGCTTGATTCCCCTGAAAAGCTTCCTACCCCTTCTTTTCATACCTTGTTTTCCATTTGCCTGCCTACCATACCCTTCTGACCTTTTCTAAGTATATGAAAAAAATAGGAGATTTATCTCCTCCCAGAAATACAGTTCTGACTTTCCATCCCCCACTTTATAGTCTTCCGGATGTGTTCTTCCTATGAGTTCCCACTGCTTGCTGTAGACTCCTTTTCTGATTATCCTATACTCTCCTTTTCTACATTACATTGTTTCTGTTTTTTTGGGAATATTCTATACCACTTTGTACAGCTATTCTGCAAAGCACAGTACCAAGTATACTAGCACACAGCTTCTATTCCTGAGCAGTTCCTGTTGCTCTACTCTACTGAGTAACACTAAGCCTACTAATTCTCAGACAACAGTGCACCTGCAATACTGCCTGATCCCATATTGGTCACCAAGGAAGGTTGCTCAGCAGAGTACTTCTCACTGTAACTAACATAATTACTCATACCACTCTGCACTTTGTAACTTACCTGTACAAGCACAAAACAAATGCACAATGATTATTTATGGGATACAAATTATTTTCTGAGGGTCTTCATTTTGATCAACTCAAAGATATTAAGAAAACAATCTTTCAAAGCAAGAATGAGATGAAAAGTTACACATCCCTCCTTCCTCACAACAAAAGTGTGTATTGCTAGAAAACAGACCATTTTGTTACTGATGGTTTTAAGTAGTCATCCAGAAATTAAGAAGCAAACTAGAGAGCTGATGGACAAGGAAATAACCGGCAAATTACAACTCCATTCACTTAATTATGAGGATCACAAAATAAATAAAGCTTACAAAACATAAACAGCTGTGTGTTTGTTGCATGCCCTTGCATGCAAACTGCAACATTAACCGCATACATAATTAAATATTAAAGAAATATGTCATAAAGCAAAGGACAGTTGAATACTGCTCTGTTTATTCTCTCATTTTTTTTTTTTTTGGGCAGGAGGAACAATACAACTGGGAAATTAATCATAGGGGAGTATTTATAAAGTAGGAACTTTCTCGTTTCTCCATTATCTCAGTTCAATTAATCCATAGAGGCCATCCTTCATAATTGTCATTATTTTTTGCTGTACATCTTTATCCCATTATATTACTTATTTTATTTTTATTTATTTTATTTTATTTTACATTTGTTGACCAGGATAGTCTGAGGATATATGTCCATTTTCAGCAGAGGCCCGGGGAGAAAAGCTCCAAGACATAAAAAATGAAAAAAAATTACATAGTGATCACATCATAACAATATAAACATCACTGACAGTCATTTATAGTTAAAAACATTTTGTAAAATAGATACAATACAAGAAACTATTTTTTTGATAATGGTTCCCTAGGAAGTGTGTTTCTTCAGTAAATTAGTGGAGAGAAAAACAAAATAGGGGGGAGGTGTACCAGCTGGGAAAGGTGGTCAGGCGAGATGAATAATGTCAGTCTGAGTTGGTGCAAGGGCATAACCATTGTGATTTTATCACTTATCACAGTCTGTAATCAGTTAAATAGTTCATCTGTTTTTCTCCCTCCCTTTAAATAAATTATTTTAGTAAAATCTTGCTAGATAGTGTTTTACAATTAGTGCCAACCTCCTCTCTTAACAAATTATTTTATTTTCCCTCATCTTTTCATTTAAGTATTTATGATGATCTTAGAATATTCTGTTTCTGAGCAATGCCAGGTTCTTAAAGTCTACAACAGCAAAATATGTCAAGTAGTAAGTGTTCATAGTAAAGTGTACAGACTTTTTTTAATTTCAAATTTGTTGCAGATGTGTAGCAATAACTTAAAACATTTTGGACAGCTGTACATTTATTTAAATCAAGACTCATAAAAGGACCTTCAATAAGAAAAAAATTCTTGCCTCAAGTTTGTATGACCTCATGTTATGTTAACAAAGGTGGTGAAGTAGGCAAAATCCTTGCATGGAGGGTATGGTCACTTCACAAGGACGTTTTTTATGTTGTTGTTGTTTTGTTTGTATACGAATAATTATACAATGTCCACATTTTTTTTCACCGCAGTATTTAACATTTAATATCTTGTATGCAAACAACCATGTTCCTTTTAATGCCTTTCTGTAACTATGCCCTGAGATTAAGAAACATGCATAGAGTGCCTTCTGTAGATACAGCTTGTAGAACAATGAAGACCAAGGTTCATTATTCACTGCTTAGTTTGTTGCTAATTACTAAACTTACTCTTGCTAAGAAATTAACCTGTGGTGAGGGAGGAGAATTCACAGTTGTGATTAGGAGAATGACAAGGAAATCTAATGAAGAGAGTGAATACACATGCCTTAGCATGTAAATATGCACTGAAATGTGAGAGGATGGGAAGATAAGCACTGCTTTAAAGAGGCCACTGCAATGAGCAAATCTGTATATATTTTTTGTTTTGTTTTTAAATAAGAAGGGGTGGAAAAACATATATGATAGTAGGAAGAGGGACAGCAAGCAGAAAAAAACTAAAAGGCATTTTATAGCTATGTAGGTAACCTAAAGGGTAGGACCGAAGCATGTGCAGAACTAGTGGTGAACGGTATCACGCACACTGCCCCCACAGAGGTAGCAAATCTGCTAGTGGATAGGTTTGGCGAAAATTTTATCCCCTCCTAACTTTCAACAAACCTTCCCCCAACCCCCCCAACCCCCCCCCCATATCTGAAGAGCAGGTCCTCAAAGCCTTGTTAAGGCAAAAACACAACCTCCATGGGACCAGACGACAACCCAAACTGTCTTGTAAACAAGCTAAAACATGTGCTAGCATCACCACTTAATACCCTTTTGAATCGTAGCCTAACCACAGACTTTGTTCCTGCGGAATGAAGAACAGCAACAGTTATTCCCCTCCACAAATGTGACCTAGCAACAGACTCAGGGAATTACAGACCCATAAGCCTGACCAGCTTGATCTGTAAGGCTATGGAATGTATCATTATGGACCTCATAAATAAAAACATTAGTGACCTCCAAACCCTGGATCCTGCTCAATTCAGCTTCGTGAAGCGCAGATCCTGCCTGTTAAATCTGGTGTATTACTTTGAAAATGTGACCAAGGTCATTATGAGGGCAAATCTGTGGACACAGCATGCCTTGACCTGGCAAAGGCTTTTAACATACTCCCACATTCAGGCATTACCAATAAACTTAGCAAACTGAATGTAAACCCCTTCATTGTAAGATGGGTTGCCAACTGGCTCACAAACTAGATGCACACTATCAAAGTGGGTGACTCCACATCAACCAGCAAACCTGTTACCAGTGAGGTGCCACAGGAGTCAGTGCTGGGCCCCCTACTGTTTGGTATATACTTCTCAGAAGTTCAAGTCAAAACTAAGGAGTTGTGGCTAACCAAGTCTGCAGACAACTGCAAATTAGGTGCAATCATTGAATCCCCAAATAATATCAGTATACTCCAGGAGGATCTTCTGCAGACCAATGCCTGGTGTATTAGTCATGATCTCAAATTGAATGCATAGAAATGCATCATCATTTCCTTCTGCACAAACAATGTCCCCTCACACTATCAAATCAACAACAATACCCTAAGCACACATGAAGTGGTAAGGGACCTGGGATCACAAATTGTCGGTGACCTTAACTTCAACCACCATGTGCCTACTGTGGAAAGGAAAGCTTTCTACATAGCACACTGGATTAGTAAAGGCATCACCTTGAGACCAAAACAAGTTATAACCCTCATATACTCAGCACTTATTCAGCTCATAATTGAGTAACCCCCCCAATCTGGCATGTACCGTGCTAACCACCTGCAGCTATTAGAGAGACATCAGACATTTCTAACAAAGAAGATCAAGGGGCTCCAGCATGTGCCTTACACAGATCGAATAAAGTCCCTGTCACTATACTCAGTATTGTATAGACTTCTTAGGGGAGATTTATGCCTGGCCTACAGAGCAATCCAAGACCCAAACCTAATGAAATTGCTGCATATCTGTAAATCAAACAGGACAAGGGCTATCCATTCCAGGGACCTAAATATAGTCTGTGACTTAAACAGGATATGCTGGAGGGACAGATTTATCTCCCAGCAACTGCTGCGTCTTTGGAACAGGCTACCAATTCATGTGAAACAGAGCACCTCTATGATGCTGTTCAAGAGGAACCTGGATGAGTGGATGGGGCAACATAAATTCTTACCGGTGATAGAGCCCACAACCCTCCTGGACATGAGCAGTCATCACTAAATGCAATCTTGGGTATTGAATAGGATTTCTATGGTATTACATTGGGATGAAACAGCTAGGCTTAAAATGACCTCTGGGTTGATAGCCTAGTGATCTCCTATGATCCTATGATCCTGTGGTCCTATAATTCACAAGGGAGCTGAGAAGAATGTAAGGGACAGGTGAAGGCATGGTAAGATGTTAAGGGAAGCTGACAGGGGAAGTGCTGAAACAATGATGGTAGGGGAAGGCAGTGGATTGAAAGACTCATAAAGGGAGGACACTGGTGATGGGAAAGATTGGCTAGCAAACATGGGAAGGCATTGACAAGCATATAATCATAGGATTATAGGAAAACACTTAGCTATTACCCTAAAGGGCCATTTCAGTTCTAGCCATGTTTCCCAGAAATATTCCAAATGTATTGGTCCCTCAGGCTTTGTGGGGAGTATAAAAACTTAGGCATGAGTGGCCATGCATTTACAAGCTTACTCTCTAATATTAGAGACATAGTTGCCAGACCCAGTGTAAATTTATGATTCCTCGTCCACTGATCTATGTTTGCATGAATAAGTGCCGGGAAGAACTTTGCTTCATGTGCATGGGAAGCCTGCTCCAGGGAATGGATGGCATACAAGACACATACCTCTCTCCCAACATGTCCTGTTTATGTTGCAAGTAATGTTTAGGTCCTGGATTGGGTGTTTCTGATGCATTTTATTTTGTGGATGTTCAACAACAGGTCCATTAAGGCTGGATTACTGGATGCTTTGTAGACAAGGCATGTGTTCCTCTCAGCAGCCTGTAGGAGACCAACTATAAGGGCAAGGCTTTGATGTGATCTGCATAAGGAGTTTTTAATAAGCCATGTATTTTTTGTGAAGAACCTTTGTGGACATTCCAGTTGCTCCATATGCCTGGTCAGGTATATGCCGAAGGTGGCATTATACTCAATGATTGTTTTTATGAGGGCAGAATACAAAGGAACAATTATATCTTTGAATCTGGATGCCATAACTTTGCATGTAAGTTGAGCAACATAGAGTGATTTCCTTATTACATTAGAGATTTGATGATCAAGGCCAAGTCACTGGCTACATGTGTTCACTCTTAGGGGTGTATTATCAATGTAATATTTTGCATGGATGACCATCTTACTGAAACTTACTATTAAGCACTTATTGGCATTAAGTTTAAAACTGCTACACTGACACCAGCTATAAGTTTGTGTCAGTCCTGTGCAGTACCCAAGGAGAGTCCAGACAGCACCCTGACCACTCTTCAAACTGGGCCCCAACTCAGTTGATGACAGCAGGGACAAGCAATGATATACTCAACCAGTCACAAGAGCAGCCTTTCTATGTGGCTTATTTGGGATTCCAGCCACCAGTCTAACATATTTCCAACCCCTACACCAACTACCTGTGTCCGACAAATTCCTGAGCCCTGGGTCAGCCACTGCAGAGAACAGTGGTGTTCCTAGCAGATGAACCACCAGGTCAGGTTTCTTTCTCAACTTGTAAGCTTGCAAATTCCATTCAAAGCCAAAACTAATGAAGGGGACAAAAACCCAAAATCAGGAACCATTTTTAATTGTTAGTGTAATTCACTTAATAGAACAAAATGTTTTGCATCAGCAGGCATTTTCTGAACAATAAAAAGTATGACATTCTAATTTTACTGGGAAATGGCAAACGTATGAGGCAAAATCTGGGATGTTATACAAAATTCTAGACAACTGAAGGGTCAGGGGATGGAAGAGATGGCCTCAAGGCTATAACCTCCTGCACCCACTGGGGATGTGGGAGCTCAATGAGTATGGCTGGCCCTGCTGAAGGACTGTACACTGTGGCCATGCTACTAGTACTGCCATGGCAATAACTGTAGAAAGTGAAAAAATAAAATGGAGAGAAATAAAATAAACAGGAAATAATTTCAAAAGAAAGGATAATGACAAAGGAAAGGAGGGAGAGAGACAAAAATGACAGAACATAAGGATAATTATTGTATGAAATACATTTAATGAGTTACAGTTACTGAATATATCAATACAGCTAAATAAATGCACAATCTGACTATCTGCAAGAATGTATGATGTAAACATTGCTATGCAAGGATATGTTATATGAACAGGGAGGAAACAGGTAGCAACCCTGATATGTGTAGATGTGGCTGTGAAACATATGAGATGGAATACTGATCTGTCTATAGAGTGCAGGGACAGCATGAACATCATGTGTCCACCTGTCATTCTATATCTCTTTATTGCCTAAAATAGCGGGTAAACAGGAATCAAACTGTAACGTTCAAACACAGACAGCCTGCATAACTCCCTTGCTCATATTCATAATGCAACCCAATGCGCAATACAAAAACCTTGTACAGCTTAACATACGTAGGCAGTCGCATCTGTCCAGAAACACACTCATGCATGCTGTTAGCAGATAGCTAATGCAGTAATATACATTCTTAAGACAATTTTAGTTACAGAAATAAATGAAACAAATATGTTACCCTATACCTAAAATGTCTTTCCATTCTCCTCTGATCCAGAAGACAGTTCTTCTGTATGTCCTTCTAAACTATAAATATATATATAATATATATATATATATATATATATATATATATATATCATTAGTTGGCATACCTACAACACACTCACTTATTATGCAGAAAACTCATCTCTGTGTGGACTTGATAAGTATGTCACTATATCTCAGGTGGCCTTAGCCTGTTATGAAAACTATATAAGAAAATACTGGATAAAGACTGAGCACCACCGATCCAGAATAAAGTATATAAAATAACAAAAAGTGAACAGTCACCACAGCTAAAAATCACAAATGTTAATAACAACACTTAACAAAACAAAAAGTAGTAAGCCCTTTCACAATACACAGATCGCTTCTTCAGACTAAAGTCAAATAGTAAAAAAGTAGTTTTTATGCAGACTGCACTAAGAAGAATGTTGTTTAACATACTTATTGCACTTTATGTGGTGCATTTTATATAGGTAAAATGAACCGCCCTATTAAGGATCGTGTATTAGAACATCTAAAAAATATTAGGACAGTGAAAACAAGCAATACTCTTGCTCGACATGTAGAGGCCAAGGGGATACAGCACACTTTCAAGTGTTTTGTACTTGAAATTATTAATGAAAGTATTAGAGGTGGTGGTGACTTAAGAAACAGGACAGAATTAAAGGAACAGAATTGGATTTTCATGTTATATGCCAATAGACCTCCTAGTCTAAATGATGTCTCTTTAAAACCAGCTCTGCAAGCATGAGCCCTTTATCATTGATGTTTCTGAGGGAGTTTCTAATATAACTGTTAAATACTTTGTGGGGGGGGGGGGTTTAAACCAATTTGGGAGCATATGTTTTCCCACTCATACTATTTTAATGAAGAGTTTAATTATGGAATATGATTTTTTAAATAGTTTTGTTATTTATGATAGTTGATGTGATGAATAATGTTTTATGAAACATTTTTTAGGAAAACTCTTGAGTGTTAGAATAAATAGATGTTGTCTTATAAGTCTTTAAACTTTCTGATTGATTACATGAGATTGAAATACCTTGCTTGCTTTGACTTTAATCGGTCTGAAGAAGTGATCTGTGAATCGTGAAAGCAATTACTACTTTTTGTTTTGTTACGTGTTACCCTTAGCCTATTCTCTTCTTCCTGGTTAGGAAGGTCAGGATGGTGCTTCTGCAGGTTGCAGTAAAGGTGCCTGTGCTGTTCACCAGTGTGATTTATGCCAGTGGTATAGGTTCATAGGTTCATAGGTAGGTTCTAGGCTATCGGCCCTGGGGCCTATACAAGCCCAGCCAGAAAGGTACCCTGGCTTTTGCCATCCAAGAAAATTATTTTCCTGTGCCACTGTTGAGCAGGGCCACGGAGGTGATCCCCAGGGTGAATTTCCTATTTCCCATCCAATCATCAAGATTTTTCTTGAAGAGTGCTAATGAGGAGCTTTGTTTGATATAGATAGGTAGTTTATTCCAGAGTATGGGAAGTCTCTGGGACTGGAATCTATCCCTCCGGCATGTTCTGTTTAATGTGGTGACAAGGATTAGGTCCCTAGAGCATGTAGCTCGGAGAGATTGGGATTTCTTTAAGTGGAGCATGTCCAATAGCTCTGGGTTTGACATAGTTTTGTATGTTAGGCAGTGTTCACCTCTGAGTAGGCGATATGCGACGGAGTAAAGCTGGAGTTTTTTGAGACGGTCTGCATAGACCGTATCAGATAGCACTCTGGCAAAACTGTGCAAGGCATCTACTTTATACTGGGTACTCTCATGTGAGTTTCCAGTGAAGCACTCTCAGTTGTCCCTATGCAGCAGATAAAGGAATATTTTGATTTCTTGCTGCTCCACAGGGGTGACTAGCCACACCCAGTTCCCGGAAAAGCCATGACCATTCACTATACCTTATTCCACTGAAGTATGGCAGTCTTCTCAAGGTCATGACCATTGACTTTTTTTTGCCATGTACCACACAATATGAGGCATCACAATAGCATGACCTGTGGCAATGTGTTCATAAATCAGCTCTGAAAATTTTGGCATGACAGAGTAGTATGAAAATGTGAAAGATGGCATGAAATGAGTGTATGAGGTGCATCTTGCCAAACTGCCAAAGCAGATATTCTGTTTAGCACTTCCTTCAGTTACAAAAGTAATGTATGTTAAAACAAATCCCTCACAGGATCAGTGACCCACCAACACATGCCAAGTGTGCTTTGCAGATGCTGATGTGGCAGCATAAGACTGAGAGAGGCCCTTACTGCTCCTTGGTTAGCAGGTATGAGTAGAAAGAGCAGTTCAGTAACATTCATTAGGTGGTGCCCAGTTAGCATAATTGCCATGCTTCGAACCTATAATTTACATGATGCATAGCCAGCCTTAGGCATAGGCCAACTAGGTGGCCACCTAGGGCGCTGCTCTAGCAGGGGAACTTTCCAGTATTTATTTGATGTAGGTAGACAGGATGGAGGCACCAGGTGCTGTGGGAGGGGACGCCATGGAGTCCTTTTGCCTAGGGCACCAGTTGACCTAAGGCCACTCCTGACATGGTATAAACCAGATCAGCCTCCATGATAATCATCAGCTATGGAAGATTACAGAGAGGAAGTTTTGCAAACTTCACTCACAGATGCAGAAATTTTCTTCATCAAAGGTTAAACTTCTTTTTGTGGTAAGTTTGAACTTCAAGATGTGTACTTACATGCTGCCTCCAGCAAGATTGCTTACTTAAACCTGCATAGACAATGTGTTCTGTGCAGTATGTGTTAATATTTGTAAGCTACAGCTACATTCAAGTATAGTCATGGCAGGTGTGTTAATCGAAAGGGGATTGCCTTTGGCCGAATAGGTACCAATGATGACTGCTTCTACATTAAATTTCCACGGCATATAGTCTATGAATAAGTCACCTTGTTGCTGTTAAATATGGTACTAATGTAATTATGCAGATGGTAGCAGATTATACAGGGTGATTTAGGTGGCCTTCTGAGGCCTCCAACTGCTGGGAGTATCAGACCCACTCAAAAAATAAGCTTGTCATGTTCATGACTGCAACCTTGTGTTAGCTTACTTGAGAAACATAACAAACAACTGACAGCTAAAGGACCAAATCTAGATTAGAAACTAGCACTAAATGGCAGACAGTTCAGTACTTATCTTTATATACTCACAGTACACGTCATTTGTGCATGTGCAGCATGGGCCAACACCAGGTCACGGTAACTGGAGGTAAGTAAGATACTTTTTAATAAGCTGGCAGGCAACTAGATAGGGTTATCTAGTTGTGTTCTGGTTCAAGTCAACCTGACATTTTCATTTTTTCAGTTTAAAGTTTAACATTAAAAGCTAGGGTCTATATTATAAGATCGACAGTTGAAAACATCAAACAACATATGGTTGACACCATATGGTCGATCTTCAAACAGGCAGATGAATCCATTTATGCATGATCTTCCCCCAAAACAGGTGTAAGTGGGGGAAGGGGATGATGGCCTATGTCCTAAAAACTGACCAGGGTACAAGGCACACTTAATCTGCCATTGTATGCATGTGCCATTTGTGTATGTTTTTTGTATGTCTGTCTGAGGCATTTACAGGCCATTCTTAAGCCTTCAATAAAGTTAGGACCTGATTAGGTTAATTACAGTCCTACGTTTGTTATGATATGTATTCCATGTTGGCAGCACATGTAGAAATTATTTTAAGGGCTGGAACAGATACTTCCCAGTACATACAACTGCTGGATACAGCAACATTATGGAGCACAGGTGTGCAGAAACTGTTGGGAAGACTTTATTATGGCCGATATATATATATATATATATATATATATATATATATATATATGTATGTATTTTGAGAGCTTGATGCCAGCTGTCTTACAGATTGTTAAATAATCCATGCACAAAATTGGTAATGTCAATGTTGTTGAGAATGACACACCCAAATGATACAGGGTAGCCTGGCATGTTTAACTACTTACCACACTCTGCACCTGAGATGCTCAGCCTTCTACAAGGAGTTATCTGTGTCGCACTGAGACAATCAAGCCTTATACAATTTATGTCAGTTTCTGCTCTTATGGTCCCTGTCCATATAGATAGGTATACTAGCTGCCTGTGTATATAACCCCATACAGTCAAAATCAGGACATGTGGAAGGTCAGCTGATGTCACTAAACACACAGATGATAGCCAGTGGTGGAGTTTTGTTACAGATCATTGGCAGATGTTGTCAGTTTTAGGCTGGATATGCCATGTATGTTTTTTCATTTTCTTTCCTTGGGGATGCACAATGTACTACAGTTATACAAACAATGTTTACGAGCATGTAGCTGTGTGTGTGTGTGTGTGTGTGTGTGTGTGTGTGTGTGTGTGTGTGTGTGTGTGTGTGTGTGTGTGTGTGTGTGTGTGTGTGGGTGTGTGTATCTTTGTTACAGACCCTACATAGATATTATGACCACCTGCTTGCTGCACACAATCCAATAGATTGTATGAGGGTCTGAGTATGGAAAGTACTGATGTGCTTAAATCAAAGCAAGGAAATGTAAGGGAGGCGGAAGCCAAATACACTCTGGCTAGGCTTATAAATGCCCTAGGAAAGATAGCCTAGTATCTACCTATGAACCTATGAACCTACCACACAGAGAATAAGATCTTGCTGTAGGCCCTCTGTCTCCATGGTCAGTAAATGATCACCTGTGATAAATTTGACTGGCCTTATTGCAACCTTGCTGGGTGAGATGTGACAAATGATATAAATGCTTTCAGTGGCCAAGGCAGAGGTACAATCGAGGCAGACATTAGGCCACTGACTTGTCCTCCAGAGGTCATTGTAAAATCTTGAACATTAGAGCAGAACTGCAGTTGGCTCCAAGAATCCTCACTGGAGATGCCCCAGGTGTGTATGCCTGTTATTTATTACATAACCACGTACTGGGTACTGTACTGCAGATTGCATGTTCTATAATTTCTTTACATAGAAACATCAATGTTTCAGCCTACAAGACCATTAGTACAAGGTAATGTTAATCTTATTAAGTTGTATCACTATGCACAGTACTTTGCATTCATTCACCGGAATTAAAGTAATGCAGATGGGTCCTATTTATTTTAGGTATTTCTCCCTGATGCTTTCCTGTGTGTTGTTTATCAGGCCCTACCACAATGCATATATCACTGCTTGCTTTTGGAGATGGCATGGACACTGATGATTATGACAGTTGAAATATGACACACTCAGGGAGTGAGGTGTTTATGTTGGATACATGAAATGGGGATGTCAGATCCCCACACCACTCAGTGGACAATTCCTTTATGTGGAATCAACCCAAAGACACATGAATGCAATGAAGGATAAAGAGTCACAGGCAAGTCTACCCTGAAAGTGTTTTCAGAAAATTATGCTATGCAACATAACAAGACACAAAATGTCTTAGTACATGTGCAAGGGTCATACTCTAGGGCACCACCAGATACATTCAGGCAACGAAATAGCGTCATCAGTAGGAAACTTACATACTCAGCAATGACAAAGGTTTATGAGAAGTTGTGCAGCTGTAGCATTGTCGCCTCACAGCAAGAGGTTCTCCCGTTCGATACTCGGCTGGAGATCCTTCTGTGTGGAGTCTGCATGTCCTCCCCGCGGTCGAGTAGCATTCGAAAGACATGCGTGCATGGGCATGCCTTCATTGAAGGTTGGACTATGAGCTGGCACCTCAGCACCGTAAAAATCTACTGCCAATCATTAGTGGACCGGAGTTCCACTGTGGCGACCCCTAACCGGGAAAAGCCAAAAGAAAAACAACAATATTGCTGTTGCCATTGTCTGCCATGGTGTATGCATTCCTGGAATGTGCCATTAATCAAGTCTTTTCTTTAAGTGATCAAAACATTCAGGAAAGTATGGTCTGCAGTGTAATGGAGCACTCCAGTCTCTTCTGTACATGAAAATCACTGAAGAATTCTAAGAGTGCGCTGTTGTGATTGGCCAGAAGACTATTTTGCTAGTTTGTTGATTTTATCTGACTGTATAACGTTTGTACACTTGCATGACACTTAGCATTACTTAGCAACAGTTACTGGTGTCTTTAATAGACACAGATACTTAAAATCTCAATTTTTCCTTATAAAACTAATCTCTGAATTTTGCTTAGTACACATTTGCATGATAAACAACTGGTTTGTATGTACAGAATCACTGCTCCATGAGTTTAGATCTTGGTTGTTGTCTTAAATGCAATATTCCTAAACCTCAAGGGCCTCCCATATGCAAAGACAGCAAAAAGTATAATCATCAGTCTTGAAAACACTAAACTCACCACCCATCACAGAGCTATAACTGACAGTATCCGAACCCATAAGCCCATAAGGCAAACCTCCACACAACCAAACATGCCAGTCAAAAGAGACTCCATTGTCTGATACACCAATACAACATTCACCGGGCTGAACAAAGAGAGGGTCATGATCAGCTACCTATCAGGAAGCATGAATCTCCACAAACTGCATGCAGTCAAGGTCCTTGCACCGCAAGTACACATATGACTTAGTCATAGTACATGTGGGAATAAATATCCTGAGGTATACTTCCCTGGACTATATGAAGAGAGATGTGATGGAGCTCTCAGGGGTATGTGTTACCGTCACCTGGAATGATGCCACAATATGAATAAAAAATGATTGTGTTTAACACTTGGCTTAGCCCTTAGTGTCATTTGAAGGATTATGACATATAAGTCTGCATGGGAGAACACAGTAGACAGTCCCAACAAGTTTGCCAAGGATGGCCTGCTCCTGTCCTCCTACTCACTTGACCGGCTAGTCCAAACACCAAGAAAGGTGACAAAATCTTGGACTTGCTTCATACCAATATGGAACAGCTCTGTTCCCTTCCAGTTGTAACACCCTCCCTAATCAAATCAGGCCTTAAATTAGACATATTCACCATAACACTGAAGCAGAAAACATCCTCCAATCAATCATTATTCAGAGATTATGCCAAAGAAAATATGCTAAAACTGAAGTGAAAACCTGCAAGAATTCAACTCCCCCTTCACACTGAGAACCATGCTACATGTGCAGAATCCTTCAGTTTCAAATTTTATGAGCATGTGCATAACTACATAGAACCATTGGGTCTGAATGGAGAGTTAAAAAGTCAGCAAGCAAAGGAAAGTAGTAGTGCTGAAACTGAATTCATCCTCAAGTCTTGGTGAATACCTTCACAAGATGGACCCTGTTTTTCACAAAATCTCACCAGGCCAACACTGATATATAGACTGTCCCTAGGATTCAATAAGCCAAAAGCTCTATGCAGGAATAGTGTAGCCATTCCTGCATGGAATATGCCTGCCGAGCGATCCAGTAAACATGCCTGGGGATGTGCACGAGCCTGGTAACACTAGGTATGGGGAGGCATGACAGCTCAAACCAAAGCATGTACTCTAATCCTTAGGCATGCCAATGGCCAAACATATGGCCATTTTCATGGAAAAGTGTTGTAAAATTTTAAAAATAAAAGTTTTTTTTTTGGCAGATCTCGGCAAACAGGCTCATGCCAAAAAAAAAAAAATTTTGAAAAGGCAATTTTAAGTGAAATCTGCATTTTGCCATTATAGTCTATGGCATGCAGAATCAAAACAATAACAGGGAACTGTGATTGCTAAGGGGAAAGGCTCTGGTGTAGTGCTAGAACTAGGGACTAAGGTAGTGAGGCATACTAATGAGGGAAATTTACTAAATCACAAAAAATATCAAAGTGACAAACTTCACCTAACCATGTAGATGCTATAAGGGAGTGGTGTAAGCAGGAGGAGTATCAGACATGAAAAGGATGTGTGTCATGCTTGGTATAAGCATGGCACCCAGATGATCATAGTTAAGCATAGCTAAGTAAAGGAAGGTATGTCTGATGCTGTATTGACTTATTCCATGAAAAGAAGAGCATGTTTCATCTAGGTAGAGCTATTTATGGTTCAAAGTGTTTACTTTAGCTAAACAGGTTTGTGCAGCGTGCACCCTGTCTAAAAAAAAAAAAAAAAACGGAAATACAAGACTGCTTACATTTGGGCACCAGGTTTGCGAGGCATGCCTTGAGGCTTAAAAGGGGTGAAAATTGAAAGGTAAAAAAGGGAAAAAAAGGGAAATAGCAGAATATAAGTAATCAAGTACAAATAACATAGCTGACATGTGGAATGTATCATAGTCAGCCAATCATACAGGCAGCATTTGCAACACAACAGTATAAAGAATGCAAACACATTACAGTCTGTTTTTTCCCACAATCTCTGCACCATTGGTGTACACATGCAGGGGAATTTTAACCAAAAACATGTCAGGGGCTGCCATTGCTTTGATCCATCAGTATGTGCTAGAGGCTAAGGCAGTGAGGAGGATAATGCTGACAACCACCACAGACCGAGGAGGAAGAGAAGAGTGTTCAGACCCAGGGTAACATACCAGGGGCTACATGATCTGGAGATAGTAGAGTGCTACAGAGTGGACAGAGACATACTTCAGCAAATCATCGAGCTGTGCCAGCCTCAACTGAGACCCAGAGCCAACAGAGGGGAAACCATCCCAGTGGCTACCAAGGTGTGTGTAGCCTTAAGAATACTAGCTACAGGTACTTTCCAAAGACCTAGAGGGGATGTCATGGGGGTCTCACAGGCATCTGCATCCAGGGTACTCAACCAGTTCCTAGATGCCATATCCTATGACATGCTGGTGAGCACACTTACTTCCCCAATACCTGTGAGTAGATAAACAGCAATATGTGTCGCTTCCACCATGTAGCAGAATACCCAGAGGTACTGGGTGCGATAGACTGCATGCACATCCACATCAAAGCTCCACCCGGTGAACAGAGTAGGGTCTACATAAACTGCAAGGGCTTCCCCTCCATCAACTGCCAGGTCGCGTGCAATGCCCAGGGCATTATTATGAATGTATGTGCTGGGAGCCCTAGAAGCTATCACGACTCCCACATCTGGCATTTGTCACAGCTGTACCAGGCATTTGCCAGTGAGGACATCCCATATGGCCATCTGGTGGGAGATGCTGACTATGCACTGGAGCCATGGATGATGACACCCATCAGAAATGCACACACACCCACTCAAGAAGGCCATAATGAGGCACATGCACAAACGAGGATCATTATAGAGCGTGTGTTTGGGATGCTCAAGTCAAAGTTCCGCTGCCTTGACATATCTGGTGGAGCCTTACACTACTGTCCAGCCACATGTGCACACATGTTCATAGTATGTGCCATGCTACACAATATGATCCTATGGAAACAGCTGTAGCAGGAAGAGCACGGGGAAGGGCCACACAGCCCCCCCCCCAACATTGCCAAGGTCACCACAGGTACAGAGGGACTCAGAAGAGGAAGTCACTGAGCCTGCTCCCATAGGCAGACAGAGGCGTGCACAGTATGCCCAGGTCTTGGCAAAGAGGCAATACATAGCACACATACTGACACTGTAGGGACCCAGAGACTGACACCTCTCTCTGACTCTCACACACAGTAAAATGGATAACACACACATCACATTACCTGTAACTTACCATGTATAGGCAGTGTACTGTGTGCATCCAACATAGGTAGTCCTCAAGCACCATCCTCACAACCGCCACAGGCACAAGGTAAGTCAGTCTTCTTAACAATAAATGAATGGATTAGTATGTTTTGGTAGCATATCTATGGAAATGCTGCATGCATGCAAGGGAATGGGGTGGCCTACTGGGATAGCAGCAGACAATTGAAAGCTATGTGGGACACCAGGAAATGTCTGCACAATACTGGCTTCCACACACTATGCTGTATCATTTAAGGTGACAAATCTCACTGCAGTATATGTGGGCTGCCAACTAAGGGGGGGTCATAGGTCACATGCATGGTTGTCACTGTGGGCATCTCATACTCAGGTCAGCTGTAGAAAACCATAAAGTCATGTCTGGCAAAGGCACACAAATGGCGACAATTATGGAATACCCCCCCCCCACAGACTTACACAGTGTTATCACAGCAGGCTTTGCATTTGCAGTAAGACTTTGAAGGGTAAGAAGTCTAAAACTCAATTGTATGGCATTACAATCTAACCTGTGGTCTCTAGTAATATACCTCTATTCCCCAAGGCAGGGCACAATACTATGCTAAAGACAAACAAAATCTAAAGCCAATATCAGCACAGTCTGTGCAAATCTGTACTGTTGACAGGTGTGCCCCTCCACACCCATAGTCACATAGAAATGCAGTAACATGTAGGTTTGTAGGGTAATAGCAGCAGAGCATACCTTTCCAAGGCTGTCCCAATCAACATGATAACCTGGTGCATGTCCACAATATGCAGGGGTCAATGAGCTATATGTATGTATGGGGAATACTGTCAGGATGTGGCCAGCAACTTCTCATAGCTGTTGTGTCCTAGCGGCCTAGGTACAGTATTGTGGTAGACAGGGCCATGTTCCACGAAATGCCATACCAACTATTTTGCATGTCAGCTACACCTACGGTGGGAGTTGTACACACTGTCCAGGTGTCAATATTCATTACTGCTGGGAAGCTGGACAGGTCATGTACAGGGGGGCCACACATATGAATAGTACACAGGATGGAGTAACCTACATAGTGCCTACCATACCTCACAACTGTACAGACCTTTCACAGAATTTACACAGGTTTGCATCATGTTTGTGCTGTCTTTAGTCTGAAATAGTGGTTGTCTGGCAAATCATTGGCAAACCACAAAGTTCTGAAGTCAGAAAATAGTCACGGTTTGCAGTGTCTCAGACTTCATACCCTATAGAAAAATGTACGCTAATGCAAAATCTGTTATTGTATCACCCTTACAGGTTTGTAAGGCCAATAGTTACAATGGTCTGTATATTTAGGCCTTTGTCACTCAATTACTCATGGCTTTGTCCAGATGTCTGGCTCATATATGTAGAGAGGTATGGTACCTAGTAGCACAGCAGTGCATTCTGTCACTTAACATTGTCACCCTTGGGGGGGTACACTGCCTGGCAGCCTGGGGACATATGAGTGACAGAATGCACTGCCTTGCTACAGATGATCTGCAGCAGTCTCACATGGCCTACAGGCCTCTGGCAAAAGCCCATGCCTCACCCCTAGTGCCTTTGTAGGGAATGTCATGGGGTGCATACTACCAATGTAACACAATCAATAAAATGCAAATGTAAAGCCATGCTGCTAAATACTAGTAGCATACCTCTCAAACTCATAGTGGAAGAAATCTGGACAAAACCATAAATAATGGTGGGATAAAGGCCCAACTATAGGGACACATTTGAAATATTGCTCTCATAATGTTAGAAAGTTCATAGAATAACAGAGGGGGTGTGTAGTAGCATGGATGTCATGAAGGGCGTGAAGTCTGAAACTCTAATGTCCTGTCAGTATTCCATGACTGCAACCCTGAGTGATTTGCAACAAATTTGCTAGAAAACAACAGTGTTAACGGAAACCAACCAGATATATGAGGCATGAATCTAGATAATCTGTGAGAATCTGTACAGCTGACAGATATGGCCACATCAAGATATGACCTTTCAGGTAAGAAAAATACTGCACAATCAGGAGATCCGAAACCAGCATATCCTGTCGATACCTTTTTCACACCTTCATCAGTCAATCGGCCATAGCCACACCTCCCAACTGGCAGGATTGTGCAAGATTGTCTAGCCTTTACCTCATAATATAGGTCTCTGCATCATCCATCTTGTATTTCTCTGGTAAATAAGTGTGATGATCCGATTATATCTGTCAGTAGGTAATGACACAATACAGTACACTGTCAAACATGAAATACATCAGGAAATGCCTGCTAAAAAAAACCCTGTTACTCAAGCAACTCATGCATTGATAAAAGCAATAGTTACAGTACCCCCCTATGTTTGGCCCATTGTTTCCCCATATTGGCAGCCTATCTCCAGATATCTCACACAAACCGGTTGCAAGGTATGGCTGTAGCACACAACACCCCAGACTGGAGTACAACTATCCCTGGGATGGATTCTCACACTTACTATAGAAGGTCATACTGAGCATGCTCCTACACTTAGAGAAGTGAAGCCCATGTCTGAAACCACATTGGACTATATATCTCTGTATTGTGCAAATGTCTTTGCATGCACACGGCTATGTAAACCTAACTGTCTCCACATGCACCCATCAGATAGGATTATCCACAGGTAGCTGTAGGTGGCACATATGCAGTATATCCGCATCTGTTGCCTGTGATTCACACACACACACACACACACACACACACATATATATATATATATATATATATATATATATATATATATATATATATATATATATATATATAGGCAACATATTACAATATGTCAAGCATACACACACATAGATATGGGGAAGAGAGGGACAGACAGTGATAGAGTAAGACACACAGGGAGACACACACACAGAGTGAGTCATACACAGGGATATCCTGAATTGTACAGAGTGATGTCCTGCTGCAGACAGTTGCATACCAGTTGTAACCACTGTCATGTGCCAACATGAAGATGAGATTTATTGTCTGATGGTGCTGAGGTGAAGGCTGGAATATCACATCACCTACGTGTGTGTGTGTGTGTGTGTGTGTGTGTGTGTGTGTGTGTGTGTGTGTGTGTGTGTGTGTGTGTGTGTGTGTGTGTGTGTGTGTGTGTGTGTGTGTGTGTGTGTGTGTGTGTGTGTGTGTGTGTCTGGAGGTCTACGTATTATGATGCCTAACCCACCCAGTACACTTCCCATTGCCCTACTTTACAACAACTGCTAATGTCATTCACCTTAGAAGTACCTTTAGACTGACTTTAATCCTGTAAGCTCTATAGCATGTGCAATAACTGCATAACACTATAGTACAAATAACTATTTAGGTATAGTTTCTAATCTCAGTCCTGCCAAATGTAAGTGTGTGTGTCTTTAGGTTGAAGATTTTGAGCCTGTTCACAGCCAGTACACTTGCCTCTGCCCTACTTTAGCAGTCCTGCTGATGTCAGTCACCTTAGAAGTATCTTTGGGCAACCTTCAGCCATACAAGCTCTATGGCATGTGTGATAATTGTGTAATACTGTAATACAAATAACTAGCTAGGTAGGGGGGGTTTAATCTCAGTCATGTCAAATGTGTGTCTGTGTGTTTGCATGTGTAAGTATGTATATGTGTAGGTTAAAGTATTTTGTGGCCTCTCTCACCTAGTACATCACCCATTGCCATACTTTACAAGGGCCGGTGATGTTCCTCACCTTAGAAGTACCTTGGGACACCCTTCACCCTATAAACTCTATGGCGCATGCAATAAATGTATTACACTGTAGTAGCAGCAATTAGGTAGGGGTTCTAATCTTAGTCCTGGCAAATGTGTGTGTGTGCATGCGAGAATAGTATCCTGACTGGGTCTGTTTCTTATGAAAACCATATCCACTGGGAGGCGGGTTTTGCAATTTATGCTGTTCCCACCCATTACACATCCCAATGTTCACTTTACAAGGCCCACTGTTGCCATCCACTGTAGAGGTAGCTGTAGACACTCTGCAGCCCTATAAGCTCTGTGTCACATGCAATAACTATGAAACAGTATGGAATAAATAGAAAGATAGGTGGGCCTTCTAATCCTTGGATGCCATTCCCCACTCTGGAATCCTAGATAAGCACACTCATCTAGGCATCAACCCCTATATCACCAGGTGGCTTGCAAACTGGCTGAAAGATAGAACACATGGTGTGAAAGCAGCAACCTCCATGTCAGAATGCTGACCAGTCACAAGTGGAGTCCCACTGTGTTTTGTCCTGGGTCCCCTTGTGTTTGGGATCTACACCTCTGAAGTCCAGCACAACAGAAAGGGACTCTGGCTAACAATGTCCACAGGTGATTGCAAGATTGGTGCTATTATTACCTCCCCATGTGATATTGACATCCTGCATAAAGGCCTCATAGACCTATGACTGGTGTCAGAACCCTGGACTTTAGCTCAGTGCCAGAAAATGTGCCGACATCCCCATCAGGAACAACATGGTTCCCATGATTTCCCACACTGATGGTAGTCCACTGAATACAGAAGTCGTTATAAGACAACTGGTGACACAGGTTGACAGTGACCACTCTGTTGACCACCACAGTGCCTCTGTGTTCAGAAAGTCCTTCTTTGTGGCACATCTCATTACTAAGGGTGTTGCATCCAGGAAGTAAGAGGTTATTTTCCCCTTCTATTCTCCCCTCATTAGGCTAATCAACGAGTACAATGGCCCATTTGGCATGTACCTCACTAGACTCCTGCAACAACTGGAGAGGCTGCAAAATTACCTCACAAAGAGGCCCCTAGGCCTTAAACACTTGCCCTATATGGACAGACTCCTATAACTCCAACTATTCTCTGTCTCATATTGGTACTCAGAGGTGATCTCTGCCTGACTTACAAAGCCATGTCTGACCCAGCTCTGTCAGGAATGCTACATCTAAAGAATTCAATCTGTCCACACCACATGCCCACAGACCTCAACCCCATTTCCACAATTAACAGAACATGCTGGGGGGACAGGTTCATAAACAAGAGACTGATGACTCTATGGAATAGACTTCACATACATGTCAAGCAGAGCACCTCACTGGCCCTCTTCAAGAGAAATCTGGATGAGTGGATGGGGAATAGAAATCCCACCCAGGGATCACCCCAGTGACTATACTCATTAGACACACTGGGGACTATCGTCAGGTGGCACGATGCCAGGGTATTTCCATGGGCTAGGCTTGTAAAGGCTCCATGGCCATTTGCTAGTACACACCTATGAACCTATGAAGCTATGGATCTCAGTACTGGCAAATGTGTGTGTGTGCGTTAGTGTATATAAAAGTGTTTGTGAGTGTGTAAACATGTTGGTGAAAGTAGTTTGAGGCCCTTCTCTCCCAGTACACCTACCATTGCCATACCTTACAAGGGCTGGTTATGTTATTCACCACAATGGTACCTTGGGACACTCTTCACCCTATAAGCTCTGGGGCATGTGTGGTAAATGCATAACACTCTACTAGCAATGAATATATAGGTAGGGGTTCTAATCTCAGTCCTGTCAAATGTGTGTGTGTGTGTGTGTGTGTGTGTGTGTGTGTGTGTGTGTGTGTGTGTGTGTGTGTGTGTGTGTGTGTGTGTGTGTGTGTGTGTGTGTGTGAGAACTGTGTCCTGTGCATGTGTCTGAGAGAGAACTATATCCATTGGGGTAGTGGGTTTTACATTTTTAGGCTGTGGTATTCCCAGTACACATCCGAAGGTCCACTTTACAAAGGCCGCTGTTCCCATCCACCATACAGGTATTTGGGGACACTCTTCAGCCCTATAAGTCCAGTGCCACATGCAACAGCTATGTAACAGTATGGAATGGATAACACAATAGCAGGGCTGCTAATGTCAGTTCTGGCAATTGTGTGTGCATTGGTGTGTATAGCAGTGTTTGTGAGTGTGTAGACTCATAGGTGACAGTCTTATGAGTCCTTCCACACCCAGTACACACCATAGCCAAACCTCACAGGGGCACATGATGTTACTCACTTTATAGATACCTTGGAACAGTCAACACACTATTAGTTCCATGCCACTTGCATAAATGAATAACACTTGAGTACCACTAACTAGATGGGTAGGGGTTCCAAACCCAACTCTGTCAACTGCAATCCTATGCATGTATGTGCGTGTGTGTGACCGTGTGTGTGAGAACAGTATCCTCTGTGTGTTTGGTCAACACAATATCCTCTGGGGGTGTGGGTTTTACCAATCTGAGGTGGGTTCCACCCACTACACTTACCATTCTCTACTTTAGAAGGGCTGCTGGCGTCAACCAACATAGACTTACCTGTATACACCCCTCAGCCCTATAAGCTCTGTGGCACATGCAATAGCTGTTACACAGACCTGGTAACTGTGTACCTATACAGCCGTACCTTGGCTCTGACACAGTTGATGTGTTTCTATTCTGCCATACTCCATGTTGGTAATGCCTGCAGGGCCACAGCCTGCAGACACACAGACACCTGGCACACAAACAGAATGCAGCATGTCAGACTACATTCATTTGGCAGTACTAACAGCAATAATACATCATGGCTAATAAGGTATATACACTTTTATGTGTACCCATAACAAATGCAGGCAAACAGCACCTTATACAGCATTACATAGCTACACTATACTATATTCGCCCTGTGCATCAGACCCATAGTAGCATGTCCCTGCATCAATAATATAGATACAGGGATGTGGCACAGGTATCATCATATGCACAGGGTGTGGTGTGGATTTGCCAGAGCCCTAGGCTGGGCCATATGGTTGACATCATGTGTATGTGTTTGGAGGGGTATTCTATACATGGGCTGTGCAGAGGTGTTGTGTGCATCTGAAAGTGACCTGCCTGTGATTCAGATGTGTGTATGTATGTATGCACAAAGTCACACCATGTAGCTGCCCTACACAGGGGTATGTTGGACAGCTGTGGACTGTACATGGCAGGGTGTACAGTTCACGGTCTCTGGCCACTGACAAGGGAACTGGTCCTGCCAGAGGTCTCACTGGCACCAGCAGGCCTAAGGCCAGATTCAGTACTGCTTCCTGATGGTGACTGCTGTCTGCTGGATCTGTGCCCCTGACATGTCCAGCCAGGACCACGTTCCCATGGCCTGCTCCATTGTGGTGTGGACAGCACCCCTCATTCAGTAGTGCTAGTTGTACTGACACTATGAGAGTAAAGGTGCATGGCCCCGTAGACTCTCAGCTGCTATTGGTGCTGACCTATGTCCACATGGCCAATGTCCATCTCCCACCACATGCTCTAGCATAGACATGCCATGGTCCAGGATTGCCAGGGTCTCACCCCACTGTGTATTCATGATCTCAGTATTTTGACATGTGGCCTCAAAAAAGTCATGTATGTTGCCACATAAGCCAGGAAGAGTTGCATCCAAGACCCTGAGTATTTGTCTGGTGTTGCATTCACTATGTGCCTATACAGCCATGACAGCCTGAAACATGCATCTGGTGACACCTGCTGTGGCACTTGCAACTGTGAGTTGATGGGCAGCAGTCCTCCTTCGAGCACCCCTGTCCATCCACCTGTATCGGTCCTCACCTGCACTCTGGCTATGGCTAGTGGCTACACTCACACTTGCCATATTTATCACGCTAGCCTGTTCCATAACACCTCCTGCCAACTGTCCATTATCTGTGGCTGCTGGGGACGGGGTATGTGTGGGCATTCTGTCTGTGTGCAGGGACATTGTGGATTACTGTGGGATGCCAACCAGTTTCACATTTTCAGCCCCTGACAACCCCACCTGTGTCCCACTATGACCACCAGCATTGTCATAGTCTGCAGAGATACTGACATCAGATTCTGAGTGGGAGGAACCATGACCACCATGTACACCTGTGAGGGGAAAACAACATATGTAAATTAATACCTGCACTATAAGGTTTGCTAATACACACACATGCACACACACACACACACACACACACACACACACACACACACACACACACACACACACGGACACACATACACACACACACACACACACACACACACACACACACACACACACACACACACACACACATACGCAGGTGAGGTGACACAAAGGCATTACACAGATCTCACAATGGCCAACTGGTGACATTCATGACACAGTCAGACCACAACAGTTACACCCTGAAACGGCCTCTTGGGAAGGCGTCTATCAGCATGGCACATCATGACTTAACAATATTTGCACACTCTCCTTTGCAGAAGCCTACTGGACTCTGGCTGGGCCATTCCAAAATGTTGATTGCCTTCTGGTGAAGCCATTCTTTTTCTGATTTGGATGTACAGTTTGGGTCATTGTCATCTGTAAAGGTATAATTCCTCTTCATCTACAGCTTTCTAGCAGACAACTGAAGATTTTGGGCAAAAATGGACTGGTATTCAGAAATGTTCATAATTCCCCCTGTCTTGGCTAAAGGCCCACTTACAGCTCATGAACAGCAATCCCCAAAGCAGGACACTGCCATCACCATGCTTCATTGTGGGGATAGTGTTCTTTTGGGGATGCACACTGTTGTTATTGTGCCAAACAAACCTTTTGGAATTGTGGCCAAACAGCGCATCCTTGGTCTCATTACACCATAACACATTTTCTTACATGCTTTTGGGAGACCTGATGTATTGTTCTTGAGAATTTAGCCAGACCTGGATGTTGTTCTGTGTGAGAAAAGGCTTCTATCTTCCAACCCTACCCCATAGGCCAGACATGTGGAGAATATGGGAGATTGTTGTCACATGTAGTATACAACCAGTACATGCCAGAGATTTCTGCAACTCCTTTAGCATTGCTGTAGGTCTCCTGATAGCCTCCCTGACCAGTTTGGGTCTTGACTTTCAAAACATTTGGAAAGATGTCCACTTCTTTGCAATGTCACTTATGCCCCGTTTTTTTCACCACCTTTTGATGACTGTCATCACTGTGTTCCATGGTATATATGCAATGCTGCGGAAATGTTTTTGTAGCCTTCTCCAGGCTGATACCTTTCAACAATGACATCCCTTTGATGCTTTGTAAGCTCTATGCAAACCATGGTTGTTGCTGTAGCAGGCTACTGGGTAAATGTCAGGAAAATCCTATTAGGACAGTTGACCGTTATTTGATGTTAATCAAAGTGTCTCTGTAATTGATGGCAGGTGTGTACCCAAGAGGATGTAAGGCTGTAATTATATCAAAAGCTGCTTCAACACAGTATTAGCTTCAACTTGTGCACACTTATGCATGTAGCCTATTGTATGTTTTTTTTATGTGACATAATTGTTCCCCTGTTTGTTTTACAATTGAATTGTACAGGTTATAGGTCACATTAAAGGTTGAAAGAGTTTTGAAATGTTTTATAGTGGTCTCATTTTTGTATAGCACAAATACCTGCCATTCTAACAGGGGTGTGTACACCTTTTATATGCACTGTATAAGACTGATTTTTAAAATATGTCCCTAGTTTTGGGTCTTTGTTCCTACCATTTTGTCAATCTTTGTCCAGACTTCTTGCAATGACAGGTTGTGAGGTATATTACAGATATGTTACATCTCCTGAAAATATACCCCTGTGATGCAATGCAGTTAACCCCACCACAAGTGAGCATGCACATATTGCAATATGGCTGAGAGTAACAGTTGTGTGCATGGTAACATACATGACTTTAACATGCCTGGGGTACTGATGAGCCACAACAGGACATTCCCATACTCACTGGCTTCAGGCTGCTCTCTCATGTCCAGACCAGAGGGACCTATGTAGTTGTGGGGGAGAGGTATTGTCAGCAGACTCACATGTGGCATTGGTATAAGATGAATGCTACTTTTCTGCATATGTACAGTACAAGCTCTGGTAGTACACATTTGATGTCCTTCACCATAGATGTGCACTTGTGTGCATTAGAAACCACACTCACTAATGCAGTTTCACCTGATATATGCATCTAGATACTCTACAGAGTCCAGTAAGACCGCTACAGTATGCAATTGATGTGCACTGGGGCCTTAACTGGATGCTCCTTGCTTATTCCCTGGATGCAACCCACCTCCACAACTTGTGTTTCTTGGCTTGGCTGGTATGGGGTGGCTGCTTGAAAGTTGGCAAGGATCTTCTTTGTTGCTGTAACTGGGGCCTGTGTGGCAGGACCCCCACTTGTAGCAGTATGGTCCCTGGCGACGAAAGCAGCCCTTTGCCAGTCACAACGTATCAGGTCAGTTGCCCGATTCCTAACCGGATCATATGTGCAATCATGGTGGCCCAAGTTGTTAACTCTGTGGACAAGGTGGTCCAACAGGGCAATCAGCTCCCACAGATTGTGTCGGCTACAGCCAAACATCAACCCATGGTGCTGGATGATGGCATCCATGATGGCTGCATTTTCAGCTGCAGTATATGCTGGTTGTCTATGCTGCTGCATGCCACCTGGAAGATATAAACAGGGAAACACATCACACGACTTCATACATTGGTCACAGTTATTGACAGAACCTGCACATCAACATTCACTATAATTATCCACCACTTACTACCACATCATACCCCTGTCATCTATCAGCAGAGTATGAACCTACATTGCACTCCTGGTCCTGATGTGTCATATTCCCCCCAATAAGGGACAGTACATTGCATAATCCACCATTCTTCATTCACCTTTGTGTAGAGGGGTGACAGTGACCATCTTCCTTGCAGATGGGATGTCAATGGTGCTCAGGCTTTGCTTGCATACAGTGTGTAATGGAGCTAGGAGCATATGCCTGAGTTCATGTAGGATGCAGACAAGAATGTTATTAGTTTCCATGTAGACTTACTTTTGTTGACTTTGATTAGGCAGTATGCCCCTGCTCCCTGATGATGAGGGAAGGGGTGTGAGTGCTGTGCATATCCACCTATACTGATGGTGGAACAGGGGGATGATGTTTGCCCTTAACCTGTCTGCAGCAGTTTGGCTTTAGCTATGGTGTGTGCGTATGTGGTGTGATTGGCCACCATTACAGGGTGGGGTGAGTTGTTGCATCTGAGATTGAAGACATAATTGAAGATGGTCTTGTGATTAGCCTTGGTGGATGTGTCCAATTTGTACTCATAGTTAGCCTTGCAGTAATTCACCTGTCACCTTACATGGGCATTCAAAGGTTGACGTGCTTCCAAGTTGGTGCCTTCTCCTACTTGGCCATGTACAGCCAATATAGTGACCGATTATGTGGTTGTGTATTGCTGCTGTCCAGCAAAGGGGATTACTCTACCTCAGTGGAGGCAGGTTTTATGAGTAAGGTATTGCTGAGTTCATACAGCTATGTAGGTGCTCATCTAGCTGTTTGTAATAGGCATGGACACAAGGTCATAACACAGTTGGACACGTCTCCAATTTCAACCTGATAATCATGCTTATTCTAGTATTCATGTCTGTGTCAGGGCAATGCAACAATGAGTAGCTGTGGAAATTTATGTCTATTGGATGCACAGAAACTAAGATTACACACATGTACAACATGTACAGCTTATTTACCTGACATTTTGCATCCCATGTCTGTTGTTATGAGGCTTCCATGTACACCTACTCATACATATATGTGCACAGGTAATACTGGACATGCATTTCTGTTCTATGTCAGTATGGCACACTGTATTTACACTCTTGCTGCTCAGTCATACCTCTCATCCTGTTAGAGCAGGACATCTGGAAGATGCCACACATACATGGGGGAGCAATAGTTCGAAATTGGTGACACTTTCTTAATATTGCTGTAACACACTTAAGTCATTTGAAAGCACAGTAGCCTTTCCATTCACAGAAATACCCTGGGGGATGTCCAGCACTCATATGTATGCTAGTATGTTCTAATGTCAGTCTTCACAGATTTACCAGTGATTTGCCAGACAAAACACAACTCTATGAGTAAATGACTACAAATATGAGGCACACATATGATCTGTGTGCATAACATTGGACAGTTGAATGGTATGAGCTCAGTATATCACATGCAGTTCAACACACATGTCTGCTACAGTAGTTTGCTATGCAAATATCCTGTTTATGTCTCTCATATTTGTGACACAGACATGCATATCATAGTTGTATTCATAAGTAACATATGGATATCTACGACATCCTAGTAGCTGGATTAGCAGTGTCACAGTCAGTATCGTTCAACAGACACTCCAGTAGTAGTCACATGTGAGCCATTACTTCCTGTGGTGACTCAGGGGCTTGAGCTGTGATCTATGTCACTACAGATAGAACCAGATGCTATGGCCATAGGTGCTGATCACCAATATATCAGTACAACAAGTCCCATTGAGACATATTTGTTTGACACCCTATATCCCATTATTGCATACCCCCTACTGCATTCCATTACATGCTTACTTGTTTGACTGACCTTTTTTTCTTTTCACGAGTATTGTTGGTTTGGATTCCAATTCCTGTTTCTAAGTGTGTGTGTGTGTGTGTGTGTGTGTGTGTGTGTGTGTGTGTGTGTGTGTGTGTGTGTGTGTGTGTGTGTGTGTGTGTGTGTGTGTGTGTCTCTCTCTCTCTCTCTCTCTCTCTCTCTGTCTACACATTTAGAGGTATAGACCTGTTTTGCAAAGATGGCAGCTAGCCTTTTGTAGGTAATGCTCATGAGCAGGTGATGGCCTGTTCACCAATTGGTGTTCCCCACTTGCTAATTGCATACAGAACAGCTGTGTTGTTATTCCTGTAGCCAGTGGCATGGCAAAACACTCCTATAATTGAGTACTTCATGTGGGTGTTGCTCCTTTTCCTTGCCTGTGGGGAAGACATCATCGAGGTGTGTGAACAAGAGCATCACAGAGGGTAGTTGGAAATACCTCTTACAACAAAACATGTGGAGACAGCCCAACAAAATGGTGGAGAAGGTCCCAGACATAGGGACAAAATGTGAGTATTGCTGTTATACATTTGGATTCATGTTAGTTTAACAGGGTTTGTGTGGACATGGAAATTCTGCATGAGTCTCAGTCTGACAGTGTTATGTGGTTGACATAACTCTCAACTGTAGGGCTATCCACAGAATGGCCAGAGGTTTGACTCTTATGTTTGGTCTTTTCCTCCGACAGTTGTTGTCCTTGGCAAATCAGTAGCATACCCTGGGTACTGCAGTCAGTAAATGCTAACTTCCATTTGTGTCTCTGACTTCATATCCCTCAGTTAAGATATATTACAACAAACCCTGTATCACCAGCAGTTTCTCAGTTTATAGCAGCTATATTTTAATTATGCCCCTGTGTTTGGGCCTTTGTCACTGAATTATGTCAGGTTTTGTCCAGATGTCATGCAGTAAGAGGTTGATAGGTATGGTATATCATTAGTTAGTGCCTTCCTTCCTGATATTATCCCAGTGATGTAGCAGAATGCCAGACATGTTATGAGGAAGAGGCCCATGTTCCATACCATTGCAGGAGTCAGACTACACTGTGACTTGGGGCAGTATATGTAAGGGTAAAGTGTGAGTGTCATACATGATAGTTATGTTCACACAGTCATTATACTCTACTGTATATTTGGCTTACCAGTATGTCAGTGTGACTGTGGTGAAATTGGTTGTGGGTATGCAGGCTCACACCGGTTACTCTTTTTCATTACTGTTACATCCCTGTAGTGCCTCGTATATTTGAAAATGCATGTGTAATTCCCCATAACTGACGGGGTAGTGTTGTGTCAGTCTGACTGTACTTTGGACAGTGCTTGACATGTTAAGCAGCTCAGTGTACTTTCCCTAATGTTATGTTATGTCCAGATACTCGTAGGATGTCCAGTTGTCTGGCTCATATCTTTGGCCTGGTCCCCGTAAGTGTTTTGTATGTTTGCCAAATCAGTGGGATGATGTGAGGATTTCAGGCACTAACTAATGAAAAGCAATTGAGTGTTGGAGTTGTACTAATTCAGTCAATATATGTTAGAATGGATGGTGTTACTGTAGCAACTGTCTCAGCTTATCTAGTCAAGTATTTCAGATATGTCCCTATTTTCATGGCTTTCTCCCCACACTTTGTCAGGCTTGGTCTAGATTTGTTGCATTAAGGGGTTATGTGCATATCTCTCAACTGGCTGGATTGTTGCAGCACATCCAGGTTTATTGTTCATATTTTGTCTCTGTTCCACAAATTATTCTAATTTCAAAGTAAATCACTGTGATGATCTGAAGATTTAGGTCAGTAAATTATGACATGATTTCATTTCCAGACCTCATATCCTTCAGAACATATATGCCAAAACAAATACTGTTACTCGAGCAACTTTCTACATTTATAAGAGCAATATTTGAAATACATCCCGAATTCATAGGTACATAGGTTCATAGGTAGGTACTAGGCTATTGGCCCTGGGGCCTATATAAGCCTAGCCAAAAAAGTTCCCTGGCTTTCACCACCCAAGAAAGTTATTTTCCTGTGCCTCTGTCTAGCAGAGCCACAAAAGTGATCCCCAGGGTGAAGTTTCTATTTCCCATCCAGTTGTCAAGATGTTTCTTAAAGAGGGTTAATGAGGAGTTTTGCTTGACATGAATGGGTAGTCTGTTTCAGAGCATGGGAAGTCTCTGGGACAGGAATCTATCCCTCCAGCATGTTCTGTTTATTGTGGTGGCATATTTTAGGTCCCTGGAGCATGTGGCTCAGAGGGATTGGGGTTTCTTTAAGTGTAGCATGTCCAACAGAACTGGGTTTGACATGGCTTAGTATGTTAGGCAGAGGCCACCTCTGAGAAGAAGATAAGCGACGGAGTAGAGCTGGAGTTTTCTGAGACGGTCTGCATATGGCATCTGTTTCGGGATGGTAATCCTCTTAGTGAGGTATTTCTGTGGCCTTTCTAGTTGTTGTAGATGTCTTGTGAGGTAGATGTTAAATGGGGCATTGTACTCTATAATGGGTCTGATGAGGGGTGAGTAGAGGGGAACAATGACCTTTTTTTTTCTGGAGGCGAACTCCTTTGTGATGAGGTGTGCCACGTAGAAGGATTTCCTGACTACTGTGGTGATGTGATTATCAAAGGAGAGACTGCTGTCCAAGGTCTCTTATCACACTTTCGGTGTTCAGTAGGCTACCGCCTATTTGGTAGCTCATGGGTACAGTGTTTTTCTTAAAAGGGATGACAATGCACTTCTTGGCATTGAGCTTGAGGCCATAACTTTGACACCAAGCATCAGTCTCAGTGAGGCCCCTTTGTAGAATGTCCACATCATTAGACGATTCTATTATGGCACCTAGTTTGCAGTCATCTGTGAACTTTGTTAGCCAAAAACCTGCTGTATTAGCCTGGACTTCTGAGAAGTAGATGTCAAACAGGAGAGGAACCAGGACTGAGCCCTGTGGTACTCCACTTGTCACTGGTCTGAAGTTGGATATGGAGTTGGCTACTTTCACTGTGTGGGTTCTGTTAGTGAGCCAGTTGGCCACCCATCTTGTGATGTACAGATTTATACCCTGTCTAGTGGATTTATCTATAATTCCAGAATGGGGAATGGTGTTGAAAGCCTTGGTGAGATCAATATAGGCTGTGTGCACCACCTTACCCTCGTCCATGGCTTTGGTGACTACTTCAAAGAAGTCAATCAGGTTTAGGAGACATCAGATACCTTTTACAAACCCAAATTGAGTGGGGTCCAGAGTTTGAAGGTTATCTATGTCCTTATTTATAAGCTCCAAGATGATACATTCCATGGCCTTGCAGACCAGGCTCGTCAGGCTAATGGGGTGGTAGTTCCCGGGGGTCTGTGTTGGAACCCCATTTCTGCAGTAGAATAACCGTTACTGTGCACCATTCAGTAGGCACAAAGCCAGAAGTGAGGCTATAATTGAAGATGGTACATAGGTGGGGTGCCAGTTTGTTCTGTAGTTCATGCAGAACGCAGCCTGGGATGCTGTCAGGTCCCATGGATGCTGTGTTCTTGGCTTTGGAGAGTGTGGTCTTTACTTGTGCAGCTGTGATTACAGGGGCTTTGCATTCTTCCAGTATAGTGATGGGCCCATTGGGGGGAGAGGGGGGTTAAGTTTGCACTGAACCTATCTGCCAGGATGTTGGCACTATCAGTTGGTTCTGTATATGTAGTGCCATTGTGCTGTAGCTCAGAGTAGATCTGAGTGTCACCATTGAGATTCTTGACATAGCTGTAGAATGCATTGTGGTTGTCTTTAGAATCAGTGGCAGTTTTATTTTTGTAACTAGCTTTGGAGGATTTTATGAGGGATCTCAGCTTCTTACGGAGGCTGACCAGGGAGTTCCTGCAATCAGGGGATTTTACTCTTTTTTGCAACAGCTTCTTCATTCTGTTGTAGAGTTTGTTTATGGCAGGGGACCACCAGATTGGCTTCCTTTTTTTGGAGGATAGCATCTTGGTTCTGTTGGGGATGGCACAATCCATGCACTTGTGTATGTGCTTATACAGTACATTTGTATAGGATTCAGCAGTTGTACCTCTATTTTCCATCAGTATGGATGCCGTGAAGCTAGGATTGGCTGTATTAGCAGAACTGGGAATAGAACTATCTCTACATACTGAAGACGAAGCAGCACTTAAAGGTTCACGTGGCCATGTAAAAATATGTCCGGATAAAAAATCCTGATAATCCCTATGTATCTTCTTCACTTTTAACTGTTGCAGTTTACTCTCAAACAAAGCTACATTATTCAAAACATCTGTAATTTTATTAAGGTGCTGTTCAGATGTATAATGTAGTTCTAAATTATGCTGTAGCTCCTTAATCTCATTGAGGAGCTATTCTTCCGCTGGTAAGAAGAACTCAATGAGGAGATTCATGTACTGGGAGCTAGTGTTCACATTAATCTGCTGCCACTGGGTAAATTAAAGACTAGAATTTTAAATCATTTATCTTCTATCATGTTAAAGGATGAACATAATGCTCTTTATCAACATGTTGCACTTTTTCCTGAACATGTTTTCTCCTTTTTGGTTCTATATATCATCAGAATGAATAAAAGGGGGGGAGGGGTTGTGAATATTACAGAATTCATTGAATTATTTATTTTATTTATTTTATTATTTTATTTTACATTTGTTAACCGGGGGTGTCTGACTGAGCCAAAAAGGCCCTTTTTCAGCAGAGGCCCGGGGAGAAAAGCTCCACAAAGAAAAATTACAGACAGATTTAGTTATTTAGACATGGATTACAATTACAATGGATTATAGAGCTAGCAGCTGATAGCTCACCTGGGTTAAACAGCTCTATTCCTTTAAAACCTGCTTTAAAGAAGAGGCGGGTTAAATAATGTCTATGATTGGTTGATTAACAGTTGCATAGCAAAACGAACACATGCATAACTGGAACAACAGTATGTATCATAGCAGCATGCCAGTAACTTTGAAGGCAACAGGCCACCAAAAGTGGTATTTGAATGAACTATGTTAACATGCAACCAATCAAATATATGAACAATAATAGAACACAAGTCCCAGCATTAGGTTTGGAGTAAAACATACCTATAGTATATGAATTATTGTATTGATCCAGATGGGGGGAGACAAAAGGTCCATTAACAACTGTTTATGCTTCTGTTTAACACAACAGTACTGGTCAATTCTTCATGGGTCTGCCCTCACTTTACATCTGCCTATGGCCCATAGCTTCTGTAACACAAACATACCTATTAAACTGTCAGCCTGGAATGGTATGGGGCAAACTTGACAACTCTGGGTACATGACTAGAGGGGACTCATACATGTCAGGGTTACATATCTGGTACAGGAGGGGTCCCAGAACTGTTGTTATGTGAGTATGCTACTGGTATACTTCAACTGGTTTCCTGTGTCCAGGGTTATTGGCAGCAGTGACCACTAGCCATGACAGTGTGACACTTGAGAGGCATGTTTCAAGAAGAGTGCATGTGGTATGTACATATCCTGCTGTCATTTGCAGGCATGTGTTGGGACAGTTAAACAGGTGTACACAGTTTATTAGTATACCCTTCATAGAGCTATTACCAACATTTCCTTACATGTGCAACCTGTGGAGAAAATATCTGTTAACACTACCTGACTGTTTTTACATTTATTCCTGATTCGTTGTGTGTAGATATGCACACATCTTATTACCACTCCCTGGATTTGATCCATGTCTGGGTGTGCAAAATTAACAACTGAGCTATTTCTCATCACACTGAGCGACTGGGGAACTACTGTTATTTGTGTCACTGGTTTCTGCCTAATAGTCTCTTGGTTAGACAGTCTGAACTTGTAATCCTGTAATGCATGCATGACAGATAGTTATTGTACTGTGCATTAATCCTTTGTATTACTACAATATGGAAAGCAAAGGTTAACACAAGTCAATGCTGGATGGAACACACTTTCAAATTTTACACATTACTATTCAGGTTCAGAGTTTAGTGCAGTGTATATTTCACATTTCAGTTATATCTTGTTTTACAGCTCCATCATCTATGGTTTTTCTTACAGCTGGTTCACAGAACAACCTCATTTAATGTATGCTGTCACAGCCACATTTGCTCTGAAGAACCTGTATACATCTTATACCTCTATAACAACATACCAGAATAAACACAACAGTTTTTTGTAGGAATCTTTATTGCACATCAATATTAGTCTGTCAAACTTTTTTATTTATTAAGTTCACACAGTAACAGTATACTTACTAGGAGTGAGCAATGTACTCTTTCTCAGTTATTTGAACAATATACTGCAAAATAGATTTGTACTCACCAGCCTGTCGGTGCAGCCTCAGCAGTATGTCGGTATGGACTTCAACATTCATAGCCCTCTCTGCTGCAGCTGTAGGGGAGAAAAACAAAACATTATGCATACATGTCTATCACATTCTCAGGCTAGTATTTGCTACAAATTACTTGATAGTGATACTTGCTCACTACATGCCCATGCACCTTGGATCAACTGGTCCAAAAGAACCCCCTTCCTCCGCTGTAGGTCAGAATAGTGGTGCTGTACCTACTCACCAGTCTGGGGGATACCAGTAGCACTGGCAAGTTCACATGCGAGATGGTCCCAGATCTCTGCTTTGCATTGTGAGCCCTGGTACAGGCCCTGCAGCAGTTTCTCATCATGATTTTCTACAAGGAGTCCAGCCATGACCCTGGACTCCTAAATGCACCAGTGCTGTGCATGAAAGCACACTCCCTCTCTAACACCAGACATGTTCCCACAGATATCAAACTAGACAGGGTTTGCCTTTGCCATTTAAATAAGGCAATATTCCCATCCTTTGCTTTCATTGGACCATTTCAAAATGTTAAGCTATGCTAAGCAGTGTGCAAATTCGCTAAGCTAAGTTGAACAGTGCTTAAAGGGGTAATCGCTGAGCACTGCTTAACAGTGCACAAATCCACTTAGCTGAGCTACCTGCTGCTTAGCAATCAAGTGTAAACAATGCTTAGACCTGGATCAGCATAGCTGAGCATTGCTGACCATTGCTCTCTTTTCATTTTAGAAAAATATCAGAATAATGACTTCATTTATTAGGTGTATATGGTTTACTTTACATGACATCCCTCTATGTGTTTTCATCACATTAGCAAGGGAAGTGACTATAATGTACGAGGCACTTGTGTATACATGGGGTGATTTCACATGTTATATGCACTCACACTTCCATTTTACACCGGCTGAACTTCCTTGGTTGACAAAAAACAGTTACTACATAATTTAAGTTTACAAAATTAATTTTAACACTGCTTTCCCATATAAAAATAACTTGTCTGTTTTGGTACTCGAACCATGAGCACCTGCATGTAACGCTAGGATTATAAGCACTATACTACCTTAGTTTAGGAATTTTGGCTGTATATTTTTATTTATCTCCTAAGGGATAATTAAGCAATGCAAAGTGGAGGACCATAACACACACACCCACTTAGCTATGCTTAAACACTCCTTAGCTTGTATAAAAAGATTTATTATATTATTATTATATTATTATTTTATATAGTGAGTATTGTGGTTTTGACAAGTCATTGAGGACTGCAGTCAGGGAATAATGGCATACATTTGACTGTCAGACTTCTATCCTTCGTAAAGTCATGCTAATGCATGACCTGTTTTCTATCAACTTTCTAAATTTGAATAGTGATTCAAGTAGTGTCTTTATTTTTACAGTTTTGTTCCCCCATTATTTGTGCCTTTGTCCACATGGACTGCTGTCAGGGAATAATGGCATACGTTTGGCTTTCAGACTTCTATACTTCGTAAATTTATGCTACTGCATGACCTGTTTTCTATTAACTTTCTAAGTTTGTGAGGGCAATATTTAATTAGTGATCCCTTTTAGGGCTTTCCCCCATTATTTCTACCTTTGTCCACATTTCCTGCTTTAGCAGATTGTGAGGTGTTGTACAGCACTTTCACAATGCAGGGGGTGTTTCACAGAACCTGTCACACACCCCCTGCATTGTTTTACTGCTCCTGTATGTATTTCAGTGTCTGTGGACACTGAAATGATCATTTATTTAATTTCAGTGTCTGCGGACACTAAAATACTGGCATAATATTAGCTAAATTATCTAATATTATGCTGCATCAGGGTGCAGGGGGTGTGTTCATAGTCTGTGCACTACTTGAACATGCCCCCTGCACTTGGTCGCAGTTCGTGTCCGTTTAGCCTTAACAGCAGTGCCCCTTCATGAATATGCAAAGCACGCTGCTGTGGCTACATGGACTTTAACCACTTCGTGCAGAAATAGCACTATTCCTGCATGGAGTTTATTGAATCCAGGGGTGTATTTATATAGCATATATCATGGACAGAAGCAGGTCAAAGACTAAAAAAGATATCTGGGTACACAAGACCCAGGATAAAAAAGTGCCTAGTCCTGGTAGGTGCAGTGAAGCCAGGACTGGAAAAAATGACAGTGTATATCCTCAAAATATGGAAACATTGCTACAATGGGGCCGGACCAGGCCCAGGGAGAGGATGGCCCCCCCCATTGTAGAAGGAAGTAGCATACCACAGAAATCACAAAAATTGATAAGCCAAAGAAGAGCCATAAAGACAATAGAGTGGACTATTGAGGATAAGAAAGAAATTATGTACTGTTACTGTTATGCAAAAAGCCCAGGATTTCCAGACACTTCTTCTGGCTTTTCCTGGTTAGGGGTTGCCACAGCGGATCACTTGTCCACTCATGATTGGCAGTGGAGTTTTACAGTGTCAAGTTGCCAGCCCGGTGCCCAACCTTCCACAGAAGGCACACACACACACACACACACACACACACACACACACACACACACACACACACGGCCAATTTGGAGTGTCCAATCCACCTACAACATGTCTTTGGGATGTGGGAGGAAACCAGAGAAGCTGGAGGAAACCCACACGACCACAGTGAGGGCATGCAGACTCCGCACAGAAGGCACCCCAGCTGATGATCGAACCGGAGAACCTCTTGCTGTGAGGCGACAATGCTAACCACTGCACCACAGTGGCCACCCTTCAGAATTTCCAGACACAAGATATACAAAAAGACTAAGAGATAAGTTAGAGGAAAGAAAAATATTCCACAAGAAAAACTGTTAGAAGCTTCAAATAAAAATTTGGGGTCATTAAAACAACAGATTTTTGAAAAACAGTATATGGAGCAAGAAACGTTGATCTATTTGGAGAAAGAAGCATCTGAAGAAGTAAAAAAGTATAAACAACAAAACCTAGATATTTTTGAAAAGCATAAAAAAGCAATATGGACATGGGAAAGAAAAAGAGATTTGATATGGTGCAATATTTATGCAAAGTTGAAAGCCAAATTAATCAACATAAAGAAGGCAGCCCGGAAGATATTCAAAGAGAAATACATGGAAAGGCATAGAGATACAATAAATAAAATAATGTCACAAAGCGGGAATGTAGAAAAGATTAGTAAAGTAGAAGTTAAAAAAATAAAGTTGAAGTTATGGAATGCCTGCAAAGTGAAGGATTTGATGTAGAAGGTCCAACACAGCTTACATCATAGCATGATGGAACAAGTCCCCAAAGTAAGGAGAAATGGGAAGATCAGGAGACATCTGAAGAAGAAATATGGACATGGGACAGAAAAAGAGATTTATTATGATGCAATATCTATGCAAAGGAGAAAGCAAAACTAATCAATACAAAAAGACTAGCACCAAAGAAAATTGAAGAGAAATACAGACAAAGGGATTCAGACATGGAAGACATTACAATACAAAAAATAAGAAGACAAAGAGGAAAGTTAGAAAAGGAGATCAGTAATGGAGAAGTTAAAGAAATAGAAACTGAGGTCATGAAGTACCTCCAAAGTGAAGGATTCAATGTAGAAAATCTAATTCAGAAAGCACCACAACAGGACAGAGCAATGGAACTCCAAATTAAGGGAAAACAAGTGGAATGGGAAACAATTTGTCAGGTGCCATATGAAGATGTTTTGGAGCCTTCCACAGAAAGCCAGTATAAACATACACTTGAAGCTGGACAGCAAGGGAAGGAACAGGAAACTATGGAAACTCTGATGCAGTTAGTGTTGAGGAGTGATAGGTCAATGAGTTGTCAAATTCCAGAGCAACAGATGGCACATGAAATTGAAGAGAATATGCCACAGGAAGATGTAACAGAACTTTCTATAGAATGTCCACAGGAAATGGAAAACAAAAAATGTATTAGCAAAAGAATAGCATGCAAATCCAGTGATACAGTCTACAGTGTTGAATACCTAATATATGGAACTACTGGACTTGTCCTCCTTTGGACCCATGTTATCACTTGCTCCTAAGTCTGGAGCATTAAGGAATTTCGGGATTTGGTGTTTTGCATTGTTTCAGGTGCTCAACATTGAAGGAACTGATATAGTTAAGTCGACATTGTCTGATTCAGTACAGGCAGTGTCAAACATCTGATAGGCATTTTTCTTATATAATTAGAAAATAGCTTGAATAACATGTTTTCTGTGAGCGTGTGTTCTTTGAAGAATAAAAAGTCTGAAATTCAAACGTCCTTATTTATTTAGTAATTGCAATGCAGTCTTCAATCCCCCCCCCCCCCAAAAAAAAAACAAAAAAAAAAACAGAAACTTTATGAGAGGCAAACAGAACAAAATAGGAAGTAGAACAGTTCAGATATATGGCATGGTACGATTAAAGTTTCACCCCTCTTATGCGGAAGGTTGTCACGTTACACAGTTGCAGAAACACATATAATTTAAAGCAGTGATTAACGATCATATCTCTTCCATGTTTAAGAAATGATTTGAAGAAGTCAGTTGCATCCTGACAAAAGTACTCATCTAAAATAAAGCATTTAAAACTGCCCTATAGTGCGTGAGTTGTTTTTTTTAACCCATGAAGTTTTAATATTAAGAGCAAAAGGGAGGGGAATCTGACCAAGCCAAAAAGACTCCAAACTGACCTAAGCAATGTAAAGATAGCAGTGGTAAAGCAGGGTAACGAAATTAAGGGAGGGAAGGTTGACGGAAAAGTAAGAATAATAAAAGATTTTGATCAAATAAAGGGCAAAGACTGAAATGCCATAAGCATGATAAAACAAAAAGTAAAAATAGTGATAATGTAGCTTGTTTAAGAAGTCTAAAAATTAAGGTGACTGAATAACAGGTACAAATAGTGAGACAGACCTGCTAAATTTAATTGTGACACAGGAATATTCTGGAATTATGACTGCCTGCATATAAGTAACGGTAACCAAAGAATATTTAAATGTATAAGATGTGGAAAGGCAGATTAAGGCAAATAAAGTAGAAATAGAAGGAAGAAATCAGAATGTAAGTAAATAGTCAACCTAGAAGACAGGAGAAGAGTGTGAGAAACTAATATTATCAAAAAATCGGTATACATTCATTTGGTTGGCCAGTGGATGGCCGTCCGGCAAATGTCCAAAAGCAGTGCAGCAAATTCTCATTTGTCCAAATGCAATATGTGCGAAATGCACAATATCCTCCCCTTTTTGACCCATGGTAGCACTTGTTAAGGAGGTAGAACAGTCGGAAATGTCGCATTCTGATTTTTACTACATTCCGATCATTCGCCACTATGAAATTTGAAATTCCGGTTCGGAAAATATAACGTTCGGAAAACATTTCTTTGAGTAAATGAATGTATGCCCAAAAAATCATATATGTGTAACTGATGACACAGAACATGATAAACAAGAAGAAATTCCACAGGTAAATGGAGTACAACTTTACCCAAGAAACTGATATAGCTCAACAAGGATCAAGTAACAGAAAATGGTGGGATGGTAGGTGGCCAACATTCCTCTGATAAGTTTAATTGTTGAGAGACAGATTAAGTATCAATAAGATTTCAGATGTGTCGTATACACACACACACACACACACACACACACATATATATATATATATATATATATATATATATATGTGTGTGTGTGTATGTATACATAGCCGGCTTTAGGCACCAGCAAACCCTGCTGTCGCTGGGGGCCCCCTGTTCCTGGGGGGCCCCCAACCACAGCAAATTATCTTAGCTTGATATTTTGTAGCATGTCTGTCAAACTAACAAAAGCTAGTGCAGCAAGCTTGTATACTTAATAAACCAGGTGGGTAGCAACTCTTATTTATATCTCCTCTAAAATAACAAGATATCTCTGGTTATAGTAGTGCCCACAACATAGCCAGCTTTAGATACCTGCAATACATGTGGCTGCAAGGGGGCCCCTTTAATCATTCTTGACTGTGTGGGGGCCCTACAAAAGCAGCTGCTGGATTATGCTCTTTAACCTGAACAGGGCTGTGGAATGACCCTGTTAGGATAAAACTGATAGTAAGCTAGGTAAGGAATACAGAGATCAACAGGTCAGAGTGACTGGTTTGAGTGCAAGCCTTGTATTTTATGAAGAGCTGATGCTTCTGATCTTCAGGGATATATTTATTTTTCTTTCAGGCAGTTTTATAAATACTGGTAGAACAGAAGGTACTACAACTCTCAACTTCTTTGCAGAAAAATTCAGTACAATTCCAAAAATGTTAGTAAAATAAAGGCTCAGAATCAGGAACACATTTTAAATATTACTCTAATTCGGTTAAAAGGTAACATCTTTTAAATCAACATGAATTTTTTTGGATAATACAAAGTATAAACCTCTGATGCCTGGAATTATTGACTGTACTCCTGAATGATGTATTAGCAAATCAAACTTTTTTTTATGAAGGACAGAGCAAAATTATGAGGAAAATCAGGAAAAGTCTGTGAAATCAGAGACAGTGATAAGTATGCATTACACCTCAATGATGTAAATAAAAGTGATTTACCCCTGATGCTGTTTGACTGCTAAACAGCAGTCACTGATTTGGTGTCACAGTACCTGTGTTGTACAATGTATTGCTATTTGCTGAAATAAGTACAAAACTAGTATTGCTATGGCTTGTGTGTATGTGTGTGCAATAATATCACTGATTTTTTTCTGTGCATACACTCAATAATACCAGAAAACATACATTATTCTTCTGGGTATCTGTGAAAAATGTTGCTAACAAGTAATTATATTTCAAAAATAATGCATAAAATATATCACAGAACATTCAGACACTTCAGTCTTCAAAGAGTCTGGTGGTCCCCACTCCCCAGACTGTATAAATTGATACAGGGGGCTCCCTTAATCATCCTTCACTCTGTGAGGGCCCCACAAAAGCTGTTGCTCGTTGTGGACAAACTGAGAAAAAATGTATTACTTTTCTGATTATGCTCTTTAACCTGAACAGGGCTGACCTTGTTAGGATAAAGCTGATAATGGCCTCTGCTCTCAACTGCACCCATTCTAATACCAGTCCTGCTCAGATGTGTGTGGGTACTTATGTATTATCGCAACCAGATTTGCGAGATGGCATAATTGGTCATGTTTCAGTTCAACAGTGTCTGTTAACTTTTAAAGGGTTGGCTGCACTGTTAAGAAGTCTTCCAATATGTTGCTAGTAGGTTTGGAAGAGGAATAAGGGGGCAAGATCAGGTTTTTGGATAGCGTGCTTTACCGACGTCACATATTGAATACAGTGATCACAATGAGTACTGCTTGCTGTGACAGTGGGGATGAATGACCGTTATTTTTTGGGTGTAACATCTGGGTAAAAGGTTACTACTTACATTGTGAGCAAAGTTCATACATCCAATGAAGTATTCCGACAAATGAACACGCAGCAGTCGCAGTAATGGCAAAAAAATCATGCCTTTTATTTGCTGACTGTTATCAGCAAAGCGATCATTCACACTGTTAAACTGCATCCAAAAGCCTGCAGTCCTTAGTCAGATGTTACAAAAAGGGAAGGTTATGAGGAATAAATGCATTCACTTTTACTCGCCAGTCATCATGACAATGAAAGCTGCCTGTCAGGGAGTAGTAAGTAACACTTTTAACCGTATTTCAAAGGCAACACTTCTGTGAGAACCTGTTCACTCTGCTCACAGTTCAATTGACGGCCATTGTGAAGCAGAAGTCATGTGTCTAATTCAGAAAAGGGCGCTCCCTGCAAAGAGGAAATTTCAGATTATTCCTCTTCGTATATGGCAAACAATAGGCCCCAATAGTGTGTCACACTTCACAGTTCCCTTCTTCCATAAACACACATACTTTCCTGGAAAGCATTACACAGTACGCCACCTCACAAATCTGGTTGCGATAATACGTAAGTACCTGTGTGTGTACAGAAAGCTGCTGTAGGTTGAGGGGGATTTAGTTCTTTAATTTTCATTACTGTCTAACCACAGAGGTGTGCACAGGAGGTCATTGCAACTTCTGTTTGGGCTGAGGACAGTATTTTCATTGATCCTTTTACTTTTTACACAGACCTCAGACGTGTACAAAAAAGGTTACTAAAGCCTGTGTAGGGACAGTGTGTGCTGTCTAGGAGCAACAAAGTTGAATACATTACTATAGTCATTATTCTTTTCACTTTCCTCGCAATCACACTTCAGGCATGTAACATAGGTAGCTGCGTTTGACAGTTTGGGTTGAGGAGTGAGGAGGCATGCTATGTGCATGTATGTCAGTACTCACTTGAAACACATGACTGTGGCAATTTGAACATCTGCTTTCATCCCAGTCTTAACACCAGAGGGATGCATAGGCAGTGACTATCTTTTTTTTTTTGAGGGGAGGTTAGGGAGGCAGGCCATATTCCCATTGAGGGGAGGTTAGGGAGGCAGGCCATATTCCCAGATTGGCCTATGTTTCCAGACAACAGATGGCTTGTTAGTTTTTTTGAGCTACTATTTTGTCATCTTTGAATCTTAAGCCTTGGGCGGCACATCTTATGTCATCCTTGAAAGAAAAAGTAAAGACTGAAATTCTTTTCTTACTCGTGGTTTTTGTTTAGGACACCATCAGATTAAAAGATTGGGAAAATGCTCTAAAATTCATTTCAGAATACCTATATATATTTTCTAAGTGGTTATTACTGTGCTGTCTTGGTCAAGAAGGGTGTGCTGAAAGGATGCATGAAAAACTTAAGTTGAACAGCCGCATTTAATTTCTTTCCTTAATCATCATTTCTGTTCAAAGCATCATTGGATAAAAAGATTATGTAAAAAGAAAAAAAAATTAAAATGCACTTTAGAGCATATAGACAGCATTTTGCCTAAGACCAGACCTATACATAGAGTTGTTATTATGTGTCATTGTTGTAACTAAAATGCCAGTAACTGTGAACATCCCTCTGTTAGATGGGTGAACATAGTATGGTGCATAGGCCTGTTATACTGTAACAGCATTGTAGCTGAAGGTTAGTCTGTGCACAACTACTTCTAAAAGTTTGCAGCATGAACTAAAAGGCTGCTTTGAAAGGGTGGCAGTCACAGGGTGATACTTTGATGGAAGTGCGTAGGGGCTCCCAAACTTGACATTTGCTGGGGGCCCCCAAAATGCTAACACCGGCCCTGTATGTATACTAAAAATCTATGACCAAGCAAAACATCAATATCCCTAACAGGTCAAGATAAACCTCTATCTTGTTATTGTAGCACTCATTTTTTAAGTCAACACAGATTCTGACTTTGCCCATTTTTCTTAATCATTGGTACTATTAGTACCTACCAATCTGTAGTACCTGCATTTCCTCCAGAACATTTTCCACTTTGGAAAAAATGGAGACTGATACTCTCCTGGGTGTAATAAGTGCATATGGGAGAGCACCTGGCTTTAGCTTTAGTTTAATTGCCTCCCAATAAAGGAATCCAAGAAGTCAGAGCTCATCCACATTTACTTCATGAATTTTGGTAGTGAAAGGTAATTCACAGGCCACAGTCCTTCTCAACAGATTACTTACATATAGACCAGTGACTACATAACCACAAAAGCTGTACTGCATACTTTCTATACAGTCATTGCAAGGAACTCCCCCTTACATCTGAGTTTCCCACCAAGCAGCTGCAGACACTTTGAGATGTTTCTATAGGCACCATAGGACATTATTATAATGTCTGCCCCAGTGTCTTTTTTAAATTTCACTGAAGTTCCATGAATTAGGAGATTTACATGATACTGTTCCTCTCTGTCTGCTTCAGATACCTTCAATAAGCAGAAACCATGCCAAATAGCCGGGAGTGACACTGTGAATGGGTTTCAAAGCATTCTGGCATAATCATAGTTCAATCAGTGAGCCCATAACATTTCTGCTACACTTTCGTCTGTCGTATACTTTCCATTGTTTCATCTCTGATAACTTTAGTCTTATCCACAACAGGAAAATGACCCATTTTGTTACATTTTTTACTCCTCTTATTCCATGGTAAACATTGCCTTTACCAAACATGCACATTGGTGCATTTGCTACATTTTTTAGCTTATGCCCATTCTTTTTGTTACTCATACATTTGCTTAGGCCATTGCCATACTTATTCACTTCTTTGACACTTGGTTTGTTCTTAAATTCACCCACAATATGAATATAAAGTGCTTGCTTTCTAATTAACTCAGAATGGCAAGTTACATGTATGGCCTTTTCCAGTATTATATTTGTCTTTACTTTCAACTTTTGCAAAATTTCCCTTTCAGAATTTCCTATAGCATTTCAGTCATTTATTTGTTTATCTTTAGCAGCCTCAAACATAGTATTCAGCTATTTCATATGAATGTCGAGTGAATTTAAAGACATGCAGGTAGGTGTGAGCATGTGTGGGGGTGCCTTCTTTGAAGGCTAGGCACCGGCCTGGCAACTCAACACTGTAAAAATTCACTGCCAATCAGTAGCGGACCGGAGTTCCACTGTGGCGACGCCTAACCGGGAAAGGCTGAAAGACAGTCGCAGAAATGTTTAACAGATTCACCACAACCTCTGTACACACTTGTGAAAACATCATTTCATGAATTACATTTCTTGTTAGCATTACATGTTCACCCATTTTAGTTATACCAGTCTCTAATTTTTGTCCTTTATCCCTCAGCAACTACAAATGAATTACAAATTGGCTCAACTTTTTTCCCATGATCTAAAGAATTTACTAGATTTTTTTATACATTTATATGTTATCCTAAAGCATGAAAACCTCTGCTCCTATGTTGGCCAGGAAAATGCCTAACTGAAATAAAAGGGATCTAGTGAGCTTAATCTTGTCATTTTTAACATTGCTTGACTCTTCAGATGGATTTGTATGTAATTTGAGAACTTTGTAGTACTATTATTATATCAAAATGGCTTGAAAGTCATTGATGTTATCACTCTTGGCTCTTTGAAATGTTGTCTGCTACCCCAAGGTGTCTGATTTCTATAGCATTGGTGTCATTCATTTAAACCGTTTCAGTCAAAAAAGCCAGATTCTAACACCATATAATGATGAGGTGCCTTGAATCATGTTAAGATGGGATGCCTTCTGCAAGTGTTAAAAGGAGTACACAAAACAGTAAATGCAAGAAAATGTTCTTTATGTGTATTTTGGTTTACTATCATAATGTTGAATGGCACTTATTCGTAATTGGGATGGTTGAATGCGTGTATCCACAGTTTCCTTAATGCCAAATTGAAATTGTTCAAAAGTACTTTAGCGAATGTGAGTGTTTACTCGCTGTTATGAGAATGACGTTTTGAATGAAGATCATGGTACGGTGCTGATCAGGAAATTTACCCCTTTCTTCACTGTAGCATGATCTCGGAGTTGGTATATATAATACGCAGGGAGAGTGGGGATGCAAAGGAGCTTGCCCCCTGCAAAACCATTAATGGTAACACAGACTTTCGGCATTTGAAGTTTCAGTGTTCGAATGCCAAATGTTGTGGTTACCATTCTGACATTTTGGTAATTCGGTATTACCAAAATAAGATAAACAATTCGATAATTTTTTTTAAGAAAATGTGGCGTGTTTTAACATTTTGATAGTAAACTATGCATTTTTCAGTCTCAGCTTGAGTATGGCAGCTCAGTGCACATACACAATTCTTCATCTACAATTTTACAGGTACCAGTACATTATGATTAAGGAGTCCCTTACATGCTACATTACATTTTATAGATACTTAAAAATCTGTATAAACCAGCAACTAAACCTCCATCAGCATGTACAATTTAAAAAGGCCATGGGTAATTCTCAGCTGTGCTTGACAAGTAAAATATGTCATCTGTATTATGAAAGTACTCTTTTCCCAGCTGAACACAGACTATCATTAATCTCTACCACCTCAAAAAACACCCACTTTGAATGAAATCTGCCGATTATTCAAGCCTGCCACAAAAGAAAGTATCATTGTCTAGTACTAGATTAAGTTAAATGGCTAACAGCCTTGCAAAGTATCAAATATTCTTCCAAATCCTGTAGCCTATAAACTACTGAACTTAGAATTTAGAGTCCTTCCCACCCTTCACTAGCCACCTCATCATTTGGACTTCAGCCTGCAACCTGCATTCCTTTTACTCCCCCTTACCTTGCCTTAACACTCCAAGAACCAGACTGCACTGCAAGGGTCATACATTTTCAGTCCAAACTCCTCAAATATGAGAGGCTCTTCCCATGAATCTAAAATAAATATACCTTTCCCTTAGTTTAAAAGTTACTTCAGACAATACCTATGCAAATAAAGTGGCATGAGAATGTTATCAACATAGAGGTATCATCTGACACGTACTCCCCCTCTAAGTCACTATCCCATCTTGCATATGGAGACAATGATTTAGAGCTTGTTACCCACATTTATCAGTCTGCCTTCCAGAGAGAATATCTCCCTTTCTTCTTTGCCTGTCTCCCTTCTCTACTTTCCCTTTCAGTTTTTATTCTGTTTAAATTTGTGCATATAGCATGAACACATTTTATTCCATGCAGTAATGCTCTGGATTAGGATCTACAAAATATTGCTAATTGAATAATGTTAATATGTATGTAAGTGCGTGCATTTAACCTACATTGCCATTTTCATTGTTTTTTGCCTGGGCTGAGCTTGAAAATGCTCCATATGGATTAGTGAAATACCCCAATTAATAATGCCAAATAAATAAATAAATAGACATGTTCAGTCCATTGCTAATAACATGGATTATCCTGCTAATCTGGCATCACAACATGATCCCTCTCCGAATTTTACTCATTAGACTATAACACTTATAATCACCTAACCAGTACAAATGCACTTTGAAACAAGGTAATTTCCTAATAATGAATCCCATTTATCCATGGAAAAAACTAAACTATAGCAAAGTAAAGCTATGCATAAAATCTCTCTGACCTCACTGAAGGCATTTTCAGTATTACAGAAGACATTGCTAAAGGTTGCCTTTTTCATTGCCCTTAAAGACTGCAACCAACACCACTATCACTGTCAAAAATGTTAAGCAGTTGCCAACCCAGTTGTATACAGAGATGAAATACTGACTCGACCCCAGATGACCCGTGTTTGACTAGCAGCATAGGGACTAAAAGGCATGTACAGCACAGGAGAGCTGATGCCAGCTTATTTATTCTGGGAGGAAGGTGTCACTTGGCTTGTTGCACTGACTACTCTTACAAGAACTCAAGTGGTGTATCATCTGCAGCAAAACGTCTAGAGTATCAGAGTGACGGTAAGTATGGTAAAATGTGTGTATCATCTAAAGCAATGATCACACAGCTCACAAACCATGGCAGAAAGGAATGAGTTACAAGGGACCCAATCACTGATGCGCAGATTATGGCTCCTGCTTTATGTTCACCTGGCTCTTGCCCCCTGAGTAACAGACTGAATATAGACCTCTCACCTCTGGGAACAAATAGGTTAACTGAATGCTCAAAGGGGTAAGGCTATATGGTTAGCATCAGATCAGAAACAAGGAAAATGATATACAGTTAAATATTTTAGTGTTACCACCTTATTATGTAAGTTACGTCAGTCCCCCTGATGCCTTTACTCACCTGAAAATGTTATATCCAAGCTCATTGCTACCTCCGCTGTTACAGTGGTACTGGCACCATAGTGCTTGATGCAAATGCCTTGACTATCTCATTAACTGAATGAGCCTTTTCCAAAGAAACTCATCATTTGGAAAAGCGTCCCACTATAAATATGCAACTGGTCCTCATTGACCTCCTTTAAAGATGAGTTAATCAACCTTTTTTATCAAATAATCTCATGTAAATACTTTGAAAATAGATAGATTGGCTCCTCTTCTTCTCCCACTGAAACTGACTCCAGTATGGTATACAAAGGTAACTGCACATGCTCACTACTCATTCCTATTTCTAACATATTGATAGCACCTACAGTCTGTTTTATCCTACCCCAACTATACTTATCTCCCCAGTATCCTATCACACACCTATGAAATGTCAATGTTAAAGGGAGTCTGTATTTCATTTAGTTCATCTAACTCAGATTTCCTGCCTGTCACATCATTCTCTTTTGGAGACTCATTGTTTAGTAACATGAATAATAAAATGTTAAGCACTATTTTTCGTCAGTATTGTACTGCTCAGTACATAACTATGTGTATGGCATACTGTATGCTTACTTAATATGTTCACTATGGCTTATTTAATGTTTTCTTTCCACATTATACCCATGTTTATATACCTTTTTGTAATTGTACTGCCTGCAGCCTGGATCACTGCTGAAAGTGATCCTAGGACCAGTCATCTTACTTGGATAACGAATGGGTAAATATATTAAAGCACCTATTATGTATATAATGAAAAGGCACTAAAGGCATTCCCTGGGATTCTGCAAGCAGCCCTGCAGGAATAAGTTATTCCTGCATGGCAGGGACCATTCCTGTTCAGCACGGCAGTGCACCATGCATATTTATGAAGGCACGCTGCCATGCCCTAAAACGGACATGGTTCCATGTACAAGCGCAGGGGGGTATGTCTGAGAGCAGAGCTCTCACAATAAACACGCAGCCTAGACTCCAGAATTGCCTTTCATCAATTAAAAATGAGCGAGAATGCTTATAACACCTCCAACCCATCAGAATAACAAATCTGGTCAAAGGCATAAGGAACTATCATCCCTACCAAGGCAAAAGTTGTTAGGATAACACAGGTAGCATAAGCACATAGCACACACCTCCCAATCCGTCAGAATAAGGAATGTGGACAAAGCCAAAAGGGACAATTGTCCCACAAAATAGAAAGTTGATAAAATAACAGGTTCAGCATTAGCAGGGATATTCTGAAGGGTATAGATAAAAAAACACAACAAAAATTATTTTTTTTATAAATGCGATAAAGTTTAAGCTTAGCTTCATGGGTGTGCCCTTTGCTTAGCTACGCTTAGTCCAGCTTAAACAGCACAAGAAGTTAAATAGTAAGAGACACCCAACATAAGCAGTATTGCAATAGTGTAGTGGTTAGAGTGTATGCTTTGTAAACAGCCATTCCCACTTCGATCCCTACTATAACCAATTTGCATTTTACATGTGAAAGCAGTACATAAACATTTTTTTTTATTATTAGCTACTATATAACTTATATCTGTTAACTGGAGTACTGCATTAGGTCCAGATGTGAGGTGTCAGTTTAATAAAGTTGTGAAACCCCCACATAAACACAAGTGCCCCATACAGTATAGTCACACATGAATAAATGTAATGAAAGCATATCAGGGGATGTCATGGACAGTAAACAAATTTATAATATGTAATGAATGATGAATCAATGCCATACAGACATGCAGATAGTCTATAAAATGAAAAATAAGCAATGCTAAGCATTGCACAGCTCTGATTACCAGGTGTAAGCATTGTGTAAATGTGACAGCTAAGCAATGAGTAGCCCAGCTAAGTGGATTTGCTCATTGGTAAGCAGTGCTGAACCTGTCCCTTTAAGCACTGCCAACCTTAGCTAAGTAGGTTTGCCCATAGCTTAGATTAGCTCAGCATATTCAAAACTGTCCAATCATGGCAAAGGGTGGGAAATCAGCCATATTTAAACCCCCACAGGTGGGAATACAGCTCATAACTGGTTGCAGCTTTCCACTGTAGGCAGTATGGCAGGGGTCAATGAGGGCATGCGCTTCCGTGCACAGCGCTGGGGCATACAGGAGTTCAAGTTCATAGTAGGACTCCTGATACAAAATCATGATGAGAGACTGCTGCAGGGCCAGTACCAAGGCTCCCAATATAAAGCAGAAGCCTTGGACCATCTTGCCCATGATCTCTGGTATCCTGGTATCCCTCGGGCTGGTGAGCAGGTCCAGCATCACTATGCCAACTTGAAGGGGAGAAAGAGGGAGTTCTTGGATGAGTGGGTCCAAGAAGCAAGGCAGAGGGGTAATGTCCCAGCAGTGTGTAACTACCCATACTAATAACTGTTTACTAATGTCCAGCCTGTATATATGATGGATAGGAATGCCTAAATATTTCTCTATTTCTACAGCTGCAGCTGAGCAAGCTGTGAATCAGGAAGCCCATGCTAGTAGGCTCCTAAGGATGCGTTGCAAGGATGGTGAGTAACAATCCTGCTTGTAGTAGTCATACCAAATAAATATAAAGTAGTAGAAAGTCACCTGGCAGTATAAAAACTGTGTATGGGTTGTACTGAATAAACCAGACAATATGACAGTAATAGTCCCATATAGGTCATATTTAAATAAAACTGTAACTGCCTGGCAATAAAGCTCTAAATCCTGGACTGGTTGTGTTTACTCTGGTATTGTATTGCATTTATTGTTGCATTCTCTGAAAAGTAATGTTGTATTAACCACTGTTACCCACACGGTGCTACATAAAAAAAATGTCTAGGAATGTCTGTATAAGACTGTTGTAAGTACAAGAGCAGATTGTAAAACCAAGAGAGACTTAAACAGAAAACACTAAAGCGATAGACAGCAATATCCAAATAGCACACTCTGCTGTGTCTTAAATTGTTGTATTTTTAGCAGACACAGCCAGTTTCGAATCCTGGGAGTGGTAGTAAGCTGTATGCATAATCATACCTCTCAACTGTACAGATTTTTCAGAATGTTCAGATAATTGGCTCATATTTTCTGCCTGTTCCTCTGTTCCCCTGGCAAATCAGTGGGATGATCTCAGAATTGTAGTCACAAAATAATGGCATACACTTGATTTTCAGACCTCAAAACCTTCAGAAAATGTATATTAAAACAAATCCTGTCACCCTAGCAACTCTCCAAGTTTATGACAGTAATATTCAGAACATGTCCCTGTTTCTACCCTCATGTTGTCAAGCTTTGTCCAGACTGTGTGCATTACGAGATTGAGAGGTATGTGCATAATATTAACTTGGAATCTGGGAGTATGTGTAGAAACAGTCAGGTAGTGCTAACAAACATTCCCTCCACAGGACTACCACGTAAGAGATATGGAATTTAGCTATAAGACAGTTGAAGTATACACTGTGTACAAACACACCACTGCCCAAACCAAGGCCATATGGTATTGTAATAATACCTGTACCTTAATGATTAGAGCAATGATCATTAAAGTTGTTAGTACTACAAGGATATATAAGTTGTTAATTGACATAGCTCTCTCTCCCTCCACCATATCTGCAACAATAATCTAAATACACAAATCAATGGGTATGTTTACACCAAACCTACTGTTGGGACTTATGTCCTATTGTTCAAAAAATATTGAAATGTGTTTCTATTAATGTTCCATGTTGAAATACTATCATTGGTGGCCTGTTGCCATCAATGTAATCTGCATGCCATTGTAATGGTCACTGTGGTTCCAAACATGCATGTGTTCTGTTTGCTATGCAGCTGTTCCAAATCTGGTGTTTTGGGTTAATGGGAATATCTATGCATGTTGTTATAACTAATCCTGGATTGTGTTGACTATTAATAACCCACATATGTTTTAAAACTGCAACACCATAGCAAGTATGGGAATGCCGGTCCAAGCGGACCCACTTCTCCCACCTCATCTGGCCATGGCACCTGGCCCCAGCACATCTGGGACCCACCCCAGGACCTCCTAGTCCACTGGTCCTGCACCACCTTTGAGCGGAACCGCCTCAGGGGATGGGGCTCGGCCCCACTTGGGAGCGGGTGCGGACAGGATCCTATCACCCGAAGTCAGGCCCAGGGATTGGTGCATTGTGAGCTCTGAAGGGAGTTTGGAGATCTGCTATGCCAGATTGAGGGCCACATGGTGCATTTAGAGGGTCACCCTGCCACTCCTGCTCATCCCCCCAGCACAGCCACCTTTGGGCAGTGAAAGTGCAGTGGTGACTGCCCATGGGAGGGGACCTCAGTTCCACTCTTTCTATTTGGAGGCTCATGGGCTTCCAATTTCCAAGCACCCCTCCCCATCCAAGGTGTTTACCCCCCACATGTGTCATATACCACCCCTGTATGCTGTCTTGTCTGTCTTGTCTTTCTTCCTACCCAACCTACCTCCACAAATATACTACTATCCTTCCCCAACATCCCACTCTCACCTTAAAAAAGGGTAATCTGTTTCCCAAAAAAAATTCACACCATACATAGCTGTCCATTTTTCACATGTGTTCACTGGACATATGTGATCTGGTCTAATTGGCTTCACAACACATTATTGTTGTCCTCACCCCTCTCTCAGGGGTTTGAGTGTCCCAATATACCTCCAAATTCAGTACATTTGCACAGATGTTGCTGTAGAAGAAATTGACAGCTATGGACCTTCCCTACACCCGTCCTGCTCATCCCTAGCTACTTTACCTATTGTTTTTCCCTCTGTGTGCCCCCTTTTTCACCACTTTCCTATCACCCCTTTTTTCTTTTCTTTTAAAGGAATTAGCACAGAGGTAAGTAGGGGTAAGCACGTTTAAGCAGTACTAAGTGAGTTTAAACCTGTTTGCACAGCAGAAAGCAATGGCTACACAGATTAAGCACTGTCAGGCTAACTGTCTGTAAGCTTATTTAACTGGAAGCTAGCATTACTTACCGCTGTGCAAACCAATGTACAACTGTTTAAAAGTGCCTTAATCACTCTGTATCCAACAGATCTTGTTCTGCCCAGCAACAAAATAACCAGCCGTTGCAAGTCTCGAACCCAAGACCCTGCACACCATAGCCACAGGGATTTATCACTAAACCATTTGACCTATACATAAATGTGATGTTTTCTCAAACATATCATTAGGCACAGTCGTTCAACAGTAGGGAAAATGTATTTATATATGTAGATGTATGCATGTATGCATATTTGGAAGCTGGGTTAAGAAGGGAGGTGATGATTAGTGATCAGCAGTATGGTTTCATGCCAGGAAAAAGCACTACAGATGCGATGTTTGCTCTGAGAGTGCTGATGGAGAAGTACAGAGAAGGTCAGAAGGAGTTGCATTGTGTCTTTGTGGACTTAATGAAAGCATATGACAGGGTGCCTAGAGAGGAGTTGTGGTATTGTATGAGGAAGTCGGGAGTGGCAGAGAAGTATGTAAGAATGGTACAGGATATGTACAAGTGTAGTGTGACATTGGTGAGATCTTCAGTGGGAATGACAGATGCATTTAAGTTGGAGGTGGGAATACATCAAGGATCAGCTCTGAGCTCTTTCTTATTTGCACTGGTGATGGACAGGTTGACAGACGAGATCATACAGGAGTCCCCATGGACTATGATGTTTGCAGATGACATTGTGATATGTAGTGAGAGTAGGGAACAGGTTGAGGAGACCCTGGAGATGAGGAGATATACTCTAGAGAGGAGAGAAATGAAGGTCAGCTGGGCTAAGAAGGAATATATGTGTGTGAATGAAAGGGAGGATAGAGGAATGGTGAGGATGCAGGGATTAGAGTTGGCAAAGATGGATGAGTTTAAATACTTGGGATCAACAGTTCAGAGTAATGGCAAATGTAGAAGAGAGGTGAATAAGAGAGTACAGGCAAGGTGGAGTGGGTGGAGAAGAGTGTCAGGACTGATTTGTGACAGACGAGTACCAGTAAGAGTGAAAGGGAAGGTCTACAAAAGGGTAGTGAGACCAGCTATGTTATATGGGTTGGAGACAGTGGCATTGACAAAAAGGCAGGAGTCAGAGCTGGATGTAGCAGAGTTAAAGATGTTAAGATTTGCACTGTGTGTGATAAGGGTAGACAGGATTAGGAATAAGTATATTAGAGGGTCAACCCAGGTTGGACAGTTTGGAGACAAAGCCAGAGAGGCGAGATTGTGTTGGTTTGGACATGTGCTGAGGAGGGATGCTGGGTATATTGGGAAAAGGATGCTAAGGACGAAGCTTCCAGGTAAGAGGAAAAGAGAAAGGCCTAAGATAAGGTTTATGGATGTGGTTGGAGAGGACATGCAGGTGGTTGGTGTGACAGAGCAAGATGCAGAGGACAGGAAGAAATGGAAACAGATGATCCGCTGTGGCGACCCCTAACCGGGAAAAGTCAAAAGAAGATATATATATATATATATATATATATATATATATATATATATATATATATACATAGATATATATATATGTATATATATATATATATATATATATATATATATATATATATGTGTGTGTGTGTGTGTGTGTATGTGTGTATATATATATATATATATATATATATATATATATATTGCATTCGCACAATGGATCCACATTCTGAACCTCTCACTGCAAAACATCTGACAAAAGGCACTGTTAATGGGGGTGAAGAGGCCCAAAATTGGGATCTCTTGTAATTATTGCCATTATACTTTCCTCCACAACTTAACTGATCTGCCTTGCAACACAATAACCAGCACATGCAAGTCTTGAACCCAGGACCCTGCACAACATAGCTACAACAAGTTAACAGTAAGTCATCTCAGCTGTAACATGTAAGGATGATTTCTGTAACATATCATGCAGAATAGTCAGTCTACCATATGGAATGTACACTGTGGAAGCAGTAAACATTCCAATGATACACACACACACACACACACACACACACACACACACACACACACACACACACACACACATATATATATATATATATATAAAACAAGTATATTTAGAGGGTGCATACCATATCAAACAGCCATTATTCCTACAGTTGCCACCTTTTCAAGTGGCCAGTGTTTGATTCTTTCCTACAAATGAGAATTATTGCATGAAACATATACCCACACACAATGCAAAGGACATGACACCACACACAAGTTTGCATACATAGAAATGTTTATTTGTGTATATTTCATTTGTTTATGCCATTTCGTATAGCAGTTAGGTGTTTGAAATACATAAAAACTGATTAATGCAACTCTCAAACAAAACATATGATACAGTAATCTCCAAAACATAACATACTTTGCTGTCTAGGATAAAGCCTTCAAGTAGTACAACAGTAAAAAACACACTTGGCTTGAAGATAAGAATCAATCAATACTTAATTACAGATGTAGTTCAGCAGCCTCCAATTACACTCCGTACTCAACCCCTAGGGGGAAAAGTAATAGTTGTCACAATGTAAATGTATCTGTTACATAATGCTTAGCTTAAAACGTCACTATCACACTGACAAACAGAATTGTGTGTAAGACAGTAAGCTCTAGCCCACCACTGTTCTCATGGTGAAACTTATGAAATTGTATAGCCATATACCTTAATGTTTCTTATTACTGATATCCCTCACATGTTGTAACAGCCTAGGTTAAAAACATTTACTAGCCCTCCCCCAAAAATGTTTTAAAAGAGCATATAACAGTGTTCTCCATACACTGACCACCAGACTGTACAGGGTCACACACATTTTGTCTATCTATAGCCCTGATATATTTGGACCCTACCACACAATTTGTGTGGGAGAACACAGCATCACTGGAATGATAGCAGGAATGCTAGCACTAAATAATGATAGGCCATTACCTAACAACCTCTTACTGCATGACATCTTGACAAAGCCTGGTATATAGGTAATGGACAGAGGCTGAAACAGAGGGCCATATTTGAAATATTGCTGTTATACACTGTGAAAGTTGCTGGTGTTACAGGATTAGTTGCAACATACCCTTACTCAGGAATATGAAGTCAAAAACACAAATGGATGTTGCCATGAACTGATAGCAATCAACGGAGAGAATGGCACTGATATGTCAGAGACAAGACCTGTGTGGTGAACAGACAAAACATAATAGACAATCCTCTGGCCATCATGTTGATAGGCCCACAGTTGAGAGCTATGCAGACAGACTCCATTCCATGCAAAACTAGCATGTGCACACAAACATTGTAAAACTATCAGTATTCAATGCATATAACAGCAATAGTCATACACAGTCCCTAGGTCTGGAACCTTATACAGACATGTAGTTGGTCTGTGTCTACACATCCTGTTGTAAAAGGTATTGATACCTGCTGTCTATAACACTGCTGCCCACACACAAGAAGGATGTCTTCCATACAGGAAAGGTAAAGGGACAACGTCCACATGATGTAGCCATTTATAATAGTAGATTGCTATGACACTGGCAATTGGAAGTACTACACAGCTGGCTGCATGCATTTAGCAAGTGGGGAACACCAATTGGTGCAGAGGCCATCACCTGATCATGAGCATCATCTTCAAAAGCCATGCTGCAACCTATTCAAACCAGCTGGATCCCTGTAATGGAGGACATAGATAGCTAGAGAGAGAGAGAGAAATAAAAAAAAACTAATATTAAAAAACAAAAATACTACCAAACAAAACACTCAACTAGTACAAGAGCACAATAATAAAACAGGTATGTGAAACATGTCAGCATGTAACTGAATGTAGTACTCGGTCTGCAATAATGGGATAGATGATGTTGAAAGATTTATATTTGCCATCAAGACTTGCTATAATGATGTCCTGCTGAACAACTGCTAGGGACATAGCATCTTGCCCTGTGGGCAGTGGGCCATATCTGTCAACTGTGCAGATCTGCACAGAAGTTCAAGATTTAAGCCAACATAGTGTTTGTTCTATTCTACCAAACATCTATATTAGTCTGGCACATGAGTTTCAGAACCCACCACCTTCAGAACAGTCATGGTAATGTGAAATGTATCATGCACAAACTTCATAGGTTTGTAATAGGCATATCTACAATCTGTCCCTATATATCCCCCTAATGTTAGGCTGTGTCCACATGTGATGCTCTGTTTCGCAGCAAGGCAGAACAGATCAACAGGGAGAAAGGAGGTTCAGAGTGTAGATCCGATGTCTGAATGCACTCTTTCTCTCTCTCTCTCTCTCTATATATATATATATATATATATATATATATATATATATATACATATATGTCTACATATATAAACACACACACGCACACACACACACACACATACACACACACACACACACACACACACACACACACACACACACACACACACACACACACACACACACACATATATATATATATATATATATATATATATATATATATACATTTTCCCTACTGTTGAATGACTGTGCTGCATGATATGTTTGAGAAAACATTGCACATATCTGCGGCTCATATGGCTTAGTGGTAAATTGCTGTGGATATGGTGTGCAGGGTCCTGGGTTAGACACTTGCAAGGGCTGATAATTTATTTTCTGGCCAGAACAAGGGCTGCTGGATACAGAGTGATTAAAGCACCTTTAAACAGTTATAAGTGGGTGCAAAATGGACAGTTATGTATGGTGTGAAATTCTTTTTGGGAACAGATTGCCCTTTTTTTGTTAAGGTGAGAGTGGGATGTTGAGGAAGGATAGAAGGTACATTTGGGGAGGTAGGTTGAGTCGGAAGACAGACAAGACAGACAAGACACCATACAGGGGTGGTAAATGACACATGTGGGGAGTAAACACCTTGGACGGGGAGGGGTGTTTGGAAAATGGAAGCCCATGATCCCCCAAATGGAAACAGTGGGACTGAGGTCCCCACCCATCGGCAGTCACCACTGCACCTTCACGGCCCTGAAAGTGGCTGTGCTGGGGACTGAGCAGGAGGGGAAGGCTGGCCCTCTAATTGTGCCATGAGGCCCTCAAGTTCATGTAGCAGATCCTCCAATTCTCTGAGGAGCTCCATATGCACCAGACCCTGGACCTGACTTCAGGTGACAGGATCCTGTCTGTGCCCACTCCCAGGGTGGGGGATGAGCCCCATCCCCTGAGGTGGTTCCACCTGAAGGTAGTGCAGGACCAGCAGATGAGGAGGTCCCAGGGTGGGTCCCAGATGTGCTGTGGCCTGGTGCCACAGCCAGATGAGGTGGGAGAGGTGAGATGCTGGAAACGGTCTCCCCAAACATGCTATCTTGTTGCAGTTTTAGAACATATGTGGGTTAGTAATAGTCAACACAATCCAGGATTAGTTATAACAGTATGCATAGATATTCTCATTAACCTAAAACACCTGATTTGGAACAGTTGCATGGCAAACAGAACACTTGCATATATGGAACCACAGTGGTCATCACAATGGCATGCAGGTAAGATTGATAGCAACAGGCCACCAATGATAGTGTTTCAACATGGAACATGAATAGAAACACATTTCAATATTTGCTGAACAACAGGATATATGTCCCAACAGTAGGTTTGGTGTAAACATACCCCTTGATTTGTGTGTTCAGTTTATTGTTACAGATATGGTGGGGGGAAGAGAGAAATGTCAATTAACAACTATTATATCCTTGCAGTATGAGGTCCTCAGACCTTTTTTCCGGTTTATGTCTTCCAGGTACCATGTCCCAGGAATGTCGCCCTGCGTATACTCCCCAAGAGAATGATGTAATAATAAACTTCCTTGTCCAACATCACAGATCCCTCTTTGGACGCATGGCCCATAATCTGCAGGAGAGGACTGCTCTGTGGAACTAGCTCATCCACAGGGCAAATGATATCGGCCTGCATAACCGCAGTTATGAGCAGGTGCGACATCGTTGCACTGATCTCATCCACCACACCTGTCAGCGTGCTGCAGCAGATAGGAGGGACCAGCTAGCCACAGGTGGGGGCCATGCCATCCAGCCCTCACTGACATATGCTGAGGAGCTTCTCGCCAGCCTTGCGGCACCCACCCACCAGCCAAGCCAGGAACCTGACAATAGCATTGTGGAGGTGGGTGCTACCCACACAATGGAAGAGGAGCATGCAAGTAAGGCCCCAAAGCACATTAGTAGACCACTGTTGCTTATCCATCTTCCTCTGTAAAGTATCTTCATGCATATGTCAGATAACATAGTCTGTTTCTGCAGTGTAGTAATGAACAGATGTGCATAATCTCTAGTATTGTGGGTTTGTACTGCTGATGTACTGAAATGCTGCTCCCACCCTGCACCAATGCAACAGGTGTGGCTACTGACATTACATCTCTCACACAACTATGTAGGTCCCTCTGGTATACAACTGGGGCAGCAGCCTGTAGCTGATGAGTATGGAGTTGTTTTGTTCAGGTTTACCAATACACCAGCCATGTTATGGCCATGGTATTTGCCATGCACACATTTAACAAACCTACCTATAATGCATGCTGTACATGTTCACTTATTGTTGCTGTCAACTGCACTGCATCACAGTGGTCACCATGGTGGCATATCTGAAGAGTATGTAAGAGTCCTGCAGTATACCTAACAACGTCAGTGTAAGATGTGTGGGCAGAGATGAACATAATGGTGGGACAAATGGCCTACAGTAAGAACATGTTTGAAACATTACTCTTATACAGTGGCTACAACAGTGTATATACCACTGTTACAATGGCAACTGTTACAGATCTTAACAACAGCATATCACAATACCACATTCCTCACCTTTTACAACATGTAATGTGATCCTAACATGAGCCATGAATGTGTAATATGGAATCCTATGTTAGGACTACAAATATGGGGGAATACATACCTTAACAAACAGTGGAAGCATATGTGTGCACACACTCCAAATAACATATTGTGGAAGCAGCTTTTGAGGTACTGACACTCCTCTTCTTGAGTATGCACCTTCCATCAAGTACAGTGACTCAATGTGACACAAAGTAATGGTCTGCTCTCTAAGAAGTATGTCCATGACATTTGACCACTGACCTACAACAGAGGCAGCCATGGCTTGCATACATCTTACAAATCATGGAATGGATCCCATATCCAAAAGATAGCAATCAGGAGTAGCCTTACCTCACCATTGCATATACCATGGCAAACAGAGCAGACAGTCATGTATGTGACTATGATATATGGGACATCATTGATGTAGAAAATAAACAGATGCCCATCCAAGACAGATGACAACACATGTTGCAAACTGGTCATGGAGGCTACACAGAAACATGCAGCAACACTGAGGGACTTGCAGGAATGTCTAGCAAGTACTGCCTGTGCAGTACCTGTGTCACCAATCACCTGGACTCTGCATAAGTGTGGGCTATGGGTTAGGGTAATCAGATGGAAGAGTTGTTCCACAGGAAACATCATCCAGGGCTCTCTACAAGTAGCATATGCATAACATCAAGTCTCCCAAAGGCATGTGTTACAATGTGTAATGGTGTACCAAGACCAAGGCTGAAACCTACAGACAGTATTAATAAAGATACATGTGGTGCACAAGCAACACCTCCCTCCATCTCAGGCCCACCATCCCCATCTGTACCTTGCTGGTGCCAGTGTACACCTTTAGGTTTGCTGTTTATTAGCAGGAACTAGGCTGGTAGACATGGTGTTCTGAATTTGCAACACTGCAAATTGACCCTCATGTGTGGCCCATAGTTGTCAAGCATCTGCAATAAGACTGAGGATGGGGAGGGGTGTCATCCTGAAACACAACAGTGAACTGAAGCGTACAGCCAAAGCTCAGTAAGAATGGCTGCATCTCAACACAGTCAAGGTCATGAATTGTGCCAGACATAACCCTGACTCCACAGCAATAATGAAGGCACTGTGTGACCTCCAAGAGCTGTGCACATGAGCTGACCTTACAATCAGGCAGAGCTGGGGACATTTGTAGGGCAGAGTGACCAAATAATGGCAAGTGAAGATGGGCCATGCTAGTATACCCCTTTCAGGAATTGTGACTGCTCTAGTTCACTTAACATGTGTTGCAACAAATCATCATGTTAGGGGTGTGCACACTTATGCAACCCACATATTGTATGCATCTCAATCAGCATCTGCACAGCTAACGCATTTGTTTGATACTGCATTTGATTGCATAGGTCATATGTCACATATCAGGTGTGTTTAATGTTAACATATGCAATATTGTATCCCCATTGCATATCATGGAAGAGGCTGGCATGTCAATAAGGGTGTGTACAGTCTTCATAGTCACAGTAAGCTTTGAAGGTTGTCAGTGTAATTGGATTTTATTGCTCATACATACACTGCTGATGATGAAATCTGCAAATCAGAGCTCAGGCATTCACTATTGACATCTGTCCTCATATCATCCCAGGTATGTGTCAAACAAACACACAGGGGCTGTGAGCAACAGAGCAAACATAACTGCCACACATATACACATTTAGCAATGGTGTGTACACTCGTGAGGTATGGTGCACAGTACATGCCAGGGTGCTGAACAGGTGGACAGCAATACTGTATACATGGGTGCGTGTGTTAGAGGGGAAGGGGCATCACCTACTAACACAACTCATGCATCACAGAGATGTATAACATTGGTAACAAGGATTGAGTATAGCTGCAGTGCATGCTGTTGAGTGCCATATGTAATGCATGTTAACTGTTGGGTAATGACAGGTTTGTGTAATATCTTTGTGCCACCTCACCTGTAAGTGTGTGTGTGTGTGTGTGTGTGTGTGTGTGTGTGTGTGTGTGTGTGTGTGTGTGTGTGTGTGTGTGTGTGTGTGTGTGTAGAGGTAAGCAATGATGTACAGGTCTTAAATTGCATGTTTTGTTTTCCCCTCACAGGTGGCGAGGTGGGTCAGGGTCCCTCCTGCAGGCAAACTGATATTAGTGTCCATACAGACTCTGACAATGATAGGTATGGTTTGGCACAGGCAGGGTTATCAGGGGCTGAAGCTGTGTCATCAGTTGACATCCCACTTTTATCCACCCCATCCCTGCACACCTCCACAATGCCTGCAACCCATTACCAATGGCCACAGATGAGGGACTGTTGGTGGGTGGTGGCATGGGACAGGACAGTGGGGTGAATATGTCAAGTGTGTCTGTACACAGCAGTCATAGCCGGATGACCGGCGAGGTACCACACAGGCAGATGAACTGGGGTGCTCATGGAAGGGCTGCTGGCCATCATTCCCCTGGCAGAAGTGCCACAGCAGGTGTCACCAGACGCATGTTTGGGCCATCATGGAGGCACAGGCACATATGGAACATTATACCAGAGTGTGAGGCTACAAAGGGCTACTCATTCTGCTGTACTTGACAACATCCGTGATCTTGCAGGTGCCCACCGTTAATTTGCAGAGGTCCTGGATAGATGGGTGGGTGAGATGGTGGGAATCCTCGATCATGCAATGTCTGTGTTAGAGCATATGGTGGGAGTAGGGCGATAGCCACATGGATGTAGGTCAGAAACACCAACAGGTGGAGGTCTACGTGGACGTGCAACAAGTCACAGCCATGCCCCTAGTGGCAGTACCAGCACCAGCACTGCAGGGTGGGTGCTGTACACACCACAACACAGCAGGCCATGTGCACATGGTCCTGGCTGGTCCCAACAGGGACCCGGATCCAGTGGACATTTGTCATCATCAAGGGAGAGTACCATATCTGGGGTTGTACCTGGCAGTGCCTGTGGAACCCCTGGCCGGCACAGTTCTCGTGTCCATGGCCAGACACGGTGAACTGCACACCCTGCCATGTATAGTCTGCAGCTGTCCAACAAACCCCTGTATAGGGCAGACACATGGCAGAACTGTGTACATACATACACACACACACACATCACCAACACAGCTAGGGCACATCCATACCTACACACACCACATCTGCACATCACAATTGATAATGAAACCCCCCCTAACACACACACATGATGTCAACCAAATGGCTTAGCCTAGGTCTCTGGCAAACCCACAACACACCCTGTTCATATGATGATACCTGTGCCACATCCCTGTCATCCATACCATTGATGTAGGGACATGCTAATATGGTTCTGATGTACAGGGTGAATGTACTAAGGTTTAGCAATGTAACGCTGTGTAACATGTTTTCAGCTGGAAAGTTTAATGCTTGCAAGTCAAGATGTGTAGCTGTACAGCCATAATGCAGTATAGCTGTTACTAACACTGACTGACTGTGGTCTCCATAATGTATTCAGTTTGTGTTGTAGGTGTCTATGTGTCAGCAAGATGTTGGTCTGCTGTTGTTTCCTACAAGGGGTATGGCACTGTGGTGACACATTGACTGTGTCATATCCTGGGTACAGCTGAACACAAGTAACAGGTCTATATAACAGTTACTGCATGTGCCACATGGCTGATAGGTCTGAGGGGTATTTACAGGTGAGTGCATGGTGGCTGATGTCAGCAGCCCTTCTACAGTGGACAATGCTAAGTGTACTGGGTGGCACACACCAAATGTTTGTGAATAACACACACACACACACACACACACACACACACACACACACACACACAGGCTTTGGTGTTGATGCAATAAACAGAGAATACTGTACACATGGTTGTACTTAATTTTGCAATGATCTCATTTTAGCCTATGCAATTCCACCAAGACAAAATAGGTAAAACATCACATCAGTAAATAATTAGTCTGCCAGTTTAATGTCATTGATGATGGTACTGTCAGAGTATATGTCCTCTTCCCCAATGTAGTGCAATCCAGAAGTTGGTAAACATAGGTGTGCTGGTGTGGGTGGCACAACCCTCCACTTTGGAGGGTGTGGGGTGGCGTAGAACCACACGTAGTGTGATTAACAACTATTTAACCTGTTAACATAAACTGTACAGTATTAGCAGACTAAACTGGGGGATACAAACAACAATAACCCCAACGAGGGTGGCTGTGCCCACATTATCCACACCAAACTATATATACCAACTCCAGTATCGCTGTACAGCTGTAGAGTGAGGAAGAGGGCATTTACACATCTACTACTAGTTTTGATGGAATGAATTTCCACAAGATGTTTCCTTTGAAATGTTAGCATTTGCCAGTCAGTTCTCAGACAGATGACCACCTGGGACTTGTATTTTCTGCAAACTGAAGTAGATCCCTTCACATACACACACACTTACTTGGCAACACTGAAAGTAGAACCCCTACCTAGGTACTTATTGCTACTAATGTGTTTGGCCTTAATTACACACACCACACAGCTTTTAGGATGAGGTGTGTCCCAAGTTTCTTGTTAAGTGAAGAACATCACCAGGCCTTGTATAGTATGGTAATGGGGGATGTACTGGGTGTTAATGAACAATACATAGTATGACATACTGTCATATACACATTGACAAACACATAACAGTTATAGACGCATCTGAGAGATCTGGGTGCATCGGTGATAACTACCTTGTCAGTGAGTCCATTCTGTTACAGATAATTTGCACACAGCACATGCATCATTGGGCTGGATAGTGTAATCAGTTACCTGTATGGTTGATGGTGACAGTGGTCCTCACACAGTGGACCTCGGGACATGTACTGGGTGTTCCATGGTATAAATACAGTATACCCAGCACCCACACCCCACACTGGATATTTTACTCACTGAAACCCATGATAATACTCTGATATACCCACAATCACACATTGACCAGGAATGCAATACAACCCTTTGTCTATCTAATCAGTGCTTCTACAGGGATATGCATGTATTGCACATGCCACAGGAAAAGTAGGGTGAGGGTTTGTCATGTCTTTCCTAATGTCAGCAACATCACTATCCCTTATAACGTATGGAAAGGTGTATTGCATTTGGAGAATGTGTCCTCAGAATGCTGTATCCTACAAATGTACACACTGGCACACATACACACACTTCCCAGGACTCAGAGGGTAACCCATGCCTATCTACCCATTTGTACAACAGTGTTATGCTGGTACTGCCAGCTCCAGGTAGCCCATAGGATGAAGAGTGTAACAAGGTACATTTACTGTCCATTACAGCAGCAGCCATTTCTAACTATGGCAATGGGGGGTGTAGTGGGTGAGAAGGCCCTCAAGGGTATCATCAACTACAAGTTTACAAACACACAGACACTGCTATTCTCAGTAATGCACACTGACACATTTGTCAGTACTGGGGTCTATAGGTGCAGGTGTTCCTAAGTGTGTACCAGGATAATGTCCATAGAGAGATGAGAAGAGTAAGGGATGTGGGTACAGTGGTATTATGCCACCTGATATTTTTCAGCAGGCCATCTATCAACGCCACTTGAGTGATCCCCAGAGTGACAGTTAAATGCAACATCATTCATCTGGTTTTCTCTTGCAGAGGGCCAGTGAGGTGCTCCAATTGACATGTATGCAACATATATTACAGACCATGTCCAGTGTCTGGGTTGGAGACCTGTTCGCAAGCATGTTCTGTTGACTGTGGTAGTCTAGTTGAGGTATCCATGGCATGCGGCGCATACAAGGTGGGGTTTCCTAGCTGTGGCATTCATAACACAGCTGGACAGACATGTCAGTGTCAGTCAAGCATAGATTGTCTGTAAGCAGCCAAGATGAATACATGACATCTGTACATCTGTACAGAGGACAGACACAAATCAGCTAGACAACAGGTTATGCATTAGGATGAATATTTTGACAGATAGAAGTCTGACACTGATAGGTATGCCATTACTACATGATAGCAGCCCTCAATGACATGTTCTATACACATAGTAGTCTACAGTTAATATCCACATATCAGATCAATATCCATTAGCAAATACTTAATAACACACAACTCACACACCAAGAACATGATTGTCAGTATTCAGAGTCCAGCTTTGCATGCAGGGGTGTATGGTTCCAGTACTACAATCTGCAATCTACTCTAACTTGGGAAAGCATTGTTAACAGTAGTAACGTAGTGATACAATACATGCAAGTGTGACTGCATATAACCTGGGATACTACCCATGTATGAAATACAAACAAAGAGAAAAGATTGTTGTACTAGCCATACATACTCAGGTGTCCCATACAGTATACTCACACCCCTTGCTACTGTAATGACAGCAAATAGAAGCATGTTATGTACATGGAATTAAATATACTTATTAAAGATGTCATTACCCTGCTATTTTATCAGTCTGGAATGTGATCACTGGTTACCAAGGCTAAGCTATTCTTAGCAGGTGTAAGCATTGTTTAAATATAAATGCTAAGCACATTTGCGCACTGGTAAGTGAAGCCTACATGGTGTAAGCAGGTTTTCATTTAACCATACGTTAGCACCGCTAACTACTGTGCAAATCCACACAAACTCACTTAAAGCTGCTCAAAACTGCCTTAACCACTCTGTATCCAACAGTCCTTGTTCTGCCTAGCAACAAAATAAACAACCCTTGCAGGTCTTGACCCATGACCCTGTACACTATAGTCACAGCAGTTAACCACTAAGCCACCAGTGCTGTGAAGATGTTTGTTGTTTTTACAAAAGTATCTGTCAGTACACATACTGAATAGTAGCAACAACCGCTTTGACTTCTACAATTGTTTAGTACTTGTGAGTGAAAATAGTGTTGAATCAGTAAGTTGTTATAACTAACTATACACATATCAGATAAATATGGTAGGATACATCTGGGAAGTTATAAAGGTATATACAACACTCATGTTTACACATAACAAGGATATATATATATATATATATATATATATATATATATATATATATATACATAGATATATATATAGATATATGTATATAGATATATGTATATATATATACATATATATATATATATATATATATATATATATATATATATATATATATATATATATATTAAACATATGCCCATAACATGTAGAAGAGTCATACCTCAGCACCAATAGTCACAAGCTCTTAGTGCAAGGGGATGTAATGTAAGTATTGCAGGTATAAATGTAGAATGCTGCTACAGTAACAGGGGTTGTGTCAACATACATGTTGTGTGGGAAGTCACTTCTGATACTGACATGTACACCATCAGTTTCTGACAGACATCATAAGATCATCATAGTGAAGTACCACACAAATCACAGTAATGATCCTGTGGAATACAGCAGAGATATGACCAATAAACGTGGACAGTCTGACACAATCTGGTCAGTCCAGAGGTATACACAGAACTCCTTAGTGCAAGACGTGTGGACCAAGCCTGACAAAAGTGGATGTTTACAGCTGTGTAAGTGGGGATATCACAAAAATATGGAATAGATAAGCTGACACAGTTGATGCATTCACACATATTTGTCTGTCCTAACACATATTAACCAGAGGAGGAGAGGACCCAAGACCACATACTTCCTACTAGTTAGTGACATACATCTTCACAGCATCCCATTTCTTTTTCAGAAATACACAACACTTATGATGGCCAGGCAATAGTACATCTGACAAATATCTGGACATTTCATCACACTAGGTAAATACACTAAGCTGCTAGGCATGTCACAAAGCACTGTGTGAGTACAGACAGACTGCCACAACACTGACCCAAGTTTCCTATGAGGGAATACACATGTACTTGCAAATATAGCAGGCACTACAGGGATGTAACAGCATGGAGTAACAGACACCAGTGTGAAACTGCATACATACATACATAGTGCTAACCACAATGTTTGAGAAATCATTTTATGCTCAACTCCTGAGATACTTGCTTGGCTACAAACATCTGCATTACAAGCTGAAGCTAAGTGAAACTTGCAGTAGGTCTTTTGTTAAGTACAAACTTGAAGTTTTAAAAGTACTGTATTTTCATTTTTTCTGTTTCTTAATTGTGTGTTTCTGAACAGTGTGCTGTGTGTGTCTCTCTGCAGTTAGTTTCCCACCCTCCCTCTTTGTTGCTGTATTGGTATTAGTGTTGGTGGCTCTGGAATTGCCTGCCCCTCCTGTAAGTCTGTATTAGAACACTCCTCCTCGGCCCATCTCATTTGATCACTTAACTGAGTACAGTGAGATCATATTCTGAGTCTAGTGTTCACTCTACTTAATACAGAGAGAAGATTTGAAAAGGCCAGCTCACGTAGGTTCTTCCTTCCACTCTTGTAGCACTTAAGAAAAAAAAAAAATGTTTGCACTTTATTAATTTGCTTTTACTGTATTTGTGTTTCCTACTACTTTATTTTGCTTTTCTTAAAAGTACTCAATTTTATTTATTCTGCTGCATTTATTACTGCTTGGTTGTAACCTGATTAAATTGTAACTGTTATTCTAAGTCTTTTGGTTTACGCACTTGGGCTTCATACAGGCTGTTTTTCATTAAGAAGGTTTGTGGTCTGCACTGTTGTGGCAGGATAGGTAGCTTATATCCTTCTAAGCTGGGAATTGCTGATTGAAGGCACAGTGTCTGCTATTCTAAAAGTGTATTAATTCTGGCTTAGGCACTTGGGATTTAGGCCAGTTATTCTACATTAAGAAGGTTTGTGGTCTGCACTCTTGTGGGAGGAGAGGCTGGATTCTGCCCTTCTGAGCTGGGAATTTCTGGTCACAGGCTTATTGTGACTGCTTATTTGAACTGTTTCTTTCTGAAATTGGTGTGCTTTGTTGCTGTAGCATAGACCAGATTCAGGCCTGCTGAATCTAGCTTTGTTTGTATAACTTGAGGCATTGATCCAGGCCATCTTTTTTTGGAGAAGGTTCCCATGCACCCTAGTAAGCAGGGATCTGCAGTTAGAACTTGTCTGATTGAAGACTGCTGGAACAGGGCTCAGTTTTGAGCTTTTTCTGGTTAATTGGGTAACTTGTTTAAATCAGTTTGTTTGTTTTCTATTGTTTTATATCTAAGCTAGTATAGTCCAGTTTTCAGGTTAGTGTTGAATTCAGGGCTGTGTTACAAATTCCTGTGTTTGCCCATATCTTACTTGTATAGAAGAAAGTTTCTCTGTTTAACTGTGAGAGAGGGGAGCTTTGAGCAGCCTATCTGTCCCTGGAGGAGTGGTTTCAGCCAAGAAATTAGTAGTTTATTGGCCATTTTGGGCTAATTTCTATCTCTTTCATTTCCCTGCTATAAATTCCATATTTGCTCGGTTTTGCACACCGGGCAACACCAGTTAGCTAGGGTAAAACTATTCCCGGCTCCACAAAGTCTCCTCTTCAATTTTTCCCTTGGAACTAGACAATCTTTCAACTTAAGCACTCATGCCATTCATTTCACAGCCCGGCACTTGCTGAAAACTTATAGCAAGCACTTATAAACCCTAGCACTAGACCCTCCTATACTGTACAGAAGGACAAGGGTCTCTATTCAACCTTACCAGCCATCCAGTAAAACAGTTCACTGTACCTATCCAGGCATGTCCAAAGGGCAGTTTCAGGTGTACTCTCCAGTCCAGCTGGTGAATCTGGGCATTTTGAGGCAATGTTACAACTGCATCATGTACACAGACAACCCCCTCCTCCTACCACCAAACACTAGTACATGCAAGAGATGCAGTTATACAGCCAAATTAGAGGCTAAGCTCTCTCAACCCAAGACTGGATCAGACAGTCAAGAGGAGAAGGAAAATACTTGCATCACACCACCAGTCTTACATAGACCCATTAAACCAGCACCGGCAAAAAATACACATAAATACATGGAAACATACTCGGTGGCTCTAAATAAAAATCTGCAAAACCAGCAGAGACCTCCAAAGCAAATATCCAAGCAACCTCCACCCCCCCAACACAAACCATGAAACACATACTTCACAAAACCAGTGTGCCATGCAATCACAGCCCTTAAGGCAAAATAACATACCCAACATACTAGTAATAGGTGACTCTATAGTCAGGCACACTGATGTCCAACTCACTAGGCTGAATAAGGAGAAGGTTACTGTTAGCTGCCTGTTGGGTGCCATTATCCGCCACATAACACAAGCACTCAGGACACTCCAGAACAAGTACAAATATGACTCTGTCATTGTCCATGTTGGTGTGAGCGACCTGAGCCGTACCTCCCTGGACTACATGAAAAGAGACATGGAAGAGCTCTCTGATCATGTAGCCCAGGCCAGTATGACCCTGACCCTGAGTAGCATCCTGCCCTCACCAAGAATGATACCACAGTATAAAGAAAATATTCTAGATTTCAACAATTGGCTAAGTTTTTGGTGTCATTCAAAGGGGATCCAGTGTCTGCTTTGCTAGAGATGGCTGTCAGCCTTAGGCTTTTGAATGACAAGGCTCAAATGTCACAAAGCACTGTGTGAGTACAGGCAGACTGCCACAACACTGACCCAAGTTTCCTATGAGGGAATACACATGTACTTGCAAATATAGCAGGCACTACAGGGGTGTAACAGCATGGAGTAACAGACACCAGTGTGAAACTGCATACATACATACATAGTGCTAACCACAATGTTTGAGAAATCATTTTATGCTCAACTCCTGAGATACTTGCTTGGCTACAAACATCTGCATTACAAGCTGAAGCTAAGTGAAACTTGCAGTAGGTCTTTTGTTAAGTACAAACTTGAAGTTTTAAAAGTACTGTATTTTCATTTTTTCTGTTTCTTAATTGTGTGTTTCTGAACAGTGTGCTGTGTGTGTCTCTCTGCAGTTAGTTTCCCACCCTCCCTCTTTGTTGCTGTATTGGTATTAGTGTTGGTGGCTCTGGAATTGCCTGCCCCTCCTGTAAGTCTGTATTAGAACACCTCCTCGGCCCATCTCATTTGATCACTTAACTGAGTACAGTGAGATCATATTCTGAGTCTAGTGTTCACTCTACTTAATACAGAGAGAAGATTTGAAAAGGCCAGCTCACTTAGGTTCTTCCTTCCACTCTTGTAGCACTTAAGAAAAAAAAAAATGTTTGCACTTTATTAATTTGCTTTTACTGTATTTGTGTTTCCTACTACTTTATTTTGCTTTTCTTAAAAGTACTCAATTTTATTTATTCTGCTGCATTTATTACTGCTTGGTTGTAACCTGATTAAATTGTAACTGTTATTCTAAGTCTTTTGGTTTACGACTTGGGCTTCATACAGGCTGTTTTTCATTAAGAAGGTTTGTGGTCTGCACTGTTGTGGCAGGATAGGTAGCTTATATCCTTCTAAGCTGGGAATTGCTGATTGAAGGCGCAGTGTCTGCTATTCTAAAAGTGTATTAATTCTGGCTTAGGCACTTGGGATTTAGGCCAGTTATTCTACATTAAGAAGGTTTGTGGTCTGCACTCTTGTGGGAGGAGAGGCTGGATTCTGCCCTTCTGAGCTGGGAATTTCTGGTCACAGGCTTATTGTGACTGCTTATTTGAACTGTTTCTTTCTGAAATTGGTGTGCTTTGTTGCTGTAGCATAGACCAGATTCAGGCCTGCTGAATCTAGCTTTGTTTGTATAACTTGAGGCATTGATCCAGGCCATCTTTTTTTGGAGAAGGTTCCCATGCACCCTAGTAAGCAGGGATCTGCAGTTAGAACTTGTCTGATTGAAGACTGTTGGAACAGGGCTCAGTTTTGAGCTTTTTTCTGGTTAATTGGGTAACTTGTTTAAATCAGTTTGTTTGTTTTCTATTGTTTTATATCTAAGCTAGTATAGTCCAGTTTTCAGGTTAGTGTTGAATTCAGGGCTGTGTTACAAATTCCTGTGTTTGCCCATGTCTTACTTGTATAGAAGAAAGTTTCTCTGTTTAACTGTGAGAGAGGGGAGCTTTGAGCAGCCTATCTGTCCCTGGAGGAGTGGTTTCAGCCAAGAAATTAGTAGTTTATTGGCCATTTTGGGCTAATTTCTATCTCTTTCATTTCCCTGCTATAAATTCCATATTTGCTCGGTTTTGCACACCGGGCAACACCAGTTAGCTAGGGTAAAACTATTCCCGGCTCCACAAAGTCTCCTCTTCAATTTTTCCCTTGGAACTAGACAATCTTTCAACTTAAGCACTCATGCCATTCATTTCACAGCCCGGCACTTGCTGAAAACTTATAGCAAGCACTTATAAACCCTAGCACTAGACCCTCCTGTACTGTACAGAAAGACAAGGATCTCTATTCAACCTTACCAGCCATCCAGTAAAACAGTTCACTGTACCTATCCAGGCATGTCCAAAGGGCAGTTTCAGGTGTACTCTCCAGTCCAGCTGGTGAATCTGGGCATTTTGAGGCAATGTTACAACTGCATCATGTACACAGACAACCCCCTCCTCCTACCACCAAACACTAGTACATGCAAGAGATGCAGTTATACAGCCAAATTAGAGGCTAAGCTCTCAACCCAAGACTGGATCAGACAGTCAAGAGGAGAAGGAAAATACTTGCATCACACCACCAGTCTTACATAGACCCATTAAACCAGCACCGGCAAAAAATACACATAAATACATGGAAACATACTCGGTGGCTCTAAATAAAAATCTGCAAAACCAGCAGAGACCTCCAAAGCAAACATCCAAGCAACCTCCACCCCCCCAACAGAAACCATGAAACACATACTTCACAAAACCAGTGTGCCATGCAATCACAGCCCTTAAGGCAAAATAACATAGCCAACATACTAGTAATAGGTGACTCTATAGTCAGGCACACTGATGTCCAACTCACTAGGCTGAATAAGGAGAAGGTTACTGTTAGCTGCCTGTTGGGTGCCATTATCCGCCACATAACACAAGCACTCAGGACACTCCAGAACAAGTACAAATATGACTCTGCCATTGTCCATGTTGGTGTGAGCGACCTGAGTTGCTCCCTGGACTACATGAAAAGAGACATGGAAGAGCTCTCTGATCATGTAGCCCAGGCCAGTATGACCCTGACCCTGAGTAGCATCCTGCCCTCACCAAGAATGATACCACAGTATAAAGAAAATATTCTAGATTTCAACAATTGGCTAAGTTTTTGGTGTCATTCAAAGGGGATCCAGTGTCTGCTTTGCTAGAGATGGCTGTCAGCCTTAGGCTTTTGAATGACAAGGCTCAAAAGACAAACCCTCCACCATAAATAGCACAAGTAACAAAAAACTGAGGGTAATGCTACTCAATGCCAGAAGTCTAAACCTCAAAATGCATGCACTCAAGGCACTCCTCAGTATGGAGAAAATTGATATATGTGCAGTAACAGAAACCTGGTTTAAGGCTCCAGAGAGCACCCCAGCACTACCAAGCTACAACTCATACCATACATTTTGGCCACAGAACCCAAACCGAAATACAAAAACCTCCAGGTTAGTGGCACAGCACGATGCTTCAGAGATCATCCACATGCAACTAACAATGGGCAAAACAAATTGTAGCTTGCTACAGATCACCAACCATGCCCCAGGACCCCCATTCCACATTTCTGGAAACACTGGGAAACATAAAGGTCCTACCAAACACCCTAATATTGTGTGATTTCAATTACCCAAACATTAACTGGGAGAACTACTCAAGTACTAACTCCCTTGCCCAACTTTTCCTAGAATTTATAAACTTAAATGCCCTGGTTCAACTGGTCAACATTCCCACCAGAAGTGACAACATATTGGACCTGATCATCACCAACATGGGTGACCAGTGTTCCACACCAGAGGTCAACCCCTCGCTGATTAGATCTGACCATAAACAAATAACTTTGGATCCATATTCCGCCCCCACCCCCGGACAAGAAAGACACCATGAAAAACTTTTCAAAAGCAAACTTCACGTTACTTAAAACCGAGGTGGAAAGTTTCAAAGCCCCCATGCTGAAGGATAACACTGTCCAAGCTGCAAAATCCTTTATTAATGCATTCTACGGGCAGCTACAAGAATGCATGGATCGTGCCATCCCAAGCAAAACCAAGACTCACTCCTCCAAGAAAAGGAAACCAGTCTGGTGAACTCCTGCCATAAACAAGCTATACAATAGAAGGAGGAAACGAGTACAGAAAAGAGTAAAACCCCAAGAAGGGAAGATATCCCTGATGAGCATCAGTAAGAAACTACGACCCCTCATAAAATCATCCAAGGCGAGCTTTGAAAGAAAAATTTCCAAGGACTCCAAAGATAACCACAAGGCATTCTTTAGCTATGTCAAGAATCTAAGTGGCAATGCTCAGATCGGCTCGGATTTAGTGCAGAATGGCAAAAAATACACTGAACCGACCGATATCGCCAACATCCTGGCAGACAGGTTCAGTGCAAACTTCACCCCCCTCTCACCCCCAAAAGGGACCATAACCATACCAGAAGAATGTAGAGTCCCTGAAGTCACAGACACTCAGGTTAAAACAGCCCTCTCAAAAGCCAAAAACACTGCATCAATGAGACCGGACGGTGTCTCAGGCTGCGTCCTACACAAGCTCAAAGACAAACTAACCCCTCACCTAAACACGCTGTTCAAACTCAGCCTCTCCACAGGCTACATGCTCATAGAGTGGCGCACAGCAATGGTTATTCCGCTCCACAAAGGTGGAGCCACAACAGACTCTGGGAACTATCGCCCTATAAGCCTAACTAGCTTGGTCTGCAAGGCTATGGAGTGCATCATCATGGAACTCATTAACAGAGACATTGGGAACCTCCAAACACTGGACCCTACCCAGTTTGGCTTTGTTAAGGGCAGATCATGCCTCCTAAACCTGGTGGACTTCTTTGAGACAGTTACCAAGGCTATAGATGAGGGAAAGGTGGTACACACAGCCTACCTAGACCTCGCTAAGGCCTTCGACACCATTCCCCATTCTGGTATTATAGACAAGCTCACCAGCCTGAACATAAACCCCTACATCACAAGATGGGTTGCCAACTGGTTCACGGACTGAATCCACATGGTGAGAGTTGCAGCAGCTAGGATCATCTCTAAACCAGTTACAAGTGGTGTTCCCCAGGGCTCAGTCCTAGGACCCCTCCTATTCGGCATATACTTCTCAGCAGTACAGGCAAGCACAGGAGGACTATGGCTGACCAAGTTCGCAGACGACTGCAAACTAGGGGCTATAATTGACTCTCCAGCTGACACAGACATCCTCCAAAAGGGTCTCACTGAGACAGATACCTGGTGTCAAAATCATGGCCTCAAGCTAAATGTCAAAAAGTGCATAGTCATCCCCTTTGGAAAAAACAAAGTACCCACAAACTACCACATAGGTGGTAGTCCCCTAAATACAGAAGACTTAATAAGGGATCTGGGGACCGAAGTAGATAGTAATCTCACCTTTGATAATCACATTGCCAAAGTGGTTAGAAAATCCTTCTATGTGGCCTACCTAATCACAAAAGGGTTCGCATCCAGATCAAAAGAGGTCATTGTGCCCCTCTACTCATCACTCATCAGACCCATCTTAGAGTACAACGCTCCATTTGGGATGTACCTTACAAGACACCTGCAACAGCTGGAAAGACCACAGAAGTACTTCACCAAGAGAATCAATGGCCTCAAACAGATGCCCTATGCAGCTCGACTGAAGAAACTCCAGTTGTACTTGGTTGCATACCGCCTACTCAGAGGTGATCTCTGCCTGACATACAAGGCCATGTCCAACCCAGAATTAATGGACATGCTCCACCTAAAGAAAACCTTATCCCCTCTAGCCACATGCTCTAGGGATCTAAACCTCACCACAACAATAAATAGAACATGCTGGAGGGATAGATTCCTATCCCAGAGACTTCCCATGCTTTGGAACAAGATCCCAATCTGCATTAGGCAGAGCTCCTCACTAACACTCTTCAAAAGAAACCTTGACGAGTGGATGGGAAACAGAAAGTTTACCTCGGGGATCACTTCAGTGGCTCTGCTGGACAGAGGCACATGGAACTAATCTAAGGGGATGGTGAAAGCCAACACATTCTGGCTAGGCTTATAAATGCCTTTGGGCAGATAGCCTAGTACCCACCTATGAACCTATGAACCCCCTTGTACCCACCTATGAACCCACAGCCAATCTGAACACAGTCACAGTCACATTATGGTAAGCCTAATTAATAGTACGGTATATGGACTGTGTGAACAAAACCATCCTCATATGTGTCATTCACACACTAACCCTACATATACTGGGCCAATACACAGTGTAGTCTGATGCCTGACTGTGGTATGGGATGTGTCAGTCTGGCCCTACAAACATGTACACTGATAGGGTACCATAAACTGGAGCAGCATACAACATCAGATAGAACAGGACCAAGAACAATGACATCTACCACAGTCTGTACACAGGCCAAGTAACATATTTACAATACACACTCTGTCAACAATCACCATAAGTACACAGACCTCACTACTATACAGACTAAAACAGAATGTCCAGGTTTTGTCCTCAAATATAAGGCCTACTATACATAACATGTCTATCAGTCTGATATCTCACTGACTTGTTATCAGGTATGATGTCAGTAAATAATGATGTACTGTACATATGCACCTCTTAGTGCATGACATATGGACATAGGGTGACAGACTTGGGGGACGGAGGCACAAACGCAGGGCCAATAATGACATATTGCTGTGATAACCTGAGAAAATTCCTGGTGTAACAGGGTTTGTTGTGACATATCTCTTCTGAGGGATATGAAGTTAGTAACTCACATGGATGTCACCATGTACTGACTGCAATCATCAGAGTATGCTACTGCATTTCTAAAGATAGGAAATGTTGAGTAACGCACCACATGTAAGACGCCAAACTCTGGCCAGTCTGCAGATAGCCCTACAGGTAAGAATTCCCTCAAACACATAACACTGTCATGCCAGACTTTAAATCATGTAGAACACCCATATCCACACAAACCCTGTTAAACCACATTACTTCAACTGTAGAACAGCAATACTTAAATTCTGTCCCCATGTCTGAAACATCCCCCTCCTCTTTGTTGGCCTGTATCCACAGTGTATGTTGTAAGAAGTATTTCCGACTACCCTCTGTGATGCTGTTTGTCAAACACCCACATGAAGTTCTGCTCACATCTAAGGAAAAGGGCCAACACCCACATGAAGTGCTTAGTTATAGGAGTGTGTTTCCATGCAATTGGCTATAGGAATGATACCACAGCTGTTCCACATGCAATTAGCAAGTGAGGGACTGCAATTCGTGCACAGGCCATTAGCTGATCATGAGTATTACTTACAAAACTCAAGCTGCTGCCTATGCAAAACAGATGTACTTTTCCGCATCCACCAGAGAGGGAGAGAGAGAGAGAGAGAGAGAGAGAGACAGAGACAGAGACAAAGTAAGAAAGGAAGGGAGTAAGAGGGTAAGAGCCAAGCGTGTTTGTGTATGATCTGTTGATGGAGAATGGTATCTGGGTATTATAATGCTTGCCTATAGTGTTTACTAATCCATACTGTCACATAGTAATTGCACATGGCTGTGCATATTTATGACTGAGGATTGTCTACAGCAACCTCTATAGAGTTTGAAAAATGTTGGCCTTGTAATGTGGACAATGAGACATACAGGTCCTCAATATAATGATGTAGCAAAACCCACACTGCAATGGATCCTGTCATTACACAATCATCCCAACACCCACACAGGAAACTGATACACACACAAACACACACTTACCAGTACTGAGTTTCAACCCCCTACCTGACTATGTATTGCTATAATAGTGTTACACAGTTATTGCATGTGCCACGGAGATTACATGTTGGAGAGTTGTCCAAAGGTATCTTTGAAGGTGAATGACATCAGCAACAGTGCTAAAGCAGGGGTAAGGGGAAGTGTAGTAAGTGTGAATGTCCACAAAAGAAGGTGTCAATGAAGACACACACACGGCACATGCACACTCTCTCAGGGAAACACACACATTATCATGGTTGGCAGGATTAGGATTAGAATTCCTACCTTACTAGTTTGCTATACTAGAGTATTACCCAGTTATCACAAGCGCCACGGAGCTTATATGGCTGTAACATGGCCAAAGGGTTATTTCAAGGTGAATGACATCAGCAGGCATGCTAAAGTAGGGCAATGGGAGGTGTGGTGACTGTGAATGGCTTCAAAATCATTAATCTCCACACAAGCACACACACACACACACACACACACACACACACACACACACACACACACACACACACACATTTGTCAGTACTGAAATTCATAGATACATTGCTTCACAGGTGTGTAGTAGGTGAATGGGCCTGAAGGATGTACAAGGCTAGGTAAAGGGAATAACTTGGCATCAGGCCACATGACAATAGTCACAAGTGTGGCTCAGGGGTGTAGTCCCTGAAGTCGTCCCCACAGGTGGGTATTGTATTTGCCATCCACTCATCTGGGTTACTATTGTGGGTGGCCACTGATGAGCACTGCTTCCCACGTATGTGATCTATATTCCATAACATGGACAATGTTTGGGTTGTGTACATGTCACACACGCATGTTCTTTGATCTGTGGAAGTGTACTTGAGGTCTCTGGGGCATGTTGTGTGGACAGATTGTTATCTTCTGATGTAGCATTCTTGACCTCGTTTAGTGAGACCTGGCTATGGAACTGAGGTCATGCTTGCACCAACATTGACAGCATGATACAGGTATTCAGTTGAGTTAGTGGCATCTATCCATTGGGCATGTGTATAAGGCATGGTATTCCATTTGTGGGTTTCATTTGCAGACTCTACAGTTGTTGCAGGTGTCCAGTGGGGAACATAGCAAAAGGGCCACTGTAAGCATTTACTTGCATACTGCAGGGATGGAACAGGTTGTCATGTCCTTTTACTTGCTGGATAACACACAGTCAGGAGATGTAACACATCACAGTACTTTCTGATGTCAGTGGCACTGTTGTGGCCAACAGGCATGTAGTCCACTGCAATCACACCATGGTTACTATCTGTGAGGCAATATGCAGGGAACTATCAATATAGTGGTTGTTGCCTAGCCAAGTGTGTTTGTGTATGAGACATGGGTGGAGAGTGTTCTCTGAGTAATAGAAGGGTTGCCTATATTGTTCACCAATCCATAATGTCACATGTAGGGCTATGGATTGTCTACACCCGCCTATCTGGTGTATACAGTCCATAGCCCTACATGTGACATTATGGATTGGTAAACAGTACATAATGTCACATGTAGAGCTATGGATTGTCGACATCAGAGAGGCTGGTATAGACAATCCATAGCCCTACATGTGACATTATGGATTGGTGAACAATATAGGCAACCATAATGTCACATGTATGGATTGTCTACACCAGCCTCTCTGGTGTTTGACATCTGTTGTCCTTGTAAGGTGGACATTGTGCCATATATTAGGTCCTCAACATAATAATTTAGCAAAAGCCGGCCCACAATGCATCCTGTTATTACACAGTCACAGCAGCCTCCACACAGCATACTGATCACACACACACACACACACACACACACACACACACACACACACACACACAGTTTCACATTTGCCATTTCTGGGATTGGAACTCCTATCTAACTAGTTTGTTACACTATAGCATTATGCAGTTATCGCATGCGCCACAGAGCTTAGAGGGTTTGACCTTCTTCATAGGGGTATTTCAAGATGACTGACATCAGCAAGCTTGATAAAGAAGGGCAATGGGAGGTGTAGCAACTGTGAATGGCCTCAAAATCATTAATCTCCACACACAGACACACACACGCGCACACACACACACACACACACACACACACACACACACACACACACACACACACACACACACTTTCTCATTTGCCATGTCTGGGATTAGAACTCCTAGCTAATAAGTATGTTACACTATAGCATTATGCAGTTTACACACACACACACACACACACACACACGCACACACGCACAGACGCACACACACACGCACACGCACACACACACACACACACACACACACACACACACACACACACACACACACACACACACACACACACACACACACACACACACACACACACACACAGTTTCATAGTTGCCATGTCTGGGATTAGAACTCCTCCCTAACTAGTATGTTACACTATAGCACTGTGCAGTTCATCACAGAGCGTATAGGGCTGGCTCTTGTCCAAAGGGGTATTTCAAGGTGACTGACATCAACAGGCTTGCTAAAGTAGGGCAATGGGAGGTGTAGTGACTGTGAATGACCTCAAAATCATTAATCTCCACACACACACAAACACACACACATAGAGTTTCACAGTTGCCATGTCTGGGATTAGAACTCATATCTAACAAGTATGTTACACTATAGCATTACACAGTTATCACAAGCACCATGGAGCTTATGGGGCTGAGACATGGTCAGAGGATTATTTCAAGGTGACTGACATCAGCATGAGTGCTAACATGGGCAATAGGAAGTGCAGTGTGTGTGAATGGGCCATAAACCATTCCTCTGGAAACACACACACAACACTCAGTCACACACAACTTTACATTTGACAGGGCTGGGTATACAAATGCTAGATGAATACTGATTTGTACTATCATGTTACACAGTTATCACAAGTAACACAGGCACTATAGGACTGAGGGCTACCAAAAGCAAATGTCTACAGTGATTGACATTGGCACATCATGTGATATTGGCCAATTGGATATGGGGTGGGTAGGACAGGCCTCATGATGGGAATCTCTCTGTCACTGTCTGTCTCTTTCTTCTCCACATCTCTGTGTGTGTATGTTTGACCTATGATAGTGTGTTGGCCTTGGATATGTGTGAGTATTCTTATCCAATGTGTGTGCAAAGCATGAACGGTGTGCAATGTGGTGTGTGTGCACAGACATCTGCGACTGACAGATATGTACAGTCCACTGTTGTTGTCAGACACAGGTTTCATTTCTCTAAGTATAGGAGCATGCCCAGTATGACCTTCTGTATTTTGTTGTCAGACATGGGCTTCATTTCTCTAAGTGTAGGAGCATGCCCAGTATGACCTTCTGTATTGAGTATGTGAATCCATTCCAGGTAGGTTGTACTCCAGTCCAGGAATTTGTTTTCTACACCTACAGCTATCAACCTGTTTCTGCAGGATATCTGTAGATAGGTTGACAATATGGAGTCACAATGGGTGAAAGATAGTGGGATACTGTAACTATTGTGTCTGTGCTGCTTGTGTTACATGGTTGGTATTAGCAGAGATATTCAGACATATGCACTGTTTTACACTGTGATGTATTATGTCATCAACTACTGACAGATATACCTATTTGCTCACAGTTATTTCCTGGGAAATACAAGATGAATGAAGCTGTGTCCAGTATTGTGGTCTGCAGCCTACACATTCTTGCACACTCATGCCATTCTGGAGGGGTAGCTGCAGACACTTGCTGATGGGACTGTGTAAAGGATCCAGCACCTTGGTACTGTGTTGGCTGAGGATCACCTGCTTGTACATCTATCGACATAACAGACTGGCCATATCCTGCTGTGGCCATACCTCTCAGCTGTACAGATTCACCCAGGTTAACCAAAGGTAGAGCTCATATATCTGGTCAACTCCTCTTCACATTGTGGTTTATGAGCAGGCTTGTAGCCACCCATTACTGGGTTTTCAGGCAGGGGTAGTATGGGCACACAGAGTTTTAGACTTCACACACTCCATGGTGTCCATGCTTCTACATCCCCCACTCTGTTATTCTATCCTCTTCCTAACATTATGCGAGCGATATCTGAGAAGTATCCCTACAGCTGTCCCTTCATCGCAGTGGTATTTAGGGGTTGGTCCACAGTTCATGCAGTAGGACATAGTGGGCATGCTACTGGGATTTGTCAACATGTCCTTGCATTTGTGTTCTGTGGACTGTGTTATGTTAGTTGGGACCCCATTGGCAGTACGGGTGAGGCACAGGCATTTGACATAGGACTCTAGGGCATTTGGTAGTGATGCAGGCCATCTGTAGCAGGCCAGTGCATTCTGCCAATCCTACAGTCCCAGGCTGTGAGCCACTGGATTGCCCTGGGGTGACAGGGTAAGTGTGTGAGGTGTTAATGGCAATAGTTCCTGTCCATATTAATCCATTGTTCTGGATGCTGGCAGGGTGCTGCTTACAGCTAGGGACACACCTGCATGGGACACCTCTTCAGCATGCTGCATTCTGTGGGTATTCCCATACAGAAGTGGGGGTCATATTGTACTCATTCCCAACAGCAGCGATATGACCTATGATAAACCCGTGGCTGATGGTGGGGTGAGCTGAGTGCATGTGTGATATGGAAGCTTCTTGCAGCTGACTCACAGATATACCTGGGACATTCCCCTTATGCTGCCTTGTGCAGGGACATTGGCAGTTTCTCATTACTTCATAACTGTGCCTTTTGTGGTCTGCCAGTGATTGGTCAGACTACATCAGCATTCAATACTACACAAACAACTAATCTGCTGCTAACCTGTATGTACAATTCCAAATGTCTGTGCAGTTGACAGTTACATGTTATGTACTCTCTCTAGGGTACTTACCTGTGTACTGTCTGTATGTCTGGGCCCACATTCATGGCATGGCCATCTTTCAGATGGTGACAGATATTGACATCTGAACAGTGAGTATGGATGACTGCTGAATAGGGTCTTGCTGGGATGAATTGTGGTTGGCACTGCAGTTGTGAGAACATGGCCCTGTCATCAACAGTACTGGTCATAGTCCACTAAGACACAACATTCCATGTCTACATGCTGACCACTTCCACACAATATACAACACACAACAACCTAACCCATAGACCCCTGCATTTTGTACACATGCAGCAATCTATCCTGTAAATTCAGCCAGCTCAGGTAATCTGTGCTTCACTGTTATTAAGCCCACACATACATGCTACTGCATTTCTGCATAGGATTGTGGGGAGAGCACACCTGACAATTGTAAACATTTGCTATGACTGTACTGGTATTTCAGGTACTCTGTTGGCTTCCATTTTGTTTTGCATTCTGACCTATCATGCAGACTAGAGGCATATCAGTTGAGTACAAATCTTAGGTTTTATTGACCTATATTTCAGTTTCAGACTTCTTACCCTTCAGAACTAACAAACAACTGCCAGACCTGTTGTAGTCTGTTTGTGTAGGTCTGGAGGGGGGCTGTTCTCCATTGCCATCAATTAGAGGTCTTAGCACAGCCTTTCTTTATGGTCATCTACATCTGTCCTGCTGGATGAGGCTGTTGTTGGGAATATGAGCCTCACTGACATGCATATGTGTGTCCTGTGCACACACATTTGGGCCACCACATGTACTGCAGTGGAATTTGTCACCTTGTCTAGTACTGCCTACTTTGTTGACACCAGTAATTGTTATGGATTTCATGCTGCCCATATAGGTGTCCACTATCTGCTGCCATCCCATTCAGCCACCCGATTCCCTTACGTGCTCACATCCATGCCATAGATACAACTAGCAGAACATACTACTCCATTCAGCAATTTATAGGAAGAGTGACTTACATTGTGGCTGTGCCAGTATTGAGGATGGTGCTGGAGGGCTGACTATGTTGGATGCAAGTAGTACACTCTCTACATGGTAAAGCACAGGTAGTGTTATGTTTGACATCCCTTTTAATGTATGTGCGAGTCAGAGAGAGGTGTCATTCCCTGGGTCCCTACCATGTCAGTGTATGTACTATGCATTGCCTCTTTGCCAAAGCTTGGGCATACTGGGCATGCCTCCTTCAGCCTACATGGGCAGGCTCAGGTTGTTCCTCCTCTGAGTCACACTGTGCCTGTGCCTGTGCTGGCCTTGGCAATGGTGCAGGGGGTGGTCCTGCCCCGTGCTGTTCCTGCTGCAGCTGTTTCCGCAGGATCATATTGTGTAGCATGGCACATACAATGAAAATTTGTGTACATGTAGCCTTAGAGTACAGCAAGGCTCCACCAGATATGTCCAGGCACTGGAACCGTGACTTCAGCATCCCAAACACATGCTCTATTATGATTCTGGTTTGTGCGTGTGCCTCATTATGGAGTTCTTGTTTGGGTGTGTGTGCATTTCTGATGGGTGTCATCAGCCATGGCTCCAATGCATTACCAGCATCACCCACTAGGTGGCCATATGGGATGTCCTCACTGGCAAATCTGTGGTACAGCTGTGTCATATGCCAGTTGTGGGAGTCGTGATAGCTTCCAGGGCTTCCAGCACACACATTCATGATAATGCCCTGGGTATCTCATACGACCTGGCAGTTGATGGACAGGAAGCCCTTGCTGTTTATGTAGACCCTACCCCACTCACCAGTTGGTGCTTTGATATGTATGTGCGTGCAGTCTATAGCACCCACTACCTCAGGGTATTCTGCTATTTGGTGGAAGAGACGCATAGTGCTGGTCAATGCCTCATGGGGGTTGAGGAAATGTATGTGCTCACTGGCATGTGCTGACATGGCACCCAGGAACTGGTGGAGTATTCTGGATGCTGATGCCTGTGAGATCCCCATGATATCCTCAGTTGGCCTTTGGAAGGTACCTGTGGCTAGTATTCTTAACCTTACACATACCTTGGTATTCACTGGGATGGGTTCATTTCTGTTGGTTCTGTGTGTGAGGTGTGGCCAGCACAGCTCCAGAATTTGCTGTAGGATGTTCCTATCCACCCTATACTGCTCCACTGTCTCCAGCTCATGTAGCCCCTGGCAGGTAACCCTGGGTCTGTACACTCTTCTCCTTCTCCTCACTGTGGGTTGATCGTCAGCATTCTCATCCTCACCATCCTCAGCCTCTTCCACATATTGATGTATGAGAGCGACAGCAGCCCCTATCATTTTGTTAGTTTTGTCAGGTAAAATTTCCCCATCTGGGTAGACCAGGGGTGTAGAGTTTGTGGGAAAATCGAGGGTGAAAGGTGTTTGCATAGTTTATAGTAGTGTGCTGGGCTGGGCTGCTGCCTGTGTAATTGGCTGATTCTGATGCATTTCACTTTCCAGCTATGCTGGTTCTCCTTGATTGCCTTCCTACTGCTGTTTTCCACTCCCATTGCTTTCCCATTTAAGCCTCGAGGCATGCCACACATACCCAGTGCTCAGATGTGAACAGAACTGCTATTTCCTGTTTTTTTTTTTTTTGGGGTTTAAAACCCAGTGCACAGCATGCACATCTGTTTACGCACTGCAAACACTGCTAGGCAGCCTCAGATACACCCATCTACCTTAGCTGTGTTTAGCTAAGGGCAAACACAGGCCACAGAGCTCCAATAAGCTTACAGCATGCATGGCACTCCCTCTTATGAGGTCATCTGCCTCTAATGCCTATACCATGGTGTTGCTGCACCTACACGGTTGGGTGCAAGCCAACACTGAGGGGAAATCTGTGATTCAGTATCACTCCCCTCATTTGCATAAAACTGACTGCTATTGCATGGCTACAAAGCCGACACTCAGCCTTCCCCCTTAACAACCACTATCCCATGGTATTGTTGTCTTATGCATGCCAGTGACTATTATGGCAGAATGCTGATTTGGGTTTAAAAGCTCATTTCCAACTTTTTTCCTTATTTTCAGGCTGATCCCGTTTGCGCAGCACTGCCCTGCGCTTAAACGGCCGAAATCGGCCAAAGAAAATAAAAGTTAGTTTTTATAATTTTGCAACTATTTCCCATGCCAATGGCCATGTATTTGGCCATTGGCATGCCTACTGCATTCAATACATGCGTTCTTTGGAGCTGTCATGCCTCTGTTTTGTAATTGCAGAAATGTATTCGGTTAGTAACTGAATACATTTCTGCAGGTTACACTATTCCTGCACAGACGCCTGCCTGCTTCCTGGATCGCTAATTCACCTCATTTGCATGGCTTTCACCAGCAAATGTGGTAATTAGCATACAGGAGCTGTGTCTGTGCAGGAATAATGTAGGAATGCTCGTGCACATCCCGGGAGCTCATTCCTGGATCGCTCGCCTGACATATTGCATGCAACAGCTCTTGCACTATTCCTGCACACCGTGCAGAGCTTGCTGAATCCCGGGGATTATCTAATAGCCAGGTAGTAAATTGACATTATCTAGGTCCTGATACAAAAAGATGGTTATAGGCATATTTATAAGCCAGATTTCAAGACAAACACCTAGGTCTGAAATAAATACACTGTAGTTACATATGTTAATTGTATCTTGTAAAAAGAATGTCTGTAATAATAAGCTGTGGTCTAGACAGACATATATATTAGCGATTTTGCTATAGTATGTATATTAGCCGGCAATGCTATGAGTGCGTGTGTGTTTATCAACAAAGCCTAGGTGGTGATGTTAAAAATCTGATTAAAATTTAGCTAGAGAACTGAAGCATAATCAATTGCTAAAGTACTTTAGGGTTCAGTTTGTTTTCTGTCTTGTGTCTGTAGCAGGTTGTTTATTAACAATCTCTTTGGAAAAATGCTGACTCACTTGTTTGACTTTTAATTGGATAGCTTTCCCTTAAATGCCGATAGAACACTTAATCAGAGTATAAATTGTGTTTTCTTTCCTTTCTTACTCTATAATCATTTAAAGGTACAGTTTAAACAGGCTTGCAGTAGTATGTGGGATCCTAGTTTGTTACTTTGCTTTTCAACAGTGAAAACATGCTTTATACAAACTAATAACTATCAAAGTGTATGTATCTGCACCGCTCCATCTTCCAGTACACACTCCATCTTCCAGTACACACACACACACACACACACACACATACACACACAAACATATATATATATCTGTTAAATGCTTTACTCTTTACTCTCTGTCCAGCTAATGATATATAGATGTGAGTATATGTGCACACATGTGTGTGTGTGTGTGTGTGTGTGTGTGTGTGTGTGTGTGTGTGTGTGTGTGTGTGTGTGTGTGTCCAGACATGCTGTGTTTTTGATACATTTTATAATTTTATCTCATATTATCTTCCATATGATCTTCATAAATATGAATGAAATTAAGTATGCTTAAACTGAAAAGTGCTTATTTCTTTGCATTCACAATTCAGTCTGCTAGCTGTAGATAACTTAGCCTATAATTGTCATTTTACCTATGAGAACACCATTAATCTTGCAATTTTCTGTTTGAGAAGTGATAATTATGTGCGGAACAGTAGATGCTGTGGTGCGCTGAGGTTAATTTTAGTAAAACCTCTAAGAACATAGGTCAAGGTATGAGTCATACCTAATTACACCAGCTGGATTGCATACCAGCTGATTTACAGTTAACATTAAAATTAGTTATTACTAGGGAAAGATAGAGTTTAATACTTTGCATCTTATCTCACAGTCTAACAAAACATGCACTATGCATCTCTGCAGGGCAAATTACATTTACTAGTAAAATTAGATAGAGGTGTAGAAGGCTGACATCTAGTGGAAATAACATTATAAAACTGGAATCCAGCTTTAAAATACATAACTTTTTTCATAAACATTTTTTCACAGCATTTAAAACTTTACTAGATTAGCTTTCCTGACACTAATTCATGTTTGATAATACACTTGTCAGTTGGAACCAGTTTATAATAACAGCATGCACGTGAAGGGGGTCTAGCTCTAAGCTGTTTGCTGGGCTTGGCAACATAAAATAAACTAGGGTGGCATTTTTCTCTACTTGCAAAACATTGTTGGCACACATAAGAAAATACACTACCCGATTACATCGTTTACAGGCACACTGATGCACTTCTCATATTACTTGTGATACTTAAATTGTAATAGATTTTCAAACTGTCAAAGCTGTAGTGGTCATTCAGAATCACATTAAAGTGTACCAGAAGCCATTTGTGTTTTACAAACATGTACTAAGCAAATGTGTTTACATAAATTTATTATACCATGATCCCCCCAAAACGTGCACGCTGATTGGCCAGTGTGCCCGTTGTAAATCGAGTTATACTAATGGAAAAAGGTCCGGTCGCCCGGACTTTTTTCCATTAGTATAACTCGTTTTTAACACTGTTCGCTATGTTAAATGGGTTTAACATGGCGAGACAGCTTTAAAATAAGCAACGGAGATCTCCGCTGCTTATTTTAAAGCTGTCTCGCTATGTTAAACCCATTTAACATAGCGAGGCAGTGTTTAAAGCAACGGAGAAAGCAAGATCTCCGTTGCTTTTTAGTGTCTCGCTATGTTAAATGAGTTTAACATAGTGAGACAGTTTAAAATAAGCAACGGAGATGTCCGCTGTTTATTTTAACTGTCTCGCTATGTTAAACTCATTTAACATAGCGAGATTAAAAAGCAACGGAGATCTTGCTTTCTCCATTGCTTTGCTCACAGCTCTGATGTACCGCGCAGGCGCAGTACATCAGAACTGCCGGATGCCAGACATCTGCGGAAGGGCAGTAAACAGGCATTATACTATGCCATTATTTAAGAAAAGTAATAGTTTCTTTTCTTAATAATGTCATGATAATAGCAATAACCACTTCTGGTGGTAATGCTAAATTTACACGGTTGGCTTTGTTTACCGGGCTTCGCCCTCGACCAAACCACGCCAACCATGGGTAATTTAGCATTACCCACACCCAGGCGGTTATTGCTATATTATACCATGATCCCCAAAACGCACGCTGATTGGCCAGCGTGCCCGTTGTAATCGAGTTATACTAATGGAAAAGGTCCGGTCGCCCGGACTTTTTTCCATTAGTATAACTCAGTTTTTTAAAACACTGTCTCGCCATGTTAAACCCATTTAACATAGCGAGACAGTGTTTAACGGAGAAAGCAAGATCTCCGTTTTTAGTGTCTCGCTATGTTAAATGAGTTTAACATAGAGACAGTTTTAAAATAAGCAACGGAGATGTCCGCTGCTTATTTTAACTGTTCGCTATGTTAAACTCATTTAACATAGCGAGACACTAAAAAAGCAATGGAGATCTTGCTTTCTCCGCTGCTTTTGCCCACAGCTCTGATGTACTGCGCAGGCGCCGCAGTACATTCGAACCGCCGGATGCCAGACATCTGCGGAAGGGCAGTAAACAGGCATTATACTATGCCATTATTTAAGAAAAGTAACAGTTTCTTTTCTTAAATAATGTCATGGTATAATAGCAATAACTCACTTCTGGTGGTAATGCTAATTTACCACGGTTGGCTTTTGGTCCCTCGGGCTTCGCCCTCGGGACCAAACCACGCCAACAGTGGGTAAATTTAGCATTACCCACACCCAGGCATGGGTTATTGCTATAATATTTCATGCATAAAACTTGACTAGAATACTGAACTGCATTTTGAACGTTCACACTAACCTTTATTCTGAAGCTGTTAAGAAATCATATTGGTATTGTGAAATATTTCTTTAAAACAGATGTTTGCTTAATTAATGTTTTGTAATTTATTAGAAATTGTTTTCAAATAAGTGAATATTCAGGCTAAATTAACTGCAATTGTCATGTCTGCCCGATTCTCATAGTATGTGCCCAAAGCCACTAATCCCAATCCCAACACACACTCACAGAGTTTTGCTATTGAATTCAGTTTTAGAAACAGAGCTAGAAGTATATAAAATCTGATTTAAATTCCTTACTGTCAAGCATTTGGATATACTGCTGTGGTGGTGCTGCGGTAGCGTTATCGCCTCACAGTAAGATGTTGTCCTGTTTGATTCTCAGCTAGAGTGTCTTCTGTGTGGAGACATGCTTGAATGGGCGTACCTTCACTGAAGGTTGTGCGTCAGGACCGCAACTCGGCACGTAAAAATCTACTGCCAATCATTAGCGGACCGGATTTCCACTGTGGCGAACCCTAACCGGGAAAAGCCGAAAGACACAACAACAACAGCTGTCAAGCATTTGGAATCCACATTCAGGAAATGAAAAGAAACTTTGTGAATGTATTATAAATCAGCTTACCTTGACCTAGATAAGGCTTGTAATCCAATACCTTACTCGGGCATTATAGACAAGCTGACTAATTTAGGTATAAACCCTTTTATCACCCACTGGATAGACAGCTGGCTCACTGTTAGAACCCAGGAGGTCAACATAGGTGAGGCCACATCCACCAAGAGACCAGTCACTAGTGGGGTTCCCCAGGGCTCAATACAGGGCCTGCTCCTTTTTGGCATTTATTTCTCTAAAATGGAAGCAAATGTTGAAGGCTTATGGATAAGTCTGCAGATGATAGCAAGGTGGGGGTTATCACGGACTCCCCTGCAGACACTAGCATTCTTCAGGAAGGCCTATCTCTGACTAACAAATAGTGCCAATACCATGGTCTTAAACTCAGTGCTAAGAAATGCATAATTGTACCCTTTGGGAAGACAACCATCCCGGCTAATTACCATTTTGATAATATGCCCCTAAGAGTCAACACAGGGGTTAGGAATCTGGGTACACAGGTAGACAGTAGCCTTACCTTCGACCACCACTTGGCCACAGTGGTGAAGCAATCCTTTTATGTTGTGGCATGGCATCTTGGTACATAGAGCCCATCAGCACCCCCCCTGTACTCTGTCCTTATCAGACCAATCATAGAGTGCAGGGTCCCTTTGGTATGTACCTGACCAGCCATATGTTGCAACAAGAGCAACCTTAGTGGTTGCTTACAAAAAGAATACAAGGGATAAGAAACCTGCCTTATACAGAGCACCTTAAAGCCCTATACATCTACTCAGTCTCCTATAGATTGCTGAGGGGTGAGCTATGCCTGACCTACAAGGCATCTGCAAACCCCAAAATTATGAATCTTCTGCATATTTGTAAGTCAAACAGTACAAGAAATACAAGGTCTAAGGATGTAAATTTTGTCTGTGACTTAAATAGAACATGCTGGAGAGACAGATCTGCATCCCAGAGGCTGCCTCTTCTATGGAACAGGCTTCCCATCCATGTGAAGCTGAGTTTGTCTATTACCCAGTTTAAGTGCAACCTAGACCAGTGGATGGTGAATAAGAAATTTAAACTGGGCCTGGCATCCATGACCCCTTATGTACGGCGGTAGCTAATAAATGCCTGGCCTTCAATGCCCTACTTGGATATAGAACATCACTCAGAAAAACTTGGCTAGGCTAAGAAAGGCCTTCTGGGTCGATAGCCTAGTAACAATCTATGAATTGGTGAATCTATGAAATGCTACCACTAATCAGACAAATTAGAATCTAGTGTTATGGAAGGTTTTAGTGTAAAGATCATAAAAGGAAATTGCTTTTCTTTTGCGGTGTTTAGTACGTTCGATGTTTTGAGCATTCA
>NC_056735.1:922094053-922239053 GCF_019279795.1 Protopterus annectens
CGCAGTATCGGAATTTCGTGGTTTGCAGTTCGCGGCAACAGTTTCTAAGATGTTGATGTCGAACATTCAAAGGTAAACCATAGATATATATACATACATATATATATATATATATATATATATATATATATATATAACGTGACTTTTTTCCTCTTCTTGCTGTCCTACCACATGCATTGATATTTGACCCTGCTTACCTAGCTCGACAGCATTCATCCTGCTACATCACCCTTTCCTTCAACAAGATAAAGTAGGTCTTATTCCCTCACTACATTAATCTCATATACACGTCATAAATGGGTCTATGTCTCTCAACAGCCATCACAACACTCAAATCTCGTCCTTGTTCCATCACTCTCTCCCATTCTCCATTCTTCATCATACAGCTAACTAGCAAGTCTTATGGCCCCTGCTGCACTGCACTAACATAATCACATATACAGTCTCTCCATCCTCTGTTTCATTTTCCTCCACCAGCTATTTCTTCCTATCTCTTATCCCTCAAGTAAGTCCCTCTCTGACTATTCACTCATTATTCTCTTAGCCTGCTCATATTTCTCCCACCCTCTCAGCCCAGTCCACATTGCATCCCAAGCTTATCAAATTACTTTACCTTCCATATCTTTCTGCAAAACATGTTCCATCAACATTGTTCCTTTCCTTTCCTTTCCTTTCCTTTCCTTTCCTTTTCTTTCCTTTCCTTTCCTTTCCTTTCCTTTCTTTTCTTTTCCTTTCCTTTCATTTCCTTTCTTTTCCTTTCCTTTCATTCCTTTCCTTTCCTTTTCTTTCTTTTCCTTTCCTTTCGTTTCCTTTCCTTTCCTTTCTTTTCCTTTCCTTTCATTCCTTTCCTTTCCTTTTCTTTCTTTTCCTTTCCTTTCATTTCCTTTCCTTTCCTTTCTTTTCCTTTCCTTTCCTTTCTTTTCCTTTCCTTTCATTCCTTTACTTTCTTTTCCTTTCCTATACCATCACCTGCCTATCTTTGTGTCTTCCCTTTCTTAATAATTCACTCATTCACGTATGGAATCTTCTTCCAACTGCAACCACCTTTCTGACCCCAAAACCTACTACCACCTGTTACCTATCAAATTACTGATTGCACACCATCTCATGCCACCTCCCTTCCTACTCATCCTTATCAGTTTCTTTGTATTCCTCTGTTCCACCTCCATCATTTCTAGGCATTCCATTTACATCTCCCAAACTCTCAGTCCCCTATTCCACCTCCTAAAACAACTTTTTGATAGATTGATAAGCATCTTTCTTTCTTTTATTCCCACCTCTGCTAATGGTCCTATAGACTTCCTTTATCTCTCAAATTCGCTGTCCAAAGTTCCTTCCCTACATATCTTTATAACCTTTTTTGGGATATTTAATGCAACACTATACCTTCAGAACTCTGTCTACACCATCAGTCATTCTGATTCTAATCATCTTTCCTTCAATGCAGAACTGCCTCATGTCTGCATCTCTCTTACTTAATTAATCTTAGGCAGCACTAGATGTATTACCAGCTAAAACAAATTGCAACACTATTGCAGTTTTATAATTACTACTCTTCCCAATAATATATTTCCACTTCTTTGTCCTTGCAGATCTGCTGGGCTGCCTTCTAAAAGACTGCTTCCCTGCTTGTATATATTAGTTGCTTCCAGTAATGAAATGCTTAATTCCACATTGTAGCAAAACCCACTGCACTACTCCCTCCCTTTTCATTGTAAACCTCCCACTGTAATCATCTCTTTCTCAACATCTAACTTCCATGATAACAACATACCCATCCTTTCCCCAGCTCCCTACACCTATTGATTACCTTTCTGTTACTACATCTATTTGAGCTTTGGCTATTTTCCTTATCCTGCAATGAAGTATATACATCATAACCCATCTTTCTTCTTTTCTATTTTGATGGCCAACAACTTTGCACCATTTTGCACATCAGCTCAACTCCCTAAGTTTTGTTTATTGCCTTCTTCCTTTCCTCATTTTCCCTAACCTCAATATTATTCTGAAGCTGAAGTCATCTTTTCACATTTAATTGTTTTATCACAGTACTGAATGCTGCAAATTCAGTACTGATAGTAAGTTATATCAACACACAAGTGCTATGTGTTTGCTGCCTTTAAAGTGTTATCAGCTTGAACCGGATGAGGCAGACCATACGACTAGTGCTGCAGGTGTGATTAACACCACAGCACAGTCAGTGCTCATAGTATTACTGAGTTAAAAATACATTCACACTTTAGTGGTATGGTCACCTGATCTATACTCAGGAATAGCCACCACTATTTAATGACCCATTAGATACTCCTCTCTACTTCTGTTTTCCAACCTTAGCTTCTCCTTCAAGTAGAAAATAAATTACTGCAACTCCCCAGATGCTGATAAAAGACAAACAGGCCCTAATATGTCATTTCAGACATAGGTTTCATCTCATGATCATGTCTGATAGAGTACCAAACATAAACCTACACAAGTGCAAAAATGAACCCCTTTTAGAGAAAAATCAGCCCTAACTCAGTCGTAATTCGCAGAAACTTTTATTTACTAAATTATTTTAATGACTTTTGGTTTATCATTAAGTCCCATGGAGTCAGCAGCATTCTTAATTATTCTAATGCAAATTATTGTCTTTACTCTGGTCTGAATCAGATGGATCCAGTTTTTCAGATTTTAAACTTCCCAAGGGAGAAAGGTCTTACCTAGAACTTCTATCAGTATCAGTTTGTTAGTGATGTCAACAATGTCCCTAAAGGCATTAATTAACTTAATAGCCCTTTTCAGTACTTCTCAAACTGAAAAATATCTCTATCCAGGGAAACACTACAGATAAAAAGGTATTGTTAATAATTAGTAATTCAGAGATAAGAAATACTCAGACATCATAGGTTCATAGGATGATACTAGGCTATTGCCCCAGAGGCTCTTATAAGCCTAGCCAAGAATTTTGCCCATGTTCCCACAAACTCAGCACCTGTTTCCCCTGTCCAGAAGGGACACAGGTGGGACCCCAGGGGTGTATTTTCTATTTCCCATCCATTTAGCCAAGTTCCTCTTAAAGAGGGCTAGTGAAGTACTCTGCTTGACATGGTGAGGGAGTCTATTCCACAGATGGCAGAGTCTTTAGGACACAAAACTGTCCTGCCAACAAATTCTATTAATGTCACACACCAGGTTGCGGCCTTGCATGTGGGTTGCGCAAGTGGAGTTTGGCTTATGAATATGCAGCAACTCCATCAAGGCTGGGTCTGAGATGGTTTTGTATGTCAGACACAGGTGACCTCTGAGCAGTCTGTATGAGAATGAGTAGAGGGACAGGGCTTTTCGCCTATCTATATAGGATAGGTGCTTGAGACCCTGGATTTGGTCAGGAACCTCTGTGGTCTCTCCAGCTGCTGCATGTGCTTGGCAAGGTACATGCCAAAGAAGAGATTGTACTCAATAATGGGTCTGATGAGGGAGGAGTACAGGGATGTTATTACCTCCTTGTTCCTGGATGTAATACCCTTACTTATGAGGTGGGCCATGTAGAAACTCTTCCGTACAATGGAGGCAATGTGGTGGTCAAAAGTCAGGTTGCTATCAACCTGGGTGCCTAAGTCCCTTACAACTGATTGCATGCTTAGTACATTGCTATTAATGTGATAATTAGTGGAGACACCATGTTCCCCAAACTAGAAAATGATCCATTTTTTGGCATTCAGTTTGAGGCCATGATTCTGGCACCAGTCATTAGTTTGGGTAAGGCCTTCTTGGAGGATCTTCACATCACTAAGGGAATTTAAGACACCACTCAGCTTACAGTTATCTGCAAACTTGGTCAAGACCACTAGTTCTTAACTTGCACCTTAGAAAAGTATAACCCAAACAGTAGAAGCCCCAAGACTGATCCTTGGAGTACATCACTTGTTATGGGTCTACTACTAGGCTTCCCCTATTTTGACTTAGTGGGTTCTATCAGTGACCCAGTTAGTTACCCATCTGTTAATATACAGGTTGATGCCTAGCTGGGAGTGTTTATCTATTATGCATGAGTGGGAACTAGTGTTGAAGGCCTTGGCTAGGTCAAGGTATGTGGTGTGCACTGTCTTCTCCTCGTACATGGCTTTGGTGACTGTTTCGAAGAAGTCTACCAAGTTTAACAGGCATGATCTCTGTTTGACAAAACCAAACTGTGTGGGGTCAAGTGTTTGGAGTTTGCCAATGTCCTTGTTTATAAGGTCCAGGATAATGCATTCCATGACCTTGCAGATCAGGCTAGTTAGGCTGATGGGCTTATAATTGCCTAGGTCAGTGGATGCTCCACCTTTGTGTAGAGGGATGACAATAGCTGTCCTCCATTTGGCTGGGATGAAGCCGGTGCTCAGGCTTTGGTAAAATAGGGTGAATGATGGAGCTGAGAGCTCATGCCTGAGTTCATGTATAACACAGGCCATGATGTTGTTACGTCCCATGGAGACTGTATGTTTTACCTTTGAGAGGGCATTAAAGACTGCTCCCTGGTGATGAGGGAAGGGGGTAGGTGCTGGGGATTTCCTGGTTTACTAATGGGAGGGACGGGGGGGGGGTGAAGTTTTTACTGAACCTGTCTGCCAGTAGGGTTGCTATATCTATGGCTTTTGTGTATAGGTGTTCTTGACCACCAGTTCAGAGCAGATTTGGGTGTTACCTTTTAGATAGCAGATGTATGTGAAGAAGGCCTTGTGAATGTCCTTAGTGGATCTGGCTAATTTGGACTCGAAGTTAGTCTTACAGAATTTCACCAGTGACCTTATTTGCTTCTTCAGACAAAGGACAGATTGCTTCCAACTTGGTGCCTGCTCTTTTTTTGTGATGGACAGTAAGTTTTTCCTTTTATTATAGAGTCTGTTTATTGCTACTGTCCACCAGACAGGTTTACTCTTCCTTGGGGAAGATGATTTGGTCCTGTCAGGTATTGCTGAGTCCATACAGCTATGTAAGTGTTCATGTATTTTTTTTTGTGTGTAGGCTTGGACATTAGTGTCACTCATATGGTCAGGATAAAACAGACGAACATTCATGGGTTCAGTTCAAGCAGCTTTATTGCAAACTAACACATCAGAAAAGAAGCTGTGTAACTTAAATAAACTTACAAATAGACTGACTACCACACTCATACATGTTAACACTCTGGCTGTTTTCTCAAAATGGCACTGCTGCCTGCATGTGCTTACATCCGGAAATGCTTCTTAAAGGTACATATACACGCTCTGATCTACAATTAGTGCTAGTTCCAACTGAAGGGACAGTGGCTATGAAGCTGCTTATACATGCTCACAGGAGATTGTAGTCAGCTTTGGAAAAGTTTTATTGTTTAACCCTGACAATGGGGGGGGGGGGTTAGAGGAGATGGTGACTTCAAAAGTGATCTCTATATGGTCAGATCTTACCAAGGAGGATGACACTGCAGGGGTGCTATAGTGGCTACTTATGTTGGATAGTACTAGATCCAGAATATTTTCACCTCTCATGGGGGTGTCTACCAGCTGATCCAATGCATTGACATTGAGGAAGTCAAGGAATCTCAGGTGTTCATATTTGGGCTAGAATAGGTCTTCCATTCTGTGGCTGGGTAGTTGAAGTCACCCAGGATCAGGGTAGAGGGTTGAATCTTCATGGATTCAAGTAAGTCCAGAAAGGTGGACTGGGTGTCCTGAGTCATGGTTGGGGGTCTGTAACTAACTATGATTTGAATGGTTGTTTTGTCAACAGTTAACTGCACTTGGACTGTCTCCTGTGCGTCATACTGTTTGACTAGCCTGGAGGTGTGTTTGTCTTTGATAAATATTGAAACTCCACCTCATTTGGCTTTGTAGCTCTCTGTTTAGGGTCTACAAGTATGGTAGGATGAGTAACCTAGTAAGACTGGGGTACCCTCCGCAGCTTTGAATCAGGTTTCAGTGACTGCACAAATGTCAGCATCCACCAGGATGAGAAATGCTTGCAATGAGTGCAGTTTCATGCTAAGATTCCTAGCATTTAACAGTATGACCTTTAAATTTTGTTTAGAAGAATTTTTTGCATTGGTAATTTTGTGCTCATGACTTTGCCTAAAAAAGGCACTATGGGGGAGGCAAGAGCCTTTGCCAGAAGACTGGAGCCCAGGAGAGACAGATGAAGGCCATCTCTGGCAAAGCATCATGGTCCATCAATCATGTCCTCCCAGGCTGTCAGGTACTGGATCTCCTTGGAATAACACCAGAAACTAAGCCAATTGTCAATCATTGCAGGCATAATTCCGGGTGATGTTAGGATGCTACTTAAGGCTAGGGACATACCTGCCTGGGACACATATTCAGCGAGCTCAATCATGTCTCTCTTCATATAGTCCAGAGTGGTACATCTTAAGTCATTCACACCACCCTGGACTATGACAGAGTCATAATAGTACCTGTTGTTAAGAGACGTGTGTGTGTGTGTGTGTGTGTGTGTGTGTGTGTGTGTGTGTGTGTGTGTGTGTGTGTGTGTGTGTGTGTGTGTGTGTGTGTGTGTGTGATATGATGGAATCTAGCACCTGCCAAGCAACTTACCATGACTTTCTCCTTGTCTAGACTGGTGAGGTGCACATCTGTGTGTCTCATGACAGAGTCTACTATGACTAGTATGTTGGGTCTGTGGCCGGGTCTTACAGGCTGTGAGACACATGTGTGTGTACTATATGTGGTGCTTGGTACTGTGGGTTGTGATGTGTGTGTGTGTTTTTCCTTCGGTCACTTTTGTTTAAGTATGTTTTTGTTGAGAACCTCTGCATATGTAGGAGTGTGTTGTACAGGTGTGGGTGGTGTTAGAGGTGTGGTGTGTGTAGTGTCTGAGCAGACAACCTTCTCAGTGCCAGATGTACTGGCTTGTGATGGAGACAGTAAGGATTCTAGATTCTTAATGTAATTGCATCTCTCACATATTCCTAGGTGGTAGTAGTAGAGGGTTGTCCATATACATGAGGCAGTTGCTACACTGTCTCAGGATGCCCATATCAACCAGACTAGCAGGAGAAACCATAGGAAATTGTCCATCCATGGTTGTCAGAATCTGTGGATGAAAGGTCAGGGACAGTAGAGTGGGTACTAGCTAAGGAGAATACCTATTGGTGTAAGTAAGGCTGGATAAAATCAATACAGTAGTTACAAGGGAGGTCTTCACTTAGACAGGAGTGCTGGTAAGGGCAAGTCAAAAGCCACCAAATTTACGAACACAAGAAGAACGGGGCAGGTGGGAATAGAAAAACTGCAGCCAGAGATCAGCAATATTCAGAGCAAGCAGGGCAAACAAACACTTCAGTTAAATAAAGATATTTCCAAATAAAAGAGCAATGCTGTTTCTCAGCTCCCCCCACTAATTAACTGGTGTTATACACAGTTTGCAAAGGAATTCTTTGGTACTGTTTTTAACAGACCCTAGCCAAGAACTCTTAAACATCTAACAGAACAGAAAACTTAAAACAAAACAAATGTAATATTAGAATAAGATTCAAAATATATGTGATCAAACTTTAAATGAAGAGCTTCAATTCAAAATAAAATGCAGACATAGATCAGCAATATTCAAAGCAAGCAGGCTAATAAGCAGGCCAAACACCAGCTAAATAGAGATATTTCTAATTTAAAAAGCAATGCTGTTTCTCAGCTCCCTCCACTAATTAACTGGTGTTATTCACAGTTTGCAAAGGAATTATTTGGTAATTATTTTTAACTGACCCTAGCCAAAAACTTTTAAAACTCCAGCAGAACAGAAAACTTAAAACCAAGCAAATGGAATACTAGAATAAGATACAAAATAGAGGTGATCAAACTTTAAATGAAAAGCTTCAATTCAAGATAAAATGCAGCCAGAAATTAGCAATATTCAAAGCAAGCAGGCCAACAAGCAGGCCATACAAACACTTGTAAATATGTAACCAAAAATAAGGCACTGGAAGGTTCACCAGAATAAAATCCACTGTTTTACTGATCGCACACGATATTAAAAAACATAAAACACTTCCAGAATGCATTAACTGTATCACCGCATTTTCATCACAAAAGTAAAGGGTCAGTTTGTTTGAATATCCAGAATGACCTCAGATGATAATGATTTTATTAATGAAATTGCTCATCTTATGGATTTGTTCAAACCTAGGGGGTACCCAGAAAAGTTTCTAGCAGAAGTATACAATGAAGTTTTGTAAGCAAGAAAATCTAAGTTTGCCCCCATTTTCGGGAGTGACAATCGGGACCTTGAAAATATTCAAACATCTGAGAGGTCAGGTGATAATGGGTACAACAGTGCTTTGGTTATTACTTATGACGGGGATGCTGGGTTGGCAAGAAACATTATAGAAAGAAAATGGAACAGATTTGTTAGTATATCAGACCTGCAGTATATATTTGATAAACCTTTTAAGTGTATTTACAAAAGGGGATGCTGTATTAAAAACATTTTGGAGAATGGCACCCCTGGGACAGGTGTTCACCTTTCTAACAAAAGGGGCACACAAGTGTGGTTGTTGTGCCCAATGTCATTAAGTCAACGTTGGAGAGATGCCTCATCTGAAAAGTAGAGACAGACTTATTAAGTCAAATGGTTTTGCTAATTGCGATACTAATGGAATTATTTATTTAGCCTTGTGTGACAAATGTGAAGCATTCTATATAGGCAAAACTGAGAGAAAATTAAAGTCAAGAATGTATGAACACAGGTACGATATAAAAAAGATGAACAGTAACAATTCTCTGTATAAACATACTCTGAACTGTGCAGGAGCTGATTTTCATTTTTATGTAATAGAAATATTGTCCATTGATTCTAGGGGTGGCCCTTGGGAAACACGCCTAGAATACAGGGAACTGTACTGGCGACTAGTTTTTGAAGCTACTACGTATCCTGGTTTGAATGAGATGATTTAATTAAAGCCAGTCTTAAAGCTTAGGTCAGCTGAATTTTAAGTTATGGAACTTTCCAGGTGCTGTTTTACATTTTGTATGACCTACACCACAGTGTTTTAAATGTGGTTTTAAAAAGGTTTTATATTTTTAAACATTTTTAAACATTTTTTGTTTAAAAGTTTTTACAAATTGTAAATAATGTATGTTTCTTACAAGATTCCTGCTTTAACAACAAATGATTTTCTATGCACTTCTATATTTATTGTGTTTCATTGTTTGTGTATATAGTTTTTTTGCACTGTATTTTTAAAAGTATAATAGTTTGTTAATAGATTAATTGGGGATGTTTCATAGGTTCATAGGTTGGTACTAGGCTATCGGCCCTAGGGCCTATACAAGCCTAGCCATAACAATTCCCTGGATATTTCTTCCCACAATATTTACTTCCCTGCTTTGAACTAGAAAAGTTAACAAGATTTGATATTTAAAGTTTTTATTAATTTAGCAAAAGTTGTTTGTAAAAAAGAACTGCAAACCATGTTATAGAACACATAATATTACTCATAAAAAATAGCATGGGAAAAATTGGAAAACCTTTTGAACAAACAGTGATAACCACTCATGGATAAAATGATTGTTTATCATGGATGAATATAAATATTGTCAATAGTTTTGTTATTGTTTTATTGTATTTGTTATTTGTACATTTGTGTATGTTTATAATGAAAACAAAATACAAATGTTTTTGAAAAAAAAATGATATGACTCTTCCATTCATTGAGCTGAATGAAATACAAGGTCAACAAATCTATTTCTGAAAAAGAACATATTAATCTCCTTATGTGCTTATATGTATATATATATATATATATATATATATATATATATATATATTTATAAATAATTAAGGGCCTACTGAATGTAACAGAATACTTAAATGTTGGCATGCTGTCATTCAAGCCATCATCCACAAAATGTTGACATGCTACTAAACATGCACTGAGCAAAAACCTCAGTGCATGTAAAATTAAAACAAACAAAAAATTAAAACATATTTTTTGCAGTGGGACAAGCCCATTCCACCACCATGTACGAAGATGCTCTCCTCACCCCCCCCCATTAATTACATATACTAACTTTGATATTGCACAATCACAGGGAAAGGGCATATTCCTTAACTCTAAGAATTGTGCGATATGGCACAACTGACCAAGTTCTGTATATAAAGAGGTTTCAGAAGTTGGTATGCTCATCTGAAGAAGTTTTTGTGACGAAAATGCGGTGATACAGTTAATGCATTCTGGATGTGTTTTATGTGTTTTTAATATTGTGTGCGATCAATAAAACAGTGGATTTTATTCTGGTGAACCTTCCAGTGCCTTATTTTTGGTTATCAGTTTACTTTTGGCACTTTTTTCCACTTTCTTTGTTTACTTCTAAATATGTATTTTAAGCTAGTTGCATATGCAGGTATGAAGTATCTTTCTTTTAATTGCACCCGTTTTACTGTAAAAATCTTACTACTTCATTTTAAGTAATAGATTTTAATACTGCAGGCTTAAATCACAACAAAACTAAAATTGGTATTATATTTTAGATTGCATAATATCCACATACAATATTCTACCACCACTAGGCAGATGTTTTCTGAAAATTTCATGCAGTTCAATATTCATTTCATGGCCTAGGCATATAAGATAGTGTACAACAGCAAATCAATTTTCAGAAAAAACTGGAATAGAACCTAAACTGTGAGATTTTGCTGCCACTTTTTTCCTCTATCTTCTCCAAAACCATCCAAATTAACTTCATATCTTGTAACAAAGCCACATTTGCCATTCTGCTTCTGATATTTCTAGGCACACTCCCTCATCTTTTGGATTGTTCAACTTTCCTCCCCCAAATTTCCTATTTGACAAGCCAAGCTTATCTCTTGTCTTCTCATAACTTCTACTTACCTTCTTGTACACTCCCATAAAAATCTGGCCCAAAGACTCTTGGATATTATTCCATAGCAATGGTCTCCCAGACCACAACATACTCCAAAAACAGGTCCTGCATCTTGCTGACCACTTCTGCGTAACTTTACTCTGGGCCTACATATTGCATGACCTCCTATCACTCCAACAGTTATCTTCCCTCTTTAGCTCATATTGGCTGTCTTCCCCTTCCCACTATTTGATTTCAGATAAGTTTGCTTTGCCAACCTAAAAGTCTGCTATACTTTCCATCCACTTATAACCTTATCTTCCTCTGCTCTGCTGTTTCTAAATTCTACCTGATCCCTAATTTTTTTTCTCATTTTCCTTTGACCACCTCCTCATAGACAAACTCTATTTTTACTTAAAATCCCAAGTCAGTTACATCCTGCTCCTGTCTTATCACACTGCAATACAGCTAAGCAATGGCTCTGCATGACCTTCAGGTGCTGTTCACCCATTTGGCCACTATCAGTTATCTGTACCTCCCCAAAAGTACCCATCCACAAAAGCCAACTGACTTCTATAACTCTAGTATTAATAAAGAAAAATGATAATACTATATCATAAATTGTTCATTATGAACTCCAATAACTTGAAGAAGAGCATACATTTAATTTGATACAAAGAAAAAGAGAAAAACAGGAACATAGGATCCCAAACATTTTAACACATGTTCAGCATACTCCACTTAAATCCTGAGCTCACCATTTCACTTTACAATTACAATGGCCCTCTCATCTGTGATACATAAACATTTAGTATACTAAGGGACATAATAAATCTTAGTAAAATTACTCATCATACATGCAACATTCCAGTGTTATTTCTCTATCATTTTCTGTGTGTGCATAGTACAGTATGCATTAACAATAAAAATGTAAAACAAAAGGAGTATTTGTCTTACTTCCCCACCTCTGACCACCACACTCCTGCATTTGTATCCCTATACATTTGAAACAGTTTAATACTCCTTTGACTTCAAGTCTCAAAAAGCAGTGACAGCTGCAGGCACATTTTCATATACTTTGTCTTTCTCTAAACTGGCCCAGTCATGCAGAGATAAGGTATCTGACTGTGCTACTGGTGGTCTTAGTCTGGGAATGGAACTGGGCTAGTTGTAGGGTCAGCCAGGGAGGTTGACTGAAACAGTCTACTTCTGGCTGTTTTATCCTTTGGGTGGGGGGCTGTAGAAAAAGGGATCATTGCCTGAGGAGCCTATGGTGGAGACCAGGAGTCTTATATGACAGTTACAACTTTTGGAAAGTGACATGACATTTCTTGGCTGGAGAGAAGGTGTGCTAATATCATTGCATGTTGCAGTTCAGGAGCAAAGTCATTTCCACCTCTACCCATTGCATCTTCCCCCCACAGCTCTCATGAGTCATTCCACAAGGCCAACTTCCCAAAGATTCAGTGGGCTTACTTGGTAAAGGGATATTTATTTATTTATTATTTATTTATTGACATTTGTTTACCAGGAAAGTCCATTGGGCCAATGACCCATTTTCAGTGGAGGCCTGGGGAGAAAAGCTCCATACAATCACAGAAATTTTTACATAACATTAGCTTAACTTTGAAAGTCAAGAAAGTTTTTACACAATACAAACTGAAGTAGATATACAAGACAATTACATATTATAGAGGTATACAATACAAGAAAATAAACACAATGTGTTAGATTTTTAGTAATTCTGTTTGTATATTCTCACAAGTAAGAATATTGTTTAATCAATTCTGTTTATTCACCCACAGAAGTAAGGAAAGCAAGAGAGATTGGATACGAAGACAGATAGTGTAAACTGCAACTATATTAAATTAGTAAAAGGATATATCTTGGATTACCAGAAAGGAGCAGTAGGGAAACATAAAGAGAGTGAAGTGAGAGTATAGGGCCATATAGCCAGCAGTGTATCAGGGAATGGAGAGCATTAAAACATTATTTGACCTCCCTTAGATTAATGCCCCATGAGCCACTGTCCATTAAATTCTTTTGTCACTCAACTGCTATGCAGTTTGTGGATTCTCAAAAGCTGATTAAGCACCATGGCTTCACAAGACATGACTTTTCTATCTAGTTGTGCCTCTGTTCAGTCCTCTGCCATTCTAGTTGTCAGTATTTCTCCATCTGAACCACCAGTACCATGTCTTCCTCCTTCTCTTCCTTCACATATCTAGACACAGTAACCCAGTGTCACAGCCCACCAACATTCTCGCAAGAAAAAGACACAACAAGAAATCAGACCATTACTCATGCCAGCTGCATGACATCACTCGTCATCAATCCATTCTCAAATTTATTAGAATTCTCCAGGCCTTATGGTGCAGACGGATAAAGCCATGACTGTATCTCTGATAACCCATGCATTACTTGTGGCATAGGTGCTGCAGAGACCAGACAGGGTAGCATGTGAGTGAGCAGCCAACACTGGCCCACCTATTTGGGGGATGGAAGATAGTTTGGTTTACTGTACTGGTAACACCTACAGGAATGCAGGTGATTCACCTTAGAAAGTAGAGCCTAATGTGCCCACACCAGCAAGTGCATTGTTGCTGTGTCAGGAGCTTGCATATGCAAGGAAGTGTGCATGCACCCCCCCCACACACACACACAAATGCACGAGATATTGAGCTCACATGAGATAGGACAGCACACAAGATCTACAGACTGGCCCTTTCCATAACATATAGCTCTCACCTCCACAATATCTCTTGTTTTTCCTGCTTTACTAGTTTAGTCCAGTTTCAGAGTTGCTGATTCCTGGGCTTTGGTTTGTAGCTAAGAAAAAAATACCTCTTGTTTTTCCTGCTTTACTAGTTTAGTCCAGTTTCAGAGTTGCTGATTCCTGGGCTTTGGTTGTAGTTCCTGTGTACTGTTTCCTTGCCTTATTTGGGGGAGAGGAAGTTACCTTGCTTACCAGTGGGAGTGGGAAGCATTGAGCTGCCTTTTGTCCAGTTTTGTGAGGTTTCAGCCAGTAACTAGTAGTTTATTGGTCGTTTTGGGCCAGTTTCTAGCTTTTTCCACCCCCCTGGTATAAAACGCGGTAAACGCGGGTTTTTCAGCTTGTACCTACTCAGCACAGACTCCACGTGGGCCAGCAGAGTAATCCAGGCTGCAGAGAGCTGAATAAGCGACTTTTCTTGATACTAAGTATATTTTTGTTGCTTTCCACATCTGAATATCTAGCGACTGTATTTCGCCTGCCTTTCTGTTACATTGAAGCTGTTTTTACTGCATTTAACTTAATATTGCACTTGGAATCCCTGTTTGTTACTATTTGACTGTATTTGTAGCAAATTCTTCTGTGTAAGCTGTAGTAGCTGATTCATAGCATTTATAAGTGTTTGCTGTACCTGTTTCTGCCTGTTTTGTGAAAAAAAAGAAAAAAGAAAAAATATCACTTGTTTTTCCTGCTTTACTAGTTTAGTCCAGTTTCAGAGTTGCTGATTCCTGGGCTTTGGTTGTAGTTCCTGTGTACTGTTTCCTTGCCTTATTTGGGGGAGAGGAAGTTACCTTGCTTACCAGTGGGAGTGGGACGCATAGAGCTGCCTTTGTCCAGTTTTGTGAGGTTTCAGCCAGTAACTAGTAGTTTATTGGTCGTTTTGGGCCAGTTTCTAGCTTTTTCCAGCCCCCTGGTATAAAATGCAGTAAACGCGCGTTTTTCAGCTTGTACCTACTCAGCACAGACTCCACGTGGCCAGCAGAGTAATCCAGGCTGCAGAGAGCTGAATAAGCGACTTTTCTTGATACTAAGTATATTTTTTGTTGCTTTCCACATCTGAATACCTAGCGACTGTATTTCGCCTGCCTTTCTGTTACATTGAAGCTGTTTTTACTGCATTTAACTTAATATTGCACTTGGAATCCCTGTTTGTTACTATTTGACTGTATTTGTAGCAAATTCTTCTGTGTAAGCTGTAGTAGCTGATTCATAGCATTTATAAGTGTTTGCTGTACCTGTTTCTGCCTGTTTTGTGAAAAAAAAGAAAAAAAAAAAATATCTCTTGTTTTTCCTGCTTTACTAGTTTAGTCCAGTTTCAGAGTTGCTGATTCCTGGGCTTTGGTTGTAGTTCCTGTGTACTGTTTCCTTGCCTTATTTGGGGGAGAGGAAGTTACCTTGCTTACCAGTGGGAGTGGGAAGCATTGAGCTGCCTTTTGTCCAGTTTTGTGAGGTTTCAGCTAGTAACTAGTAGTTTATTGGTCGTTTTGGGCCAGTTTCTAGCTTTTTCCAGCCCCCTGGTATAAAACGCGGTAAACGCGCATTTTTCAGCTTGTACCTACTCAGCACAGACTCCATGTGGGCCAGCAGAGTAATCCAGGCTGCAGAGAGCTGAATAAGTGACTTTTCTTGATACTAAGTATATTTTTTGTTGCTTTCCACATCTGAATACCTAGCGACTGTATTTTGCCTGCCTTTCTGTTACATTGAAGCTGTTTTTACTGCATTTAACTTAATATTGCACTTGGAATCCCTGTTTGTTACTATTTGACTGTATTTAGCGCGGAGCTGCCACTGTTGCACACTAGGGCAGCGCCGGTTAAGCAGGTTTAAACTATTCGGGCTACCTAAAGTCCACTCTTCAAATTTTCCCTTAAAACTACCTTCCTCGAACTATACTACTGATCAAATCAGCATATCCTATAACTAAAAAGATCATCTCTACTTGACTCCAAGTAGACTATTCTCTATCTGTTAAACCTAGCACTTGCTCCTACAGTACTTATTACCTTGATACGGCACTCTTGTCATAGATAGTACCCCAAAAGGCAACCCCCATTTCTCGGTCACCCACGTCCCCAGAATCTTTTTAAAGTTTTTGTCTATCCTTCTAGCATGTCGAGGGATCAGTTGCTAGTGTCCTCTCCTGCTCAGCTGGTGAACCTGGGAATATTGAGGCAATGTTACAATTGCCTCATGTACACAGACAACCCTCTCCTCCTCCCACAAAACACAAATACATGCGAGAGATGCAACTATACGGCCAGACTGGAGGCTGAGCTCTCTCAACATAGGACTGGCAAGACCAGTCAGGAGGAGAAGGTTACCACACACACTATAGACCCAGTCTCACATAGTACCATTACAGCCTCAAATCATACACATAAACACACAAAGACATACTGGAGGCTCTGATCAAAAATCTACCAAAACAGCAGAGGCCACCAAAGCAGACACCCAAACAACCACCGCCTCAGAACACAACACCTGCAACACATAGACCTCACAGTCAGAGAGTCAAACAGTCACAGCCCTTAAGGCCAAACACAATGCCAGACACACTAGTCATTGGTGACTCCATAGTCAGACACACTGACGTCCCGCCACCAGACTGAGTAAGGAGAAGGTCACAGTAAGCTGCCTGTCGGGCGCTAGAATCCGCCACATAACGCAAGCACTCGGGTCTCTCAACAGCAGGTACAAATATGACTCAGTCATTGTCCATGCTGGTGTAAACGACCTGAGACGCACTCCTTGGACTACATGAAAAGAGACATTGAGGAGCTCTCTGATTATGTAGCCCAGGCAGGTATGACCCTGACCTTGAGCAGTATCCTACCTTCACCAAGAATGATGCCACAATACAGAGATATGATGATCAGCTTTAACAATTGGCTTAAACACTGGTGTCATTCAAAGGGGATCCAGTGTCTGTCTGCCTGGGATGACATGCTGGACAAGCCACGCTGCTTCAAGGGACGGCTTGCACCTGTCACCCTGGGATTCCGGATATTGGCAAAGGCTCTTGCCACCCCCATAGTGCCTTTTTTAGGCAAGGCTCAAATTCTAAACCTACCACCCTAGAACACAAAAAGGAAAAACTAAGGGTAATGCTGCTCAATGCCAGAAGTCTAAATCTCAAAATGCACGACTCGAGGCCCTTCTCAGTATGGAGAACATCGATGTCTGTGCTGTGACAGAAACCTGGTTCAAGGCTCCTGAGAGCACCCCAGCTATCAGGTTTTACCTCATATCATGCTCTGGCCCCAAAATCCAGACAATACCAAGAAAGGAGGGGGGGGTATCCATATTCATCAAGGACACCCACACCTCAAGACTGGTGGCAATGCACGATGCATCGGAGACCATCCAGGTGCAATTAACCATAGGCAAGACTGCTCTGCAAATTGTAGCATGTTACAGGCCACCCTCACAAACTCAGGAACCTCACATGGCCTTCCTGAAAACACTAGAGGGGATAAATGTATCACCAAACACCATCATACTAGGTGACTTCAATTATCCTAATATAGACTGGGAACACTACTCAAGCCCAAACACCCTAGCCCAAAAGTTCCTGGAATTCATAAACTCAAATGCCATGGAACAACTAGTCACCATCCCCACAAGAGGAGATAACATACTTGATCTCATCATCACGAACATGGGAGCACAATGTTCAACACCGAAGTATACCCCTCACTGGTGAGATCAGATCACAAACTAATCTCGCTGGAGGTCCTCATCCCACCCCCACCTGAAATCAAAAAGACCACAGTAAAGAACTTCTCAAAAGCTGACTTCACACTTCTAAAGACTAGTGTGGTCTCCTTTAAGGCCCCCGAGCGCGGAAAACAGTACTCAAGCCGCTGAATCACTTACAAATGCCTTCTACCAGCACCTGCAGGACTGCATGGATAAGGCAATCCCAAGCAAAACAAAGACTCTTTGTACCAAAGGCAAGCGTCCAGTCTGGTGGACCCCAGCCATAAACAAACTCTACAACAAAAGGAGGAAGCTACTACAAGATAGAGAAAATCCTTAAAAGGTAAGACACCCTTGATCACTATAAGTAAAAAACTAAGAGCTCTCATAAAATCATCCAAAGCAAATTTCGAGAGAAAAATAGCTAAAGACTCAAAAGACAATCATAAGGCCTTCTTTAGCTATGTTAGAAACCTAGGAGGAAACTCCCAGATATGCTCAGAACTAGTTCAAAATTATGTGAAGATTACTGATCCTACAGACATTGCCAACATACTGGCTGACAGGTTCAGTGCAAACTTCTCCCCCAAAAGGAGAGATATCTATATCAAACGATTGCAGCCCCGCAAACATCTCCAGCGCCCAAGTGAGAACTGCTCTCTCCAAAGCAAAAAACACAGCATCCATGGGACCTGATGGTGTCCCCGGCTGTGTGCTCCACGAACTCAATGAGGAATTAAACCCACAGCTAGGACAGCTGTTTAATCAAAGTCTTACCTCTGGATACGTACCCAGTGAGTGGCGCACTGCAACTGTGGTCCCACTTCACAAAGGCGGTGCCTCCACTGACCCTGGAAATTACCCGCCCATTAGCTTGACAAGCCTTATCTGCAAAGCCATGGAGAGGATCATAATGGACCTCATAAATAAAGACATAGGGAATTTACAGACTTTGGATCCAACCCAGTTTGGCTTTGTCAAAGGCAGATCATGCCTTTTAAACTTGGTTGACTTTTTCGAAACAGTCACCAAAGCCATTGATGAGGGAAAGGCAGTCCATACAGCCTACCTCGATCTGGCTAAGGCCTTCGATACAATACTCCACTCGGGTATCATTGAAAAACTCATCAGCTTAAATGTTAACCCATACATCACAAGATGGGTTGCTAACTGGCTGAGTGACAGAACCCACAGGGTCAGAGTTGCTGGCGCCATGTCAGACTCAAAGCCTGTCACAAGTGGTGTCCCACAGGGCTCAGTCCTGGGCCCACTCTTGTTTGGCATCTACTTTTCCGAAGTACGAGCAAACACAGGAGGGTTATGGCTGACAAAGTTTGCAGATGACTGCAAACTGGGCGCCGTAGTAGAAAACACATCTGACACAGATATCCTTCAGAAGGGTCTCACAGAAACGGATAACTGGTGCCAGAGCCACGGCCTAAAGTTAAATGCCAAAAATGCATAGTCATACCCTTCGGGAAAAACAAGGTTACCCCTAGCTACCAAATAGGTGGCAATCCACTGAGCACAGAAGAAGTTATCAGGGACCTGGGGACCCAGGTTGATAGTAGTCTGTCATTCGACACCCATGTAGCTAAAGTAGTTAGGAAGACCTTCTACATTGCCCACCTTATCATGAAGGGATTCTCATCTAGATCAAGGGAGGTCATAGTCTCCCTTTACTCATCACTCATCAGACCAATGATTGAGTACAATGCCCCATTCGAATGTATCTGACCCGACACTTGCAGCAGCTGGAGAGGCCACAAAAGTTCCTCACCAAAAGGATAAAGGGTCTCAAAAATCTGTCCTATGCTGCCCGACTGAAAGAACTCCAGCTCTATTCAGTTGCTTACCGCTTGCTCAGAGGTGACCTTTGCCTAACATACAAGGCCATGTCAAACCCAGATTTGATGAATATGCTTCACCTCAAAAAATCTAGATCCATCAGAGCCACAAGGGCGGAGACTTAAACCTCGACATGGCTATTAATAGGACATGCTGGAGGGATAGATTCATCACCCAAAGACTCCCTATGCTGTGGAACAAAATCCCGGCACATGTGAGGCAGAGCACCTCGCTGGCCTTGTTCAAGAGAAATCTTGACCAATGGATGGGAGATCGCAGATATACCCCAGGGATTACCTCAGTGTCACTGCTCGACAGAGGCACAGCAAAATAATGGGTATAGTTCCCCATACTAAAGGGGTGGCGTAAGCCACAAAACGATGGGCTTGGCTTGTAAATGCCCTCTGGCAGATAGCCTAGTATGAACCTATGAACCTATGAACCTATGAACCAAGGAATATATGGACGAGAGTGTCCTTGCCCTAGTGGAGGAAGAAATGAATCAACTGGTTGCAGGAAAGGGAGCAACTGAGCCAACCCTTTAGACAAGCCAAAAAAAAATATTAGCATTCTTTCTTGTTCCTTTTCACTCCCAGAAGATACAATTCCTGGGTTACCCTTTCTCTTCCTCAAGCTGGTTCACATTTACTGCTCTGGTTGTCTCCCATTTTCCCTATTAATGGTCAAGTTGAGGGCTTCCTCCACCTGCTTCTTTGATATTAATTTCTCAGAACACCCTGCTGCTCTCCTCCTGGTCCTCTGTCATTGTTGGCCCAGGCTCATTGTCCATTTATTAAATTCCATTCTGCTTCTACTTGGTCACTTCTTCCTATCAACCTCTGCTTGCTGTCATATTAATTTGCATCCTGTTTTCCACTTTCCCTTTCTTCTACACCAGATATATGGATGAAGAACACATCATCACAGCCAGTCTATGTCTACTTTTCTACACTTCCGTTACCTCGTGGTTGTTACAGAAAGGTGGAAATTCTAAGGCTTGGAACAGCTTACCTTCATCTCAAAAAAATACCTCAGCCTTCTCCGCTGAGGATAAGTCCACTGACAGTTTTGTCATAAACCACCAGTCTATCAGGATTGGTCAACCATAGCCATACCTCCTAATGCCTAAATTCCCACATGATTTTTTCTGTAAGCTTATTGCCACCTACAAAGCCACACTGGGATTAACAACACACACATTGGAGTTCTACCAGTCAGTGCAAAGGCTACTGTTTTTCCTGCTAAAGTTGAAGATTGGCTAGCATTCCTAAAGATTAGCTACCACACTATATTCTAAAGTAGCTTTAAAATTAACTGTTTTGGTCTACCAACTGTTTCCAGACAGCTCAACCTGTGAGCTCAACATCTACCACATCATCTTCCCCACTTACCAACCAGCCTGTTTACTCAACTCTACATCTAGAAATTCTATGGTCTGAAACCTTTCCTAGCCTTTTACAAACCAATTAACTGGATTTTTTTTTCTTTAGACAGTTTTATTTAGACTGTTCACATCAGCTAGTTAAGGTCTACAACATTTAATTGCTGCTCAGTTCCTCTTATATCTTTGCCTCCACAGTCACCTTTAGCCATACTGTCTCACTGTTCTTCTATAATCTCAGGAGAGTATACACTCAAACTAGGTGGATGTGACATTGCATGCTCAGTAGTGCCTACCTTCCAATATCCACTCCTGAGAAGGACTGAATGAATAAATCATTGGACAAAAAGAAAACCTTCACATAGGTGTTAAAGTACAAAGCACTATGATATTTGTAAAATAGCGAAGGAAAATTTTAGAGACAGGTCTGCACTGGAAAAGTTAATGAATACTCTGGAAATCATTGAAAGAATAAGATATTAAACATGCAGATAAAACTGTACAAAGTACAAAAAAGTACAAAATGGCACACTCATGGATAACAAATGGTGCAATGAATTCAAGGCAAGATGCAACATGTACCAGTGGAGATCAACATCAAGATCTGAAAATTATGCTGACATGAGTTGAACTTCATTCAGTATATCTAGGAGTACATACCTATGAACATGTAAAGTGCCACAATCAAGGAAACAGGTAGACTCACTTATGATACACAAAGGAGGTGTAGTATGGTTTCTAAAATGCACTCAACAAGGCAGTCATTTAACTGAAGTTATCCAGAAAAAATTAACTTCAAATTGTTCACTATAGCCAGTTACTTAACTTTTCCTGGTTACATCCACAACATTATAGATGACCAACTCTCAGGCAGTGTAAAATTCCTAGATTTTGCTAAAGCTTTTCACTCTGCTGTTTGCATACATAAACTCCTTATAACAGCTATGACAGGTAATTACAATAGATTACAACTTAAAAATATCAGCACAGAATAAGGCCAAAGTTGGAGGTGTCTCAGTCTACATTAGCAACAAACATACCTTCTGGTTGGTTAAACTGGGTAATACAATGGAGCTCATTCATGTGCAAGTTACCACAGATACAGTCCCTCACCATATCATGGCTAGCTACATGTCACCATCTATGTCTCTAGAGTCTCAAATCTCTTATCTAAACCTACTACAGGTGATCATCTTCCAACCAAACACCTTATTTATGGGTGACTTTAACTACCCCAATATAGACTGGAAAACATACACTGCCTCAAACTCAAACGCAAAACTCTTCCTGGACTTTACTCACACAAACACCCTGGAATAATGTAGATGAGTAGTTCAAACTCCAGCCAGAGGATCAAGCACACTAGATCTGATACTCACCAACATGGGAGAATGTTGCCCCACCCTGCCACCCCACCACCACCACCACCACCAGGGTCACATCCTCACAAGTGAAGTCAAATCAAAAAGCTGTCTCCTTTGAAGTAAAAATCAACCCCCAAAAAACTGCTAAGCCAGTTATAGGCTAGAACTATTCTGAGATTTACTATACCCCTAAAAGTGACAGTCTCAGAAATTTCGTTGTCAACTAACCCTTCAGACCACAGGTACCTATGCAGAATTGTTTACAAAGTCCCTATACAAATATGTGAATGAGTGCAGAAAGGTTGCCATACCTACCAAAAATAAAAACAAAAAAAAAACAAAAAAATCACTGAAAACAATCCATATTGGTGGAATCGCCACCCAAACAGGTTACATAGTAAAAGAAGAAAACACTTGGACAAATCAAGAACAGCTTTCTTGAAAACAAGTGCTATCTTATACAACTAAACAAGAAACTAGGAGGTCTAATTAAGTCCAACAAGGCCAACTATAAGTTTGGCATAGTCTTGCAAGCTAAGAACAATCACAAGGCAATCCAGCCTTTGATCAACATATAGTTAAGATAATAAGAAACTCTTTCTATGTTGTCCAACCAGTAGGTAAGTAAGGAAACAGGTCTCCAAGAAAGAGAAAGTGCCAATTCACTTAACCCTTATCCCTTATGTTATTGAATACAATGCACCTTTGGTTGGTATTTAACCAACACAGTTTCAGTTGAATGCCCATGCAAAACAACCCTCTTTAAAGTAAGAGAATTCATAGGACATGAATACCCTTCTGTACATGGATTGTTGTCACTCTATTCAGTCTCTCAGTGGCCATTGAGATGCTGAGACAGGTTGGCTTACAGGGCTTCCCCAAGACCCAGCCATGTTGGACCTGGTGTCACATGCACAAATCAAACAACACTCAAACAATAAATCCAGGGTCTTGAAACCCTGCTGCAGACATAAACAGAACATAGAACATGCTGGGGGATATAAACCCATCGGGTCCCCACAATGTGGAATAGGCTTCCTATCAGTGTAAAACAGAGCTCATCCTAAAAATTATCCAAAATGAACTGGGATGAGAAATGTGAGATTTTGTAAATTCTTACCTCTAGTCTAGCTACTATACCTACTAAACAGAGTATGAACCCTCCAAAAAGTTTTAACCCAATCCAAAAACCCCTACAACCCACTAAAATTCCTACCAACATGCTACCCACATATAGACACCCATGATAGGATTACTACTGGTCTTAGCCTAGTAACAACCTATGGACCCATGAACTGAGAAGCGGATAATTTCACAGGAAGGCAAGGATAAAGAAAAGACAAAAACTTCTTGAAGAGAAGCACACTAAAGGTATCCCACAAGATTCACATTTATGTGCACTAGTGTTTCTCAATATCAAATCCCAACGTTTCCTTTTCTTTTTTTTCTTTATTTGTTAACAGGTAGATAGGCTAGCCAATGACCAGTTTTAGCTTTAGATTCTGCATATAAAGGGATAATGAGTGTAGGATGTGCACATTATAAGAATGCAGTGTATGTTAGAAATAAAGATGAGGAATATTCGATACCCCAAGAAGTTAGGAAGTGTTTACATAATTTACCAGACACCAATAATCTAACATTCAGGATATGTGAGTGTAAAGTAATACTTAACAAAACATGTAATGTTCAGAATACAGATATTATAGATGACAACACTTTAAAAGATGTGACAAATCAGAAAGAGTTAGGTGTCACACTTGAACAATAATTTCAATATTTCAAGTCATTATAGCACAACAAGTGCCAGAGAATGTAGGATGTTGAGACTAATATTAAATGCTGGAACTGGGGTTACCACCTGTCCCTCTTTAGGCAGTTGTGTCCCGCAAAAAAAAAAAAACTACAAAATGACAAATGTCCTGAGATTTTCGACAAAAAATATTCCCCAGGTTTTCTTTAATAGTTGCATTAAATAGTTATATTCAGTCTGAAACACCTAAATGTTATATGAAACAGCATAAGCAACCAAAATGCTTTAAGAATGAGCTTTTATTTGTCCAAAAAAGTGAAGGCCTGCCCTTTGCATTGGCCATGGGTATGTTTTGTCCTGCAAAATCTTAACGTTTCTACATAAAATGTCCCACTTTGAGCATTTGAAAAGTTGGCAACCCTAGCTGGAACTCAAGATGATGAGGAGCTGTGTTAGTTGTACAAAATTTCAGGGACTGACCACATTTAGAATATTATTTTTTTGTTAAAGCGAGTCTTCAACTCCAACAAAGGTATCACCACATTGGATAGTGCACAATGCAGAATTTTGAATCCAGATGATTTTAACTGGTATATGAAGAATACCAACACACAGCAAAAAGAAGTTAAAATCCCAATCAAGCTCACTGGACGTGAAGAATGATCATGAATAACTGAGCAATCCTCCTCAACTGACTAACTACCAGCTCAGCACAGAGTTTAACACACTGCAATAACAGACACGAATGAAGGTGTTAACAGAATTCTCCATTTAAGATTAATCACTGTGTGAGAGAGAGAGAGAGAGAGAGATAAATCTGTGTGCTTCATATGACAGTTTGGAACTCCATGCAGGCTTGTTTTACCTACCTTGTGTCCACTGAGTGCCAGGATTAGTTTCAGCTTCCTCATGATCCTGATCTGGGTTAAGTAGGTTAACAGTGAATGAATGATCTTAAATGGTAGAGTAGATATATGGTTTTATATTCTGGGATGTTTCCAGAATCTTTGAGGATAGCAGAGATATCCACAGTCAACAGTGAATTAAGCGCTATAAGCGTTAATGCACCTCCTGTATATCTGATGCTTAAAAAGGCTATACTGCATAACCAAACAAGCATCTCCCATATCTGTTCTTAATTAGTCACTGAAATATAAAAATAACATCAACTATTCAAGCCAATGTTTCTCTCTCAGATATTTGTATTGAACTATTGCTTAAAGTTAAGCTAGGTGACCAGAAATTCACCTTATCATACAAGATTACTAAACAATGTTTCCAAAATTCAATAGCTAATGGAGAAATATGTAGCCAACTGAGGCCTGGGTGTTATAGGTATTAATGCACTACATAATTACTATATGCATAAAAAGCTGTACTGCATATCTCAGCAAAAATTGCCTTACATATTTGCTCCAATACATAATTTTCAAAATAAAATACAAATACTCCAAACTAGGAATCAAACCTAAGTAGTAGGGCCAGAAAGAGTGCAATTTAACCAAAGCCATGGGGCAGCAAGCAACAATCTCCATCTGCAGATTCAATGGGTTGCAGAGCATACACTGGAAAATGTTAAATTGTAAGGGTCCTCAAAAGCCTTAAGATTTATCTTGCTGTACAAATTAAAAAAACATGGGATTCCACCCGTGTCCCTGCTGGACGGGGCATCGGGTGCTGATTTGTCTAAACATGGGCAAAACTCTTGGCTAGACTTATAATGACCTCAAGGCCAATATCCTAGTAACCTCCTATGATCCTATGATATATCCAAAGACATGTATATTGACAGAGAGTTAAACAGTTCTTTGGGCATGCTTGCATCTTCTGCTCATGTCCAGCATACACAGTGAGCATCTAGGTGGTCTCCTCCTCTGTCCAGTTCGGCACCCAGACATGCAAAAGCATCTTTGAAATTGACAGTTTCACTTTTGAAGCTAGAACTTTGTCCAAAACATGCCCTTAAAGATAAATGCTGAGCTCCAACTCAGTTTGCAGGTACCAGTGGAGTGACCTGTACGTGTATCCAAATCACATTTTAAAATGGTGCACATAAGATGGTATCAGACTACTGGAGGGCATTAGGCATGTGCCACAGATAGTCCTATTTACTGATACCTATTGAGTAATTGCACCAGGTACCTTCCCATTAAGCTGCCCTTAAAGTTAATGCTCCAAATTTCTAGAAGTTATGCAGTTCTGCACAAATGGGATTCCAAAACATTGAATGTTAGTGAAGCTTATCACATGTGCATGATGCAAAGGGTACTTAAAAGAGGTCTATATTAAAATCTTGAAGAGGCATTACATCGAACATCTCTTCAGCGACACATAAACACCAACCGCATTAAACAGCGAATGTTCAAAACAGTGATTTCTTTCCCTGGGAAAGAAATCCCTAGCACCAAAAACACATACACACAATTTCAAACATAACTAAGTGTGGGGCTTTGCCCCCCACACCCCCCAACATGGGGGGTTGTGCCCCCCACACACCTCAATTAAACATACCAACTCCAAGATCATACTACACTGGGGTAAAGGGCAATGTCATGGCTCAGGCCAAGCAATTTTTCTCCCTGGGAAAAAAAATCGCTGACCTGAGCCTTCTATTTCAGATTTCAGTCTATATGTGTTGGCGAAATGGCATTCACTGTAATGCTGTTTTGCCGATCTAATATAGAACCCTTAAAAGCACACATAAATGCCCTCACTGTAAGGTATACCTGACATACAGCTAGCCTCAAAGGTACGCTGTCACCTGATAGAATTGCTGTGGGGAATATAGTACTGTTATTACATATTTGTGTTATTCTTAATGTTTAGAATTCAAATCATACATGTTGAGAGGAGTTTTTTGGTCAAACAAGCCTGCAGTACAAACTGGATGTGACATAGTGGGTGGTTGTAGAATTGTACAATACGCATGCAGATGGTTCTTTGGCTAAAAGCAAACAGATCTTGTGAAAAGTGAATGTAAACGTCATACAATTATACACGCTGTAAAGTCTGGTTCACCTTGACTGTGGCTGGTATGCTTAAGAACAACAAATTCTGAAGGTTTTAAGTTGTATGTTAACAGTGTACAGTACTCCCAGATGCTTGCTCATGCATGTGCGATAGATAAAGCTGGAATGAAATGCTATCTGTAGTTTATTGGGATTAACCTGTACTGTCTGTGTTATAATTATGAAAATAATGAATTTCAGTGTTTTCCATAACTTTTAAGTTTAATGCATAGTTTATGGATACACTCTGATGCTTATTATAATAGTGGTAGTTGTCAGTTCATTGTAGACAATGTGAGGATGGCTTTGAGTGTTGATTGTTTACTGTGTTACTACATAGAGTAATGAGTGTATGGTACAAGTGTGTGTGGTTGGCCTATAGTTGTTGTGATGCTTTCAGTAATGGGTTCAAATCCCACTCATAACCTATACAGATAATATAATGAATTGTGACATGTCATACATTTTTAGACATTGCTTTTATATCAATTATTTTCTTAAAGACATAAAAGTAATAGACATGATAAAGGATTATTTTGCACACACTTCTTCAGTAATCAAATGTCAATAAACAAACAAATAAATTGCACTAGTAAGGATAGCAGAGTAAATAACTTGGCAAATGCATTTAGTATCCACATATCAATTGTTGGCCTCCACAAAATGTGTAACAAGACATAAAACACTGTCTTCCAGATGTCAAACCAAATTTGGGGTGACAATTTTTCTCATTGTACACATGAGACTATTATTGAGGTTCTGCAGCAGCAAAGCCAAAGCCTCCTTGGACAAACGGGAAATACTGTGTGGAGGAATGAGCTTTGGACTGAAATGATGAACATAATCAGTGCTGTAGGTGGTCCCAACTGATACCATAAGGTCTATCGATGAAGTTAATCGGACATAATCCTCCATGCTATTAACCGAGTATGCAGATATGAGAGGTCCGGGAATGCCATGGAAGATGGTTACCATTAACTCCTCCAGATGAGATCATGGTTTTCCTGGCCATCTTCCCAGTGGAGATACTGAAGCCAGTGCTCCAAGATGTACATCTAAGTTTCATAGTTTCATAGTAGTGTACTAGGCTATCTGCCCTGGGGCATTTACAAGCCTAGCCAACAATGATGTGGCTTACGCCACCCCGTATTATATAGTTGCGCCTCTCTAGTAGTGACACATGTGGGACCCCATTATTTAGTAAACTATACCTCTGTCTAGTAGTGACACTGAGGTGACTCCCGGGGTAAACTTACGATCTCCCATCCATGCATATAGTTTCATAGTAGTGTACTAGGCTATCTGCCCTGGGGCATTTACACAGTATGAAATAACACTTACACTGGGATTCCACATCCTGTGTGTGACCATGTTTCGCACACAGTTGTGCTGCTGAACAAAATAATATGATGATACATTAATAATTTGCACATTCCATTAAAGACTGAGATGTATATGCTGAAATGGTTTTAGGTTATCTTAATTACACCATGCAGCTTGGTGTATGGAACAGTTTCAGTGTGTTATTTAGGGAATGGATGTTGAAATTTGTTTTATATTCCTGCAGGTTTTTTTTGGGACAAAGAGTAGGAGTTTAGTTTTGTCAGGACTGAGAAGCAGTTGAGACTTATACAGCCAAAGGTCAATAGATGAGAAAGTTTCTTGAATAACTTTTTGAAGTTCAGGTAAGTTATTAGCAGTGCAGATAATAGTTGAATCATCTGCATATTGAGGCTTGGTGGGTAGATGAGTGTAAGTTGTTTATGAAGTGGTTAAACAAGAGAGGCCCAAGGAAAGACCCATGGGGTACTCCTGTAATAATAACAAGGGAGAAATTGAGCCTTGCCATTTTACTGACTGTTGTCTGCTTGAGAGGTAACTTGTGAACCATTTAGCGGATGTGGGTGTGAGACCAAGTGAGAAAAGTCATTATAAAAATGTATTATGTGAAACAGTATCAAATGCTTTTGAGAAGTCTAAAAATACTGTGGAAGCAAGTTGACCAGAATATCTAGCATGAGTTATGGTGTCCATGAATGCTATTAGGGTAGTTGTAGTGCTGTGATTAGGTCTGAAACCATGTTGGGTGGGAAAAGGAGGTTGTTGTGTAGAAGATGATTACTGAGTTGTGTGTGGATACATTTTTCCAGTTTTTTAGACAAAGATGATAAGATAGCAATGGGTTGGTGGTTAGACAAATCAGAACAATTACCTCCTTTGTATAGTGGGATAATATAGGACTTTTTCCAGATGCTTGGGATATGAGATTAAATAACTGACCTGTTAATAAGAATATTGACATGATATGCAATGGCTTCAACAGCAAACTTAAGGTATTCAGTTGGGAGATTATCATCTGAATTAGTACAAGGTACCCAATCACAGCTTCTCATTTTTCTGCAAGAAACAGTTAGTAAGGACTGACAGTTTCAGTGAAGTGTTTTGTTATTAAAAAGAAAAGTGTAAATGTAGTGAAGGGAGATAAAGTAAAAGGGGGGTTGATGGGCTAGTGTATGTGAATGTGTGTAGCAAAGTGTAGGAGAGGGTAAGTAGAAAGCAGGAATGTTAGGTTGTATTGCCTGATTTGAAAAACAAAAGCAAGGTGTGTTAAAATAATGTAGTCTACAGAGTGTTGCCAATTACTAAGATATAGAAATTCAATAGTAGAGCAAATTACAGTATAGAGTAAAAGTTGGAGGAGAAAAGAGAAAATAGGGGTAGCTGAAATGAGAGAAAGGCCATCTCAGTGATGTGTAGGACAGCCAAATATGGGTAATAATAACAGTGCTGTTTAAACAGCTAAATGGTAAACATACATAAGCAAGTTACAGGCAGTAACAGACAGCAAGGGTCCATGAATTTAATGAAGCCTCTAAGTCTCTTAGGCTGGTGTAGAACTTGGGGATGCATGCTAAAAATACAGGTCTGTTACCTAGGGGTGAAAAAAGACAAAGAATGGTAAGTGTGATGGTAAAGGAGCACAGAATATCTGTGAAAAGTATGTAGTTGCAAAATGACAAAGGATGCACAGAGAGGTGCTTGGGAAGGTATAATTAAGAGAGTGAAGGTTAACAAGTATATAATCAACCTATGGCCAGTATAGAAGAAGAATGGAGGCAAGGCTGAGGAATTAAGATATTCAGTAGACAGAGGTGAATTAATAAACATGCAATTACAATAATTGCACTACAGTGGGGAAAAGGGCATATACCTTTTACTTTAATGTGTCAATGTTATGAGTTTCAGTCAAATGAGTTTTCAGTCTTTTGAACTTTCATATGACTGAAATTCCATTTGAATGAAATTCATTTGACTGAAACCAAAGCACTGACAGCTCATTAAATTAAAAGGTATATACCTTTTTCCCCACTGTAGTGCAAACCTGGAGTTAGTACATATAGTTAGGGGGTGTGTGAGGGGCACAGCCCCCACATCATAGTTTAGGTAAATATTGTTTTCTGCAAATAGTTATTCATTGCAGTTATAAATATCCATGTGTATGGTTTAAAATGTATAAAGTATGTGGGGGAAAGGGCATATATCTTTTAGTTTAAGGTATCAGTGTTACAAGTTTCAGTGAAATGAGTTTTCAGTCTTTTGAACTGTCAGTGTTTTGGTCTCATTCAAATGAATTTCAGCCAAATGAAATTTAGGTCATATGAAGTAGACCCATATATATATATATATATATATATATATATATATATATATATATATATATATATATATATATATATATATGTAAATTCTGTAAATACATAAATAATGTTTTTTTATGTTCTGCTAAATAAAAGACCTCTTACACTTTTTGATTGGTGCCACGGGGTCTTTACTATCCACATGAGCTACCACCAACTCAAGCAGATGAGACCTGAGTTTAACATCTTATCAGAAGGATGACACGCTCAGGAGTGCTGAAGTACAGTCTTAGCTCTCTGGCTACCTGGAGTGGAAATAGAACCCACAGCCTTCTGCAATAAAAGTGACTGCCCTATCTACTACACCACTGATACTGTACATGTTCAGAATGTTTTTAAAAAGTAATTATGAGACATAGGCTATGGCAGTGAGTTTTATACCAGTGGTTATGGTACGAGGTATGTGAGAATAAATAAAGGCAAATATGGAAAGCATGGTAGACTTTCAGGGTACAGGGGTGTAAAACATGCTTCTTTAAAGAGTAAAAGATAGGGCAGGTATTTAACAATTGAAATTAGAATTGGAAAAAATATGCCAATAAAGGATCTAAGGTATTTTTATACGGCTAGCAAGCAGGAACAAAAAATGTTTAGTCCATAAACAAGTAGCATTTGCATGAATACCGGAGTTTGGTTGAATGCCTCTTTCAGCCAATAATTCATTCTTTGTGCAACTGTAGCTATTAATCATCCAGACTTAAAAATAAATGTTTGTATTTAATATTGTTAAATTCTTGTTACTCACGTTCTCTTTAATCTTGCTGTCATTAGCACATGTAACCCCTTTGCATTCTAATTGTAAAACAGGATTGATTTTTAGGCAGCTGCAGATCATCTGTTTATAGGTTCATAGGTTCATAGGTGTTTACTAGGCTAATGGCCCTTGGGCCTTTACAAGCCTAGCCATAGGATTACCCTGGTGTAGTGCCACCCAACCTTAGTTCCCACTGCCTCTATCGAGTAGAGCCACTGGAGTTATCCCCAGGGTGAATTTTCTGTTTCCCATCCTCTCATCAAGATTTCTCTTGAAGAGGGTCGAGATGCCCTGCTTTGACATGTATGGGAAGTCTGTTCCATAGCATGGGCAGTCTCTGGGTTATGAACCTGTCCCTCCAGCTTGTTCTGTTAATTGTGGCAATGAGGTTGAGGTCTCTGGAACGTGTGGTGCAGAGGGATTGGGATTTTTTAGATGTAGCATTTCTAAAAGAGCTGGGTCAGACATGGCTTTGTAAGTCAAGCAGAGATTGCCTCTAAGTAGGTGATATAAGACAGAGAATAGTTGGAGTTTTTCAAGTCTGTCCATATAGGACAAGTGAGGCCTAGGATCCTCTTTGAGAGGTACTTTTCCGGCCTCTCCAGTTGTTGCAGGTGTCTAGTGAGGTACATGCCATTGTACTCGATGACTGGCCTAATAAAAGAAGAGTAGAGGGAGACACTGACCTCTTTCTTCCTGGATGCAAAGCCCTTAGTAATGAGATGTGCCACATAGAAGGACTTTCTGACCACAGTGGCAATGTAGTGATCAAAGAGAGGTTGCTGTCAAGCTGTGTTCCCAGATCTTTTATAATGCCTTCTTTGTTCAGTGGATTACCATCAATGTGGTAATTCATGGGAATCAGGTTTTTCCCAAAGGGGAGGACGACACATTTTTTGGCATTGAGCTTAAGGCCATGGTTCTGACACCAGTCGTTGGTCTCAGTGAGGCCATTCTGTAGGATGTCAACATCACTTGGGGAGTTAATAATAGCTCCCAACTTGCAATTGTCTGTGACCTTTGTCAGCCAGAGTCCCTTCGTGTTGGCCTGGACTTCAGAGAAGTAGATGCCAAACAGGAGAGGCCCCAGGACTGAACCCTGTGGGACTCCACTCGTGACTAGTTGGCAGTCTGAATTGGAGTCAGCTACTTTCACACTGTGGGTTCTATCTGTGAGCCAGTTTGCAACCCACCTAGTAATATAGGGGTTGATGCCAAGCTTAGTGAGTTTTTCTATGATTCCTGAGTGGGGAATGGTATCAAAAGCCTTAGCCAGATCAAGGTAGGCTGTATGAACCACGTTGTTTTCATCCACAGCTCTGGTGAATGACTCAAAGAAGTTGACCAAGTTGAGCAGGCATGATCTACCCTTCACAAAACCAAACTGTGTGGGATCCAGAGTTTGGAGACTCCCTATATCCTTGTTCATTAGGTACATGATGATGTGTTTCATAGCTTTGCATATCAGACTCATCAGGCTAATGGGCCGATAGTTCCCAGGGTCTGTAGTCACTCCTCCTTTGTAGAGAGGGATGACTGTAGCAGTGCACTATTCAGTAGGGACAAAGCCTGAGGTGAGGCTGTGATTGAACAGTGCACACAGGTGAGGTGCCAGTTCACTCTGTAGTTCATGTAGAACACAATCAGGGATATTGTCAGGTTCCATAGAAGCTGTATTCTTAGCCTTGGACAGTGCTGTTTTAACCTGCGCAGGAGTAATACTGGGTACCTGAAAATCTACTGATGTTGTAATTGGTCCTTTGGGGTGGGAATGAGGAAAAGTTGGTACTGAATCTGTCGGCCAGTATACTGACAATATCTGTTGGCTCGGTATAGGAGGTACCATTGTGCAGTAGCTCAGAGCAAATCTGGGTATTGCCATGGAGATTCTTTACATAACTATAGAAGGCCTTGTGGTTGTCTTTACTATCTGCTGCAATTCTGTTTTCATAGCTAGCTTTAGAGGATTTGATGAAGGATCTCAACTTTTTGTTGAGGCTGATAAAGGAGTTTTTCTAGTCATGGGACTTCACCTTATTCCACATAAGTTTTCTCCTTTTGTTGTAGAGTTTATTTATGGCAGGGGACCCCCAGATTGGCTTCCTTTTTTTGGAGGACAGCATCTTGGTTCTATTGGGTATGGTGAGATCCATGCATTTTTGTATGTGTTCATACAGTGCACTGGTGTATGATTCTGTGGTCATGCAACTATTCTGCATTTGCATGGGTGCCGTGAAGTGAGCCACCTCTGTTTTTAGGAGCCCAAAGTTAGCTTTGGAAAAGTTTTTCATGGTGGTTACCTTTGTGGGAGAGGATATGGATTTCCTTGGTGATTAGTTTGTGGTCGGATCTAACCACGGAGGAGCTGACTATTGGTGTAGAGCAACGGTCCCCCCATGTTAGTAATGACTAGATCAAGCATGTTGCTACCTCTAGTGGGGGTAAGAATGAGCTAGTCCAGGGCATTGGAATTAATGAACTCCAGGAAATGTTGGGCAAGTGTATTTTGTACATGAGTAGTTTACCCAGTTAATGGAGGGTTAGTTGAAGTCAGCTAGTAAGAGAGTGTTAGGTTGGACCCTAATATTCTCCAGGGTGCATAGAAACATGGAGTGTGAGTCTTGGGACATGGTTGGGGACCTATAGCAGACTATGACCTGAATCACTGTCTTACCCAATGTTAGCTGCACCTGTAGTATCTCTGATGCGTTATGTTGGGCTACCAATCTGGAGGTACACATCCTTTATGAATATGGAAACACCACTGCCTTTGGAGCTTCAGTCTGTTTGCTGTTTTGCATTTTATAAATATATTTGTTTATTAACTGGCAATGGGAGCTAATCCAAAGTAGAACAGTTACCTAGAGAAGGGCTATTTTGATACAGCTGTGGATCTGTGTTTTCTTTTCAGGGTATCATATCATTTTTATAATTTGCATCTACAGTTCTACAGACTGGATTATGCAGGATATCAGCAAAAAGTATCAGACTTTTTGTTTTAAAATATAATTAGCTAACTCTGGCAAAATAAAAGAATAAAGACATCTGATAAATTGCCTCAGGATTCTGTTTATAATTTCACATTTTCTGTTTACCTGTTTCTAAGGGATATGTAATTGCTATAAAAACATTTTGAATGCTTTGAATAGCAGTGGAAGAACACAGTAAAGGATTTCACATCTAGCATATGCACACGCACATACAAATTTAATCATCTTTAGAAACGCACTGCAATAACAGTTGCACCAGTGCCTGCCTGGTGTCCATCATGGATGACACTGTTTTGATGCTTGTATTCCATTTGTATTCCATTTGTTCTGTGGAAATTGCAGATTGTGTGCTCTGTGGAATCATGTATATATAGATTGATGATAGTTCCATCGATCACAAATCCAACCAAAAAGTTTAGCTAAAATCATTTTGGGAAAAATTGAAAAAAATCTTTTTTCTTTTTTGCAGGGAAGAAAGCCCCCTGCACTCCCCATCCCCCCAGCTTAAATATACCTAGCCCACAGTTGCTTAAGAGTGGAGAAAAGGGAATCCTCCACTATCAATGACATGGCTTTCAGTTAAACTTTTCTAGCCAGTTGAATGACACATTCCCATGCCCCACATTTGCATGCTCAGGCACTCTCTCTCTTTCTCTCTCTGTGTATATATATATATATATATATATATATATATATATATATATATATATATGTGTGTGTGTGTGTGTGTGTAAAAGTGCTGCAGATTAAAGGAGTGCATTCCTGAGTATGTTGGCCTCAGAGGCAGTGTTAATCTGAGGTCCCATCTGCTTGAATCAGTGCTAGCTCAGGTGGATGTAAAAGATCTCATGCCACCTATCAAAAAGAATTGGGGAAGTTCCCTGATGCCCTGGCCAAATTTCCTCTGGTAGTATAAATACTACATCTGGTCTTCTCTGAAAAAAGACTCCTAGTCTAATGAGTCTAACCTGGTCATCCAATCTCCTAATACTCTAACAGAAGCTTTTTTTTTTTTAACTGACAAACAGTTCTATATTGCATCATTTTTAAGGATTAACTACATTTAAATAAATAAGCTTCCAAATTTCTGATTTAAATTGCTTGTTTGCATGGCCATATTTACATTTTTGTGTAACAGTGACACCTAAATTCTCACTAATGAATTGTTTCTTGACTAATTAATGTTATGGCATGGCTTAGTCATAGCCATTTTGCTGATTACAGATTATGTGTAATCTTTCACTCTTTGCAGCTGTCTAAATGCATTCTGGTGTCTGAAGCCATTGGTGTTTCTGTTCCTAGTGGGTCAAGTTCCTAATGGGTCAATATGCAAATACCAAAGTCATCTGTCTTCACTCTACAAACTAGATAGGAAGGGAGTGAGTACACTGCAGTATTCTTAATGCTGACCTCATAGATATTTTAACCTTACTCAGCCTGTTCCACAGACAAATATTTTATATGGCTTAAAGTAAAGCACCACCCAGATGTCCTCTTTTGAAAAAGTGCTTGCCCTTCTCTTTACTCCAGCATCAAGTCAATGTGTTTGTATATACATATATATATATATATATATATATGTGTGTGTGTGTGTGTGTGTGTGTGTGTGTCCTCTTTCCAAAAATTGCTTGCCCTTCCCTTTAATCCAGCATCAAGTATATATATATATATATATATATATATATATATATATATATATATATATATATATATATCTTCTTCTTCTTTCGGCTTTTTCCCGGTTAGGGGTCGCCACAGCGAATCACCTGTCTGCTCATGATTGGCAGTAGAGTTTTTACAGTGTCGAATTGCCAGCCTGGTGCCCAAACTTCCACATACACACACACACACACACACACACACACACACACACACACACACACACACACACACACACACACACACACACACACTCATGCCTAGGGCCAATTTAGAGTGTCCAATCCAATATATAAAATGCATAATTTAATAATCATTTTATTTGTTTCATGCCTGAACCTTTTCACTTTTGATTTTTGTGATACCTCTTTGTTATGTACATTTCAACTTTTGTTACATCATGCAAACGAGGGGGATGCATTTCAAGCATGTATTAGTATAGGAAAACAAAGTAATTAGGTAAAGTCCCTGATTCTAGCTACAGCACCAATAAAAAATCTTAAACACTGGTACTTAAAGTTGATGTGCAATGAACAACATAAGCAATGCATCAAAGGGCTGCTCATGATATTTATGTCTGTGTTATCAGTCCCAGACATGTAACACCACACTTGATGCATAATGTTGACTGGAGTTACATTTGTAACTATAGCAAAAGTAAGGTTGGGATCATACATCACAACTGTGCCTCATTACTAGTAACGCTCCTCATTTTTTGAAAAATGTTTATGTTTTATATTGTTCCACACTGAAAATGTCTGCCACACATTTATTGTAAAGTATTTTTAGCTATTATCTTTGGCAAATAATACTGAGTCACATTAATTCATCCAAAGAATGTTTTTATAAATATAAAGTAGTATATTTTATCCATGCTGTGAGCATTCTAGTTGAAGGTGATAGTAACATGGTAGCAAGTACTGCACATTTTGGTCATTGCTTTATGTTACAAGTGGTACGGTTTCACGTTTTGTAGATGGAAGTATGACAGCCATGGTTAGAATTCATACACGCATTGCTTAGCATGCAGAGAGCACTTGGTACAGAAATCAGCTACATGTAGACAGGCACAGACTAATAATGATTCATATTCCCATATTGTGCTATAGTGCAGTGAGCTCAAACATGCAAGAGAGCATATATGCAAATCATGTTTCTCAACTGTCCATATTTTTGCCTTATATTTTAGTCTGTTCCTCATAAAATTTGTGTTTTTCTGCAAATTGCTGAGGATTGAAGTCAGTAAATAATGACAGAGATTTGAGTTTCAGACTTCACATCCTTCAGAAAATGTATGCTAATGCAAATCCTATTATTCTATCAACTTGCTAAGTTGATGAGAGCAATATTTAAAATTTTCCATAATTTTGAGCCTTATTTTTGCTTTGTCTGGATTTATTGTGCTAATACTTTGAGATGTATGATGCAAATTATTAAATAATGATCTGCAAATGAAACCGGGAATGGAGATGAGGTTATAACAATATGCTAATGTATACAAGAGGAAGAGAGTGTCAGTTTATAGTTGCATGGTGATAGAAGGTTGTACACAAACTTTTCTATGACAGGGCAAGCAATGCCAACAATGTTGGAGAGGCAGATAGCAAGAATTCCTGAAGTGGTAGCTTTGGCCATACAGCAACATGCTTTACTTCCTAGCACTACCACTTTCACCATTATGAATAAAGTGACTCCTAGGTCCAGCAGAAACACTACTGTCAGTGGATGATATGTCATCATTTCACTGATTGAGAGATATTAGATCATTTCAGAGTAGGCTGTCAAATAGTGTGAGACTATTTTGACATAAACCAACCACACAGAATCTATAAGAATGTGAAGGCTTCCTATACATGTAAAAGCCAAGATATGTAAAGCTCTAAATATGGGGTCCTTTCATAAACCTATTAAAGATGCATTGGGTATCTCATAGGCTCCTGCCTCTAGAACCTTTGACTTATCGCTTCTATATGTGGAGGTTCATACGTGGTTTCCTAGCATACCACAGGAGATAGTTAACAACATGCATGCCTTCTATGATTATGTCCAGCTCTGTGGATGTATTAGATACAATAGGTTGTACACATGTAATAACTTCACAGAATTGCCATCATCTTGCGAACTGCCAGTTGGTGTGTGATAAATGCGGGATCATAATCAGCATGTCCATACAGCATCCAGGCAGTTTGCATAATTCAGATATATGGCGCACATCTTAGTTATACCACCACTTCCTGCATAATAACATTCCACAGCACCATCTAGTTTATAAGCACAGGAATCGTGATCAAGGGTAATGTATGCAGTTACATTTACAGAGTAACAATATGCATTAGAATCCGTTACATGCAAATTCTTTGTTGCAGGTGGCTCCCATATAGAACCTACAGAGTGCACCCAAACTACAATGTAACACTGCATGGGAGTCACTTCTTTGGTTGAACATTCAGAATATTGAATGTTTGTAATTCTGGCACAAGCAATCGATTAGTCATATAATCACAGAAGTCAGTATTACATAGTGGGAGGTCACAGTACAGCAGGGATTGGGAATTTGCCCTTTCCCAGCTGTTGTGCAATCTCAGAGTTGGCATATAAAAGTAGCAGAGGTGTTCCCCACACACAGAAGGTAGAATGGGGCTTGCTCCCTACAAAAAATGTTTTTTGCTTTTGTTTTGTGTTTTTTAAATGTTTTGACTTTTTGATCTTTTTAGATCAGTTAATTTTGGTTTGATTTTGTGAGTTTTCACTATAGGTTGTACACTCCACTGCAAATACACAAGGCTGTAATATTGTAAAAAGTGTGTTCATTCTGCTCAAAGCTCACTTCCACTCTCTTGACATGTCTGAGATGGCACTCCAGCATGACCTCATTACAACCTGCGGGATGTTAACATATTGCATGCTACATAATATGCTAGTGCCCTCACCTGATAAGAGTGAGATGGGACAGCAACAGTACATGGCTGCATAAGTAAAGTGACAAAATCTGAAATACATAAATCATTATTAAATGCGCTGACATAAAAACTATATTAAAAAACTTTTATTAAAAAACTTTCAATCCTAATGAGCATGGGGACGTGCTGCTAAAAATGGTCTTAAAGTTATTTTCTCATTCAGGCCATGTCCCCTATAGCTTTGTAACCTAATTATCCATCTATTTTCACTTTCCTCAATGTAATTTTTTTATCCCCCAATCTATCTGTTACCCTAATCAATTCTAAAACACTGAATTTGAATTACTGTGTCATGCCTTTATCTAAAATATGTTGAGCCAAAGCATTATGTTCATCTTCTCTATTTATTGCATTGGCATGCTCTCTAACCCATTCCCTAAGACTCCTATTGGTTTTACCTACATAAAAACATGGGCATGTCTGGCAGACGGCTATATATATTAAATTCCTTGACTTGCAGTCAGCATAGAAATTAAATTACACTGAGGAACGTAAAAATAGATGGATAATTAGGTTACAAAGCTATAGGGGACATGACCTGAATGAGAAAGTAACTTTAAAACCATTTTTAGCAGCACGCCCCCATGCTCATTAGGATTGAAAGTTTTTTAATAAAAGTTTTTTAATATAGTTTTTATGTCAGCGCATTTAAAAATGATTTATGTATTTCAGATGTTGTTATTGTGTGAGTGTTGCTTTTAAATGAGAATGGGTTTGTAATGATGTGATTAATTGATTGACTAGCAGATGTATTATGATACTATTTAAATGTATGTTGAGCTGTTAGCAGTTGTAAAAGTCTGATGAAGCGTTGGGAAACGTGAAAGCGCTTACTTTTGTTACTGCAGTTAATAAATTATCTATTTTTCTTTATTTCGTGCTGTGGCGAGCCTCATTTTGTTCATTTTGGAGCTATTGCATTGATTCTGAAGGGTCTCCTAACCCAGAAGCTGTTTTGTTTGACATTGTTTGTATTTATAAAGTTGATTGTGTTAAAAATGTACCAACAGTGTGCCCTGCTGGACAGAAAACGAAATATATATGTATTACTGTAAAAGGTTAAATGTATATGTTTTAACAGAGGATACTATAAGATAAGAAAAGAGGGTGATCTCAATCTACTTAACTTTCAAAATAGTTTGAAATTAAATTACCTGGCTTAGGCCATAAAGATTGTATCTTACAGTTTTCAATGCAGCCAGAGATGAAAAGTCTGTACTAGGAAGCTTTCTCCATTGCCTTTGGAGTGAACTAATTGCTGCTGTGGAAGGGTGGAGGTTTGAAATTGTTTTATGACTTCCAGTAGCTGCAGCAGATCTTAGCAAGACTCTGTGTATGTGTATTATTGACACATATGTACTAAATCCTGATAGCTTCTAGCCAAGGGGGTAGCATGGGAACCAGAAGTCAGATGGCCAGATGTTTGTGATGTCATTCTGTAATCCATCACTAAGAATGATATTTTAATGCTAGGTGAGACTGAAGTCTCATTGCACAATATTTTTGGAACTTGTCAAAGAAGGATGCCTCACCTACTTCATCTTGCCTTTTCTAGTAAGTGAAGAAGGGAATAGTAATTCTTTATATCAGTCAGGAAAATATAGTGAGATTAGTTAAGTACTGTTTTTCTGTATCTGTGTGAATCTATTTGTTTATGTTATTTTAATATTTCCTGTGATTGAAACTCTGATATTTACAGTAAATAGATATTTAGTATTTTCAAGTTCTTTTTGTATTTATTATTAAATATATTTAAATTTTCATTGTGGCTGGTCTTTTAAAGAATATTTTAATCTCAGAGTGTACTTATATATTTGGTGACATCTCTGGCCACTCCAGAAAGCCTTGCTATTATTCAAACTACCATTTGTATGAATATTCATTTTACTCAGTATAATTGGGTACCCTTGCAAGAGCTTTAGAGTAGCTGGCTGTGGAGTGTCTGGTGGCAGTGTAACTATCTTATAATCTGGGCAAAAGGTCACATAGCTAGTTAACCTTTCCCAGGTGTGTGTGTGTGTGTGTGTGTGTGTGTGTGTGTGTGTGTGTGTGTGTGTGTGTGTGTGTGTGTGTGTGTGTGTGTGTGTCTGAAAATCAAATCTCAAAGAGTGTGTGTGTGTCAAATGTTTGAGGAGGGACATGAAGCACTGGTTTCACTGAGAGTGTGCTAAAGAACTTGGCTTGGACACTTGGCTGAGGTCTCAACTCTATAGCTGTGCCAGTAGAAAGTCTTACTGGGGACCTGAAGGGGGACAGATAGACAAATCCAGACATTGGACTAAGTGTGTTCCCTGTGTGCTCTTAAGGAAAATTATGGTTGATGCAGAAAGCTGCATCTGGGAATACTGGATATATCCATTTTTGTTCTAAGTGAATGTCCTTCTCCAGTGCCACTGGTGAGGATTCAGGTTTCTTGATTACTGGTCCAGAGTGGGAACATCACAGGAAGTATATTACAAGAGGTGGAGTCAGGTTTCATGAGGTGATGGACACTTTAATTAAAAGACAATATTGTCTTAAGATGGATTGAGTCTACCACTACTTGACCATGACTTGAAGTTACTCTGTTGACCTGCTGCATTAGAACATATGGTTCTCTATAGCAGGGATAATGTGCTGCTGTTGCCCTGATGTAGTCCACCGCAGATCCGCTCCACCATGTCTAACTAAGTAAGGCTAAGTATAACAGACAGGGGTAGAAGTGTGTCATAAATGCTCAGATATAGGCAAGAATTGTGTACTATGTGATAGCACTCCTACATCACCAATACATCCTAGCCTAACTTTAGACAGCACCACCAGTGTGGGTAGTTATGCTGGCAATGACAAACCTCTGCTTTCAGGTGGAGATGACAGATGTTTGTGCTACCACAAACTTCATAAGAGAACTGTGTCCCTGGTCTCCATGTCCTCAAGATGTCATACAATACACCAGTCTGGTGGTATATAGGGATAAAGCCCTGACTATTGCCAGGCAACCCAGGTTCAATTAGTGGATTGGGCAACTGATGCATCAGCAGGAAGGAATAGGTGTTACCAACCCGGGGGTATGGTGGCGATGACAAGGGCATCTCTTGTATCCTGAGGAGGATGGGGATAGCGCATGGTCAGAGGAATGGTCCAAAATGGAGGCAGAATGGCCATGGCTATGTAGCTGTGGAAGTAGGATGATACACTGTAACATTACTGCCCTTCAGAAACAGCCACAGGCATCATGAGAGGGGGAGTGGGTAAGGCAGAATCAAAAATTCCCCCAACATAATGTGGATGGCTGAGATCCCCGGGATGGCCTTAGGTTGTCCAACTGGCCCCAGAAGATATGGAGGGAGTCCTGGGGGATTAGAGCAGCTGGTAGACATGGGACACTGACTAGCAGTACAGTAGGGATAAAGTTGGGGAACCTAAAAACAACAGGATGCCATGTAACATAGCAATCACCTCCATGCTAGACTGAGCTACAGCAGATTGTTTATGGATAATAATCTAGCACAACTGTTGACTGTTTTAAAATGTCACTCACATGTCATGGGCCAAATCTAACCAACTGTTAGTGTCAGGTATCCCTCTGAGATAGTGCATAGGTGGGTATATTGACATAAGAGGCAGCATGCCTATCTCTGAACCTGCAGCTACACAAAAGCTCCCTTTCCCATTTGAAATGATGAGAGCTTAGACTGTATAGCATTATGTTCACATGTGGGTGTGACCACCCAGGATGAAGACTTTATAGAATGTGACTCACCTGTGTCTTGTCATTATCAACAGTCACTATCAGTCTGTTGTCTGCCTCATCCTTTAAAGTGTCACTGGTGAAGTGCTGTGCCATGCCCTGGGTGGAGTGCTGTGCCATGCCCTGGGAATATGCAACAAAAGACACAACAATGAGAGCATGAGTATTTATGATAAAACTGTGCCCTCATGAGATGCATAATAAGGGCATCCATGCAAGATGTACCAAACAGTCGCAACCTACCTCTACAACCATCCTGATCTGGCTGGGTACCTTATGTTCCTATAATAAAAATTGGCAGCACAGCTTGCAGTCTGTATGTGTAGTAGAGGTATGCCAACATCAGGGACACCATGTTAAGTGCCAGTGGCATAGCCCTGCCTACTACATTGGGGAGATACCCAGGTGTAGACACAGGACTGATGTACAGGAAACCATATTCCATCATATTCCTTAAGACAGATCATACCCTCATTATGCATAGTAATAGGCATATACAGAGACAGGTTGTCCTGAAAGCACTGGCTACCTTGCAGGTAAAATCTACTTACACTATATACATGCAGACAGAAATATTCATTTTGTAGTCTTTTTATAATGAGAATTCAGGTGCAAGGAAGCACATCCTTAGGAAGGTAGAGCAAAACTTCTTAGCACACTCTTTCAGAGTATTGTGTACCTGTCCAGCTATTGATGTTATTACTTCGAACACTATTTCCCAAATATGCAAGTCTGCATATCCTAGCTTGCAAGATCATGGCATGCCTCTAAAACAATGCCGTTTTATTGCTGTTTGCATGAGTCATAGACCATGGTGCATGACTATCTATAATCACTTTACTTTGCTGCAATGCATCTGTGACTTGTAACACAACTAATGGCCTACACTTACCACACACAGCTCATGGCTGCAAGCTCAATCTAAAGACCTGCATGAGTACATCCAGTGAATTACTTTGCAGATGCATGTTGCACAATCTACACTTCAGAAGTCCCATTGTAAATGTAATTCATTGACTAATATTGTATTCCTCATAAATGTGACATCAGTTTCAAGCAGATTTGGAAAAATGTCAGCTTCTAGTAGAGCTCACTGTTTAGCACCTACATGGGTCATGAAGGAAAGGACGGTTATGCTGTATCTCTTTCATAACAAGTTCACGTAGTGCCCACTGGGCCTCTATGATGATGTGAGGGTATGACCTGGCTAAGGAGTTATCCTCAGGTATGGACATCATTCTGGTGAGGGAACATGCAAGCACCATTATAATGACATGCAGTACAGTAGTCTTGATAATCTCCATTCTTTAGAAGTAAAAGAGAGACAACATCAGTTGGAATGGTATAGTATGTCAGTAGTGTTGTTGCCGGTTTTATTTTCGTGTTGTATGTGCAGGATTATTGTTGTTTCTGCTGGCAGCATTTGTCAAGATAAGCTAAGGAAATCTTGCATGCTACTATGTGAAGTTTCACTATCTGGTGCTGATGGTCAAGGCATTTTCTGCACTATGCCATTGACTTTCTTTGTTGGTTTCTGGGAGGTCTTTTATGGGGTGTGATTATGCTGACCCAGCTCACAATGCCTGTATGTGTAACTCTACCATATTCTGCATAAGTATATAATATAAAAGACAACTCCAGTTGTAATGGTATAGTAAGTGACTAGTGTTTATATGTGGAGCTGTCGTTGCTACTGGCAGAATTTGTCAAGGTAAGCTTTGTAAATCAAATGATCAACATAAACACTCTCCTACTAGGTGACTTTAATGTCAGTGCTATTGGAAAAGACTCATCTCCCCTTAAGAATATGTTGCAGCAACTCAGCTTAGTACAATTAATAGAATCTCCTAGCAGACTCAATTCAAAGCACACAAAAAAAAATTCAGTTCCGGATATAAAATTACCAGTATACAATAACTTTGTTTTCATACCAGGATACTCCCCAATATCTTATGAGAGCATTCATTAGTTAAATCCTTCTGATCCTACCATACCCCTATAAGCTACATTACCTCGACACTCTACTTATTATAGACTGTTCAATCCCGTACAATTGGACAAATTCTTCCACAGCTTTGGACCTATACTTTTCAATTCTTACTTCATTTCAAAATGCTTTATTCCCAATTACAAAATGAATGCTTAGAGAAAAGGTATCTCCCTAGCTAACATAAGAGATTAGGGACAAAATTAAATTCGGAGATGGCTAGGTCGTACAAAAATATCATGGAATGGTTTTACAGCTATGGCAACAACATGCATATCCTTTCAAAGATTCATTGTGAGGAATGTAAAGAAATGGCTTTATTACCAAAAATATTGGAAATGACTGTTTGAGCTTATTTTGGAAAATTGACATATTTGTGTATGGGTCTTATTTAGGTTCATAGATTCATACTATACTAACTACCGTTGCGAGCCATTTTAAGCCTAGTCAGTTATCCCTTGTGAAACTCAAACCCTGCACCTTGTGTTTGTAAGGCAAACACCTTAACCATTAGGCCACCCGCCCAATGTCCTACTAGGTGACTTTAATGTCAATGCTATTGGAAAAGACTCATCTCCCCTTAAGAATATGTTGCAGCAACTCAGCTTAGTACAATTAATAGAATCTCCTAGCAGACTCAATTCAAAGCACACAAAAAAATTCAATACCGGATATAAAAATTACCAATATACAATAACTTTGTTTTCATACCAAGATACTCCCCAATATATTATGAGAGCATTCATTAGTTAAATCCCTCTGATCCTACCATATCCCTATAAACTTTTATTCAGTTTGTTAAGTTAGATGCCTATTTCCTTAACATATTTCTTGTCACATGGATGCTCTACTTATGATTAATGAAAAAAGTCTTAATCTATGCAATGATATGCTCAAAATTTCTCTTTTTGTTTTGCTTTAGTAGCACTTGTGTAGCTAGTGTAAACAGTTGTTTGTCTTCAAGAGAGTGTGTCTGGCAGTTCTTAGTTATATTCTGTGTGTAACCATTATTGCTTATGCTTTCTACCTATGTCTGTTCTTTTATTAACTTTGTATTTGGTGCACATGATAAATAAAAAATTGCTATTGAAAAAAAAATGAGATCCGGAGATGATGCATAGAAAGCTTGAAAGACAGAATAAGACAGATCTACACAATCAGTGCACAAATATATCAAACCTATCTTTGTCTTAGAAAAGAAGTGAGACTTGCCACTAACTCAGCCATGGCTTCTTATCTTAGACAGAAACAAGAAGCAAACTGGTTTAAGCCTAAGCAGTTGTTGGAAAGAAATAATACAACTGACCAGTGCCCACTCTAACTCATAACAGTCTGAATATCATTCACTCTTTCCACTGTACGATCCTCTAGTGGACAATCTGGACAATGCAGCCACTTCTCTACTTTACCTGCTAGCCTCCTATGCTGCTGTCTTCTGCTTTACATGAATAACTGTTATTAAATGTAAATTCCTGCACAAAAAGATATAATAATATTTAATAATGATGCAAAATTCTCCAAGCTCCATTCTACTTTTCTAAGACTTTCTTCAGACAATATTGCTAAACCTTTAACACATAACTTACTGCATATATGCCTTCTTCTTTCAAGTTTGTTTGTCTTTTCGGCTTTTCCCAGTTATGGGGTCGCCACAGAGGAACTCCGGTCCGCTAATGACTGGCAGTCGATTTCTATGGTGCCAAGTTGCCAGCCGAATGCCCAACCTTCAGCGAAGGCACGCCCATTCACGCATGTATTTCGGAGGCCACTCGACCACGGGGAGGACATGCATACTCCACACAGATGCCTTCTTTTTTCAAGTACACATGCATTATTCCACTACATATTAATGCAAATGGTCCCAATCTACTAGACTGCTTATTAACCACTAGAATATATATATATATATATATATATATATATATATATATATATATATATATATATATATATATATATTAATTTCATTCTTTTAACAGATCTCTTCTTAAAAGAAATATCAAGACCTAACTTTAAACACAGCTCTTGCCTTTACAAAGCACACAGTTATCACTGTCAATAAAGTCATTGCTCAGTTAAACTTTCATAAAAGGATCGCTCATCTTCTATCTTCTATAGACCAAAAATTTGTCACTAAGAACATATGTTGTTCTAAGTTGGAGTATGACCTCCCTTTTCTAGTCTTACACTCAGCCTATAATGCCCACAAAATAAAAATTCTAGAGAAAAAATCTTGACAGTTTATACTTCTCACTCCCCTTTTACTCCATCACTGCAAACTACTTGAAAAGACCAATGAATCGGTGAATAATAGGGCTAGCTTTTTAACCAATACATATTCAATGTTTTAAAATAAACATATTGCCCCTACTGAAAAGGAAACCTTGCAATTCAGGAATTGGCATATGAACTCAAAAACTCACAAGATAATAGCTTAGCCATTGTACACCCTCCATTTAAAACCACTTTGAGGGAAGTTTTTTTCAAGACTTGGAAGACCAGCCTGAAACCACTTGCGTAAATATGTCAAAAATCAATAGAAACAGTTAAAAAAAATTAAAGAACACCTACATGTAGAATCTGCTGAAAATGTGTTCAAGACAATGGATAATTGTTGCTAAATTAGGCATCCAGTAGTTTCACAGATATATTATGTGTGTTAATTTTACTGCACTTGTATATTATTGTACTACAGTATAGTTTTTAGCACCTGTACATAGTTATACAAATTTAGGAATCTTATTTAACTAATTGGATATTGTTAGGATTACACTTAACTCTTTATTCTTATTTGCCTGTGTACTCTGCCTTCATACACCTTATTGTTTGTTTTGTTTTGTGTTTTTTACCTCTTGACATGGCCACGTCATGACTGAAAAGGATCAATGACAAGTACACCCAGCCAGTTATCAAATGAAAACAAAATACTAACTATGCAGAATGAACACACACAGTTGCCTGCTGCATCTAATGCAGGCATGGAAGCATGTGTATGTGATTCTGGCTTGTGTCATTTATTGCTGTATCTGGTGTTGCATTTGTAAAGTTAACTGATGTGCCCTTTCTGTTTCAACATGACTGGAGGATGACAGTATTTGTGTCACTTACCACTGTAGGCTAGAGTCCAGTCACTGTAAATTCTAGTCTGTAATACAGATGTTATGTTTTCAATAAATTCAATCAAATGTCTGGAGAGCTGGCTTATGGCAAATGTTCCTTTGTGACTGCTGATTGTTGGTCTAGATGACACATTTACTCAAAAGACATCTTCACTTTCTCCTGCAGCTACTGAGGTTGTTGCTGTAGAGCATTATGCCCACCCATACCACCCTAGTCATGTATACTAACCCTGTCCCTAATCCTGATGCTGCCTTTAACCACAGCCTTACACATTATCTTACCAAAGACCTTTCCCTAGCAATAGCACTACACAAGACAGATGCACACACACACACACACACACACACACACACACACACACACACACCTCACAAATATCAACACACATGTAAAATGCTAAAGCTATCACACAACCTTACACATTATCTTACCAAAAACCTTTCCCTAGCAGTACCACTAGACAAGACAGACAGACAAACACACACACACACACACACACACACACACACACACACACACACACACACGAATATCAACACACATGTAAAATGCTAAAGCTATCACTATAACTAGTCCTTACTCATATAGATATTCCCACCCCAAAAGTATAAAGTTTCATTATATGCAAAAGACTTCATATCATAAAACCAATTTATCATAACACACACCAAATAAACAGTCAGTGTTCCTACTTATGAAATCCGCATAAATCAACAATTAGGTATTTTGATTAAAAATTACTACAGTGAACTCTTTGTCAATGAAATGTCTATTTGATAGTATATACTGCAACAACAGATACACACACACACACACACACACACACACACACACACACACACACACACACACACATGCACACACACACGCACATATAGATAGATAGGTAGATAGATAGATATATGTGTGTATGTGTGTGTGTAGAGAAAGAGAGAATGAGAAAGATATATATGATTGTAATCTACAAAAACAAACTCATATGAGCAAATACACTTTAGTGATATAAAAAAAAGAGAATGCTCATATGAATGAATGTTCTTACATTGCAGTGGGGTAAAAGAATTTGCCCTTACCCCACTGTTGTGTGATCCTGTTATAGGTATATACATAATATATACATAATTTGTGAGTTTGTGGGGATTGCAGGGTTGATTAACCCTCCTAAAAAGCATTTATATTTTAGTTTGTTCAGTTCTTAATCATTTTAAATTCAATGTAAAATGATCGCTCTTTTTTGTTCACTCTTTTGAGCTTTGATATTTCACAAGAGAATTTTACATGTATATATATATATATATATATATATATATATGTACATACGTATATAAACTCTTGGAGAATAGGGAGAAAGTAAACCAATGCTGGTGATTTTCCATTGACAAATTTCTGATTGTTTATCTTTGCAGGCATCTATTTCAGAACATGGCAATATCTTTTTGAGGATGCGTTTATTGAAATCACTTCTCCTTTTTATTGTCTTGTATAAAGAGATGTTTGGGATTTCTATATCTATATCTATCTATATAAGAAAATGTCAACAATGTAAAAGTAATGTAAACAGTGATGAGATAAGTGTAATGGTTGTTGTAATACTGAGTAAACGAATGCTTAAAACTTAACTCAAGTTCCCCATAAAAGAAGATACTGATGTATTATAATGAATTACTGCTGCAAGTTCACCAAGCTGCAATGTAATAGAGTACTGTTGCAGGTGCCTTATGACCAGTTCATTTCCAGATTTTATAGTAATATATACTGGAAAAAAGGAATTTGATTTGGACTGATGTTTACAATGGTTAAGTGCAAAATAACATCTGTCAGATGAATCATAATCTACACAATAACAATGACAGCTTGAAAAATAATATTTCTCAACGCTTCAAAATGTCTGTCCAAAAGATGATGGGGACACTTGACGAATGAATAGAAGAGACAGTCATTCATTTCATAAAAAAAACTTCTCACATAAAATATTTAGGCATCAGTTTTATAACATCATTTGATCAAATCTAGGCTTTCATTCCCTTCCTGCTCTCTGTGATCTTCATCTCCAGCATCATATTCAGCTTCCCTGCTGAGGAAAGGAAGGTAGACATATTTTCTGTTTGTCATGTTGCTTAGTTATAGTCAAAAATAAAGAATACATCTTCAAAACATTTCATATTTTAGTAGCAAAGCAGAATATAACTCTAAAACATTTCAGCTATTTTCCTAAAGATTACAGCAACTTTGTTTCAATAGCAACATGATGAAAGGTACTGCTATGTCTCCGTCAGTTTAGTGACAGACCAGAGAATGCTGGATTCTGAACATTCTGAGACACAGACTGAATGGTACAAATGTCTTGTACCTAAACTACTTTCAACAACTTCAAATTCATACATCTCCGGAAGTAATTTTTCTACTCACTGACATAGGTTGCTGAATGACTGAAGATACTGATGTAGTAAAGTAACAAACTCAAGACGCCACCTTCAAAAAATGCAGAAGATAAAGATTAGAAGTATCATTCTTACCTTGCTATATACTGAAAGGCAATGTTAAATGTTTCCATAATTGCACTACATAAAGCAAATAGGTAGCAAATGCATATAAACCAATGCTGAAATACAATGCATCTTTTCCTTTAGCAGCCACTGTTCAGCTGACATGTGCAGCTAGTGTATGTGTACACAACTGTGCTTGTTACAGTAGTGCATGCATTCCTTCCTCTTCTTTTCACTGCATGAGCAGGAAGGGAAAGCATGAAGATGAACAGCCAGATTCAATAAAGCCTACACGGATGCTCACACTGTAGCGCAATGTTTTGGATTCAGTAATCAGCATGCATCACTGCATAAACAAGGTAAACACAGCGGCATGCTAATTACAGCATAAGCAGCTGAACTGTATGCCAAATCAACCAATCCAAGATGGAGGAGCTATTCAACAAGATAAAAAGCAACCATGTAGACTCACTGCTGGTTTTCCCTGCAAATTCCAAAACCTATTGAAATACAGCCATGGAAAGCAGTCTACACAGATACAATGTTAGGGGCTGCTGTTGCTTTAATTCATGTGTATGTGCAATAGGCTGAAGTCTATGCTGCTGCTGCTGCTAATAGACCAAGGCCAAGAAGGAGAAGAGTTGTCAGACCCCAGGTAACTTATTACAACCTACAGGATTTGGAAATTGTAGAGTGCTACAGGGTGGATAGACACACTACAGGAACTCTGCAACCTCTGTCATCCTCAACTCAGAGTCAGGGAAACAGAGGGGAACCCATCCCAGTGGAGACAAAGGTATGTGTAGCACTTAGAGTCATAGCTTCAGGTACCTTTCAGAGACCAATAGGAGACATGCTGGGGGTGTCACAGGCATCAGCCTCCAGGATCCTCCATCAGTTAATGAATGCTATGTATGCTCCAACATGCCAGTGACCACATATATTTTCCCCATACTCCTGAGCATAGGGCCAGAAATATAGGTTCATAGGTAAGTACTAGGCTATCGGCCCAAGGGCCTACGTAAGCCTAGCCAGCAAGGTTCCATAGCTTATGCCACCCAAGGAAGTTATTTTCCTGTGCCACTGTCCAGCAGAGACACAGAAGTGATTTCTGGGGTGTATTTCCTATTTCCCATCCAATCATCAAGATTTTTCTTGAAGAGTGCTAATGAAGAACTTTGCTTGACATAGATGGGTAGCTTGTTCCAGAGTATAGGAAGTCTCTGGGACAGGAATCTATCCCTCCAGCATGTCCTGTTTATTGTGGTGACAAGGTTTAGGTCCCTAGAGTGTGTAGCTCAGAGGGAATGGGATTTCTTTAGGTGTAGCATGTCCAACAGCTCTGGGTTTGACATAGCTTTATATGTTAGGCAGAGATCACCTCGGAGTAAGCTATATGCTACGGAGTAAAGCTGGGGTTTTTTGAGGCGGTCAGTGTAGGGCATTTGTTTGAGGCCAGTAATCCTCTTTGTGAGGTACTTCTGTGGCCTTTCCAGCTGCTGCAGATGTCTTGTGAAGTACATTCCAAAAGGGGCATTGCACTCTATAATGGGTCTAATGAGTGACAAGTAGAGGGGAATAATGACCTTTGTTTTCCTGGATGAGAACCCTTTTATGATGAGGTGTGCCATGTAGAAGGACTTCCTGACTACTCTGGTGATGTGACTGTCAAAGGAGAGACTATTGTCCACCTGGGTCCCAAGGTCTCTTATCACGCAGTCCGTGTTAAGTAGATTGCTGCCTATGTAGTAGTTCATGGGTACAGAGTTTTTACCAAAGGGGATGACACTGCACTTTTTGGCATTGAGCTTGAGGCCATGGCTCTGACACCAGGCATCTGTCTCATATGCAGTTCTACCCTGTAACACAGTACCCTGAAGTACTGGGTACCATAGATTGCACACATATAGAAATTAAGGCACCACCTCGGGAACAGGGAAGGTTTTACTTTAATAGAAATGCTTCTACTCTGTTAACTGCCAAATCATGTGTAATGCAAGAGAATCATCTTGAATGTGCGTGCTAGCAAACCTGGTAGTTACCATGACTCACATATCTGGCACACGTCCAAATTCTATCAGATGTTCACTGAGTGGGTATCCCACAGGGTTATTTACTGGGGGATGCAGGTTATGCACTGGAACCATGACTGATGACACCCATCAGAAATGCACATATACCCACTAAAGAACACCATAATGAGGCACGCGCTCAAACCAGAAATATCGTAAGCATGTTTTGGGCTGCTGAAGTCACGGTTCTGGTGCCTAGATACATCTGAGGGAGCCCTGCAGTACAATCAATTGACATGTACTAAAATATTCACAGTATGTGCCATGCTACACAACATCAGCCTGAGAAAACAAAGTCAGCGGGATCATCTAGGTGAAAGAGTACATATTCCACCACCAATGTCAAGGACACAACAGCAGCAAACAGATAAGGAGTCGGGGGGAACCTGCAGCTGCTGTGGGTGTAGGAAGATGCAGGTGTGCCCAATATGCCCTTGCACTGGCTAAGAGACAATGCATAGCACACTCACTCACCAACTGATAACCCAAAAGCTTCTTCCTACACACATACATATAGTAACATTGATGCCAGGCACCTCGTACAACCTTTACCTACCCATGTATTGGCTGTGTACTGCTAGCATCAGAGTCAGCTCTGAACTAAAACTGTTGCAACTGCTGCATTTACAAGGTAAATATTGAACCTGGAGTGTATTGTATAATAATATGAATGGCATATCCTTGCATTTTGTTACTTGGTAGTATAGGAAAGTAAAAGGTGGGAGATTTGTACAGAAATTATCTTAACATGTGACAGCAGAGACATATTTGACATATATGTGTCCATTATTAAGTAGAAGGCCTCAGACATCAAAGATTCATACAGTCACACCTCTAAACAGTAGTAATGGTCACTGCATGCCCTCACTTTACCACCATACATTTGTACTGAAAAATCATTAAGGAGAGACATTAGAAAGTAATGTTACACATTGCAGTTTCAGACTTCACAACCCTCACAAGATTATTCACAATAAAGTTGGGAAATGTTGATGCTATCAACTGTCTAACTTTCTAAGACCAGTATAAGTCAAAGGTACAATTACCATTTCAACATCAACAAGTGCAGATATACTAAGCACTAAGTCAGCTATGCACCCAGAACATCAGACACAAAGCTTATGTATCCCTGAATTCAAAAGATGCAAAACAGAGATATGGCACAGTTATCATCACTTGCACAGGGTGTTGTTTGGAGGGGGGGGGGCAGGAAACCTAGGCTGACACAAATATGTCAGGAAGTGTGTGCGAGTAAGAAAGAGAAGCAGGTAGACATTTGGATAAACCAACAAATGGCCAGAGAGACAAAATGAGTTTTAAGCTGCATGGCTGAACCATGTAACTGTTGAGTGTGTGTCTGTAGGGGTCCTCCAGGTGAAATTGGTGTGTGAGTGTCTACATGAACACAGCCAAGCTCAGTGCTAGCTCTACATCTCGGTATGTTGGACAGGTGTGAGCCATATATGGTAGAGGTGGCAGTTTATCATTGTTATCTCTGACCACAGGAACTGGCTCTGTCAGGAGTTACACTGGCATGTCCACGCCCATGGTCAGATGCACTGTTGCTACCTGAACTTGACTGATGTCTGCTGGACAAGCTCCCTTCACAAGGACACCCAGGACCATGACCCCATGGCCTGCTAAGTCTGGGTGTGGACAGCTCACCCACTGGTGGAACAATGGAAGTACTGCCACTATGAGAGCATGAGCAGGCATGGCCAATTTGTCTAACAGCAGATGATGTGGCTGACATACACACATGAGGATGCCATTCCCCTCCCAGCAGATGTTCTACTACATCCATCACAGTCACCCCTCATTCCAACGTGTCATTCATCAGATTCATTGACTTGGCAACACAGTGGAGGCAGTCACACATGTCAGCCTGTGCCACATCTACAACCTTAATAATTTCTCTGAAGCAACTATGGGAACATGCCTGTGTCTCCATGATGCCGTAAACATAAGTTGATTGGCACAGGAAGGGACACCTGGATCAAGTGTAAGATGTACAGCAGACATTCTCCAAGCACCCCTAACAACCTTGCTGCATGGCACCTTGCCCACATTTGGTTACAGCCAGAGTGGACAGGCACTGAAGCCATAGTAACCACACTTCCCTGATCAATTGCCTTGCATTCCACTTCCACTTGACCGACATCTGAGCGCTCACTGGAATTGGTAGGTGTAGGCCTACTAGCTGTGTCCAATGGAATTGTAGGGGATGGCTGTATGTTAGATTCAACCTCTGCACCCCCTGACTGTGCCTCTGTTTGGCCAACATCATTGTCAGAGTCTGCTGATACACTGACATCAGGTGGTAGAAGTCCCAGACTTCCACTTTCAGGATAACCTGTGATAATAAGCAACAAACACAGGAACAATTAATACCTAAACTACTATATTCCAATATATGCTAAAAATTAACAGTGCTGACACTATTAGACAGTACAGCAATACACATAACAGTCCAGACATCAATATCACACACTAAAATATTTCTTTGAATTGTTCATCACTACTGTCAAAAATATTTGGCTTGCCATCTACAGATGGGATCCTCTGCAAGCCAGGTTGTCCTGGAACAAGTTAAGCAAAAGGTAAGGACAACATCATCACAATTAACAGTAAAATGGGGTAATACTTTTACCCCTTTATATGTCCATTAACTATAATTTCCACAAGAACTGGGATGAAAATTCCAGCTAAGCTAATCAATCAGAATGTGTTGTTAACTGTAGCAAACTTCAGTCCCTCTCAAAAATAAATTCTTGTGAACCAGAAGTAACACATTGATTTAAATTGTTTTAGTATAAACAGTATTCAACAACTGAGATGCAAAAGCCTACCTGGAAGCTCTTCCTGGGACAAACTTGCTGTCCCTGAAACAGTCACACCAATGTTAAGGACATGCTGTTCTGTACTTTCCTGGGAGCTGTCCAGATCCCTGACAGTGGACAGGAACACTTCATTTGGTGTTTGTGGTGGCTCTGTAGCAGGCCCCCCAGTACCCATCTGATCATGGCCCACTGCAGCTGCTGTCCTCCGTGCAGACGTGTTCATGTCCGTGGTCCTTCAGCATACTTGCTTATATGACTGCCCTGGCCACCCACGCCATTAACATTGTCAACAATCTGCCACCTAATCTGCATTCTACATATCTCCCTGTCTCCTTTCAAGCAAAAAGGCACCATTTTGCCTAAAAGTATAAATGATAACCTGGTTTTCAGCATCAGTGAATGGTGGTTTTCAAGAATTGAGATGCCTTGGTGGCATAGTCCTAGGTTTCCTAAAAGACAACAGAGGGATAATACACTTAAGTATCACATAACTACAAAATAACTGTTCCAAGATAAAACAGAAAAGGTAACATCTCAGTATTACCCACTGGAAAAACATAGAACAGTCTAGAGATTTGAAATATGAACAACAGAGAGAAGGAGCAGAGTGCATTGATTCATGACTGTTTCTGGTTGGAGAGTGAGTGTCTGTACTTAATGTTCCTGATTGGCCCGGTTGCTATTCAAGGCATCTACCAGGAAAATGCTACAAGCCTACAAACCCTTGCATCATCTGGGAGAAGACTGTGGTTCACTAAGCAGGATGTGGCATGCTTCTCATCTTGGGATTGGTGCTAACATTTTGTTTCTAGTGAGAGAAGAAGCAAAGGAGCATTGTATCCCAACAGACTGAAGCTGTAGTGAGACCAGCATTAGTAGTAGCCAGTCAGTAGCCATTCATGCGACTCCCCTCATTTCATCATTCTTGACAAGCTAATTCTTTGTTTTCAGTAAGTACTGCTTGATTTGTTTCTAACTTCAGAATATTTGCCTAAATACTTCATTCTTAAATTTTCAGAGTCTATGTATTCATTTCACCTCAAGTGTTTGGCAGTGCTCTGTACAGACTCAGACACCTTGAGTGGCATTTTTCCTGTAAAAGCACAACTGAAATTTCTCCAATACCTAGTTGCACATAGGACAACTGGTTTGCAATGACAAGCATTGACCCCATAGTTGCAAAACGGATACTCCTGACAGTGATTGATATTCGCACTCCAACTGTCTAATCAATAAAGAAGGGTCTGTTGCCATGGATATGACTTTCCTACTGTCTCCATTACCAGCTTGGTGGATATGGGCATGCTGAGGCAATGTAGAAATTGTCTCATGTTTACTGACAACCAGTTAATTCTCAAACAAACTGATATGATATGTGAGTGATGTATTTACACAATGTCATTGGAGGCAAAGCTCTCACATAAAAGTACTCCTAATGTCAATAAGGTTGTCAGTAGTACACATGCTGTACCCATCACGCACAATTCAACGCAGAAATATTAATCCAAATATGCTGAGACACTTAAATGTAACCTTCCTAAACCACAAAGACCTCCTAGACAAAGTACAGATAACAAATAACCTCAGCAGCCCAAAATGCGCTCTTTCAAAACAGCACTCACATCAACACAATGAACTAAATCTCATTGAGCTTCTACCTCTAAGCCCATAAGGCAAGCTACCACACAATCAAACATTCTAGTTATTGGAGACCCCATCATGAGGCATACTGATGTCCCTCTCACCAGGCTGAATAAGGAGAAAGTTATGGTCAGTTGCTTATCAGGGGCTAGGATCTGCCACATTACACATGCACTCAAGTCATTGGACCATAATTATCAATATGACTCAGTCATAGTCAATGTGGGAGTAAATGACCTGAGATGTACCTCCCTAGACTATATGAAGAGAGACATCATGGAGCTCTCGGATTATGTGTCTCAGGCTGGTATGAGCCTAGAATTGAGCAGCATTTTACCTTCTCCAAGGATGATGCCACAATACAAACAAAAGATGAGTGACTTTAATAATTGGCTTAGTTTCTGGTGTCATTCTAAGGGGGTGCAGTATTTGTCATCATGGAAGGAGATGGTTAACAGACCACACTACTTTGCCAGGGATGGTCTGCACCTCTCCCCTCTAGGCTTTTGAATATTAGCTAAGACATTGTCTTCCCCCATAATGCCTTTTTTAGGGAATGCCAAAATGAAAGTACTTCTGACATAGCAAATCAAAACCAATAAAATCTAAAGGTATTATTGCTCAATGCTAAAAGTCTAAACAAAAAACTCCACTCCCTAGAAGCTCTTTTTACCCTAGAGATTGCTGATGTCTGTGCAATCACTGAGACATGGTTTAAAGCCATGGAGAGCACAATAACAGTGCTAGGTTATAATGCCTTCCATACACTTAGGCCAGCTATTTCACAGGCAGGGACTAAAGGTGGAGGTGTCTCTGTTTACATCAAAAATAAATATACTTCAAGGCTGGTCAAACAGGACAATGCACTTGAGCTGCTCCATGTTCAAATCACCAAAGGCGAAATCCAATACCACTTCCTTGTAAGTTATAAGTCCCACTCTATCAAGAGTGGCCTTAGGTCCACTGGTGCCCTAGGCAAAAGGAGTCCACGGCACCCTCCACCATACTTCCGGGTGCCCCCATTCTGGTCTACCTACACCAAATAAATACTGGAAAAGTGACCCTACTAGAGAGGCGCCCTAGGCAGCTGCCTAGTTGGCCTATGCCTAAGGCTGGCTATGCCCTCTATGAGCCAGGAAACCCATACCATGTATTTAAACTTATTAGAAACACTAACCATCCAACCCAATACCATATTCATGGGTGACTTTAATTACCCCACTATTAACTGGGAATGCTGTACGACACCACACATACATGCACAAAGATTCCTTGATTTTGTAAACACAAACTCCCTGGACCAGATAGTCAAGATACCAACCAGGGGTGCAACCATACTGGATCTGGTCATCACTGATATGGGAGAGTGCTGCACACTCCCTACTGCAATGCCTTCCCTGGTAAGGTCAGACCACAAAATGGTCTCCTTTGAACTAAATATAAAACCTGGACTCCCAGCTAAACCTGGAATATTCAGGAAATATTCTAAGGCAAACCTCCTGCTATTAAGTGAGAACCTGGCCAAATTTCAAGCCCCCATAAACCCTGAGAACACTACTACCTATGTATCACTGTTCACACAAATCCTGTACAAGCATGTTAATAGCTGCATAGAGGCAGCTGTACCCACTAGGATGAAGTACAGAACTAACTCAAAAAAACAAACCACCATGGTGGTATCACAAAATCAATAGGCTGTATAACAGGAGGAAGACAATTATGGCAAAAATTAGGAGGTGCAGCACCCAGCAGGATAAAAGCACTCTTATCAAACTAAATAAACAACTCAGAGGACAAATGAAGTCTGCCAAAGCCAAATTTGAGTTAAGTTTGGCCTTCCAGGTCAAGGACAACCACAAAGCATTTTTTAGCTATGTCCGCAACCTCAAAGGCAATACACAATTGTGTGCAGAGCTCATTGTAAATGGAGCCACCTATATTGAGCCAGATTATATAGCAAATCTCCTGGCTGATAAATTCTGCTCCAAATTTCCCCCTCTTTCCCCTTCAACCTTCCCTCAGGAAATATCATCAAATATAACTCCCACTATTATCACTAGGGAACAGGTCTTCAATGCTCTTTCAAAGACCAAGAACATTGCATCAATGGGCCCAGACAGTATCCCAGGATGCCTTCTAAATAGCATGAAACATGACCTATCAGAGCCTCTGGAATTACTATTTAACTGTAGCCTCCAAACAGGCTTAATACCTCATGAATGGAGTAAGGCAACAGTCATCCCTCTGTACAAAGGTGGGCCATCTATAGACCCTCGAAACTACAGACCCATAAGTCTCACTAGTCTTATATATATAAAGCCATGGAAAGAATTACCATGGAGATGATTAATAGTGATATAGTAAACTCTCGACACTGGACCCAACCCAGTTTGGTTTCGTCAAGGGTTGATCATGTCTATTCAACCTGGTGGACTTCTTTGAGAAAGTCTCCAAAGCAATGGATGAGTCCAAAATTGTTCACACTGCCTACCTTGACCTGGTCAAGGCATTTGACACAATATCCCACTCAGGCATTGTTGACAAACTCAAGAGGTTAGGTGCAAACCAGTATATCACTCAGTGGATAGCCAACTGGCTCACAGACAGGACCCAGGAAGTTAGAACTGGGGAGTCCACTTCAACAAAGAGGCTAGTCACAAGTGGAGACCCTCAGGGATCAGTCCTTGGTCTGCTCCTTTTTTGCATTTATTTCTCAGAAGTCAAAGCCAATGTCAGTGGTTTCTGGCTAACTAAATTTGCAGACGACTGCAAGTTAGGAGCTGTCATTAAATCTCACACTGACACAAATGTTCTTCAGGAGGGGCTGACACAGACAAACAACTGGTGTCAAAACCATGGACTAAAACTAAATGCCAAGAAATGCATAATAGAATCCTTTGGGAAGTCATCCATCCCTGCTAACTATCATATTGACAACACACTACTTAGAGTTGATCCACTAGTCATGGACTTAGGGACACACATAGATAGTAATCTAGCCTTTGACCATCATGTGTCTACAGTAGTGAGGAAATTATTCTATTGTACGCATCTTATAAACAAAGGTATGGCATTTAAGACCAAGGAAGTCATTGTTCCACTGTACATGGCATTCATCAGACCTATCACTGAGTGCAATGCCCTTTTTGGTATGTACCTAACCAGGCATATCCAGCAACTGGAATGTCCACAGAGGTTCCTCACTAAAAGAATACAGGGTGTAAGTAATATGTCCTATGCAGACTGCCTCAAGGCCCTCTCTCTGTATTCTGTCTCCTGCAGGCTTTTGCAGCGAGATCTAGCCTGGCATACAGGGCATTGTCAGACCCTACTCTGATGGACTTCCTGCATAGCCACAAAACAAACAGCACCAGAATTACCCATTATAAAGACTTAAACCTTGCCTGTGATATAAATAGGACCTGCTGGAGAGATAAGTATGTATCCCAGAGATTACTTCATCTATGGAACAGGCTCCCCATCTATGTGAAGAAGAGTTCCTCCCTAACCTAATTCAAGTGCAACTTTGACAATTGTATGGGAAACCTGAAATTCATCCCTGGATTGACACATATGTCTCTAATGGACACAGGTAGCCTGTAAATGCTTCATCTCCTAGGCCCATGCTTACATTTATTGAGGGTGTCAAAACTTGTTAGAGATTTGGTATGCCTGGCTAGGCTTAAATAGGTCCTTGTGATCGTTAGCCTAGAAAAACACCTATGACCGTATGACCCTATGAACAGGGTGTTTGTGCCATAACAGAAATTTAGCTTTGCCCCCCCCCCCAAAAAAAAAAAAAGAACAGGCAATTGACACATTTTGCTAACAAGCTATCTTTGAAATGCAAAGAGTGCTATCAAATGAGCTGTCCCTGAAATATGTCTACAGATTTACCACAGCACATTCTATTTTAAGTTATTGCCAATCATGTATACCTGTGAAATGCCTTTGACAAACATGCCCATGGCATCAGTACACTTCTAATTAATGCATGCAGATAAAAGTGTAAAAGTCTCTGCTTCAGATTTTTCTTAATTACACTCCAGCATATGCAGTATGTGGCTGACAAAATACAAGCGTGCTTTCTCAAGTTCAATAATCCTCTGTGCAGATATATCCCAAAATAATAGCCTCTGTTCTCTGTTCTCCACATAAAGAAGTCTCCTCACTTTCAATTTCCTAGATACATGGTTGCCTTTTTATGTGGTGTAGATTCAGGGCTGGTAGCATGGTGAAGATGCATATCAGGTGTGAACTGATTAAAACTGCTGAATCCCAAATACTTCTTGGCTCCATGTCTCTCTGATGTAAATATAGTGCAGTAACTCCCTCAGTGTTTGTTTTTTAATGGATTGCAACTATGGAAGATTAATGGTTGGTAGAAGGAAAACACAACAGTACTGTAGGCTGCCCTACATCCAGTGAGCGTGTCAGGTTAAACTTACAAAGTATTAGTTGTAAGGTTGGAAATGTAAGTAAGTAGCACACAATTCACTGGTTCTGTTTATTAACATCCAACCTCCCCTTCATTTACTGGTAATTGCATATGATATTATTTCCATCTAATATCCTCACACATTTTAAGGCCAATGATGCAGAATGGCTTCCAGACAGCATGTCTCATATGACTAGTCAGATAAAAGAACAATGACCAACAAACCACAGAGAGTAAGACAGAGTTATATATAGTTATAAATGGTTGTGTGATCACTTAGTGCACTACATCCAAAAATATTAAATGTAGAAATAACAGTTGTATGGTTTCATATTACTGTAGCTGATGTTGCAGTTGGTTGTATGCAGAATGATTTCGGTTCCTTGTTGCAAAGCTATTTGTTTGGCAAAGAGGGATAAGGCACCCTCCCTGTCTTCTGAAGTTTCCTTGGAGTGAGAGTTCAAATCCAGATCTATGTAGAAATATCTCATGAGAAAACATTTTCTAGTGTGTATGTCACAAATTGCTTTTCCTCATTTCAACTACTTGTCCTTTCTTCTTTTCTTTTTTGTTTTTTTTTTTTTTTTGGTGGGGGGCAGTTTTTGCTCGATGTGCAGCTTAGCTCAATCACAGGAAAAGGAGGACAATGAATGTCAATTTTGGCTGTGCTTATCTCATTTGTGTGAAGGGTGGAAGTGCACAAACTGGACAACTGGACCACCCAGGAAGGAGATAGAACACCTGCATACACTGCCCAGAAGGCCAATAATAGAAACAAGATATATCTGATTAATTCTGTTGGGCTAAGTGGTGTTGTGCGGTGGTTAACACAGAGGTCTTAAGAATTATTAGAAAATTAGGGAATGTCACGCAACTAGTTCTGTGATAGCAAGCATAAGTGTACAGCTGGAGAACAGATGGTCCTGGGTTCTAATACAGGGTGTACAACCTTTTTTTTTCCTTACTGTTGTGACAGTGCAGTTTATAGCAATAAACTGAAAAATAGTGAAGTGATATTTCAACATTCTTGTGGGAACAGGTGTAAGTGTAGGACTGTCATACACATGGTCCTGGGTTCTAATACAGGATATTTTGTACACTTTTACTGTTGTTTCACTTCCTATTATATTCACTCTCACTTATGACATTTTAGATAGTGCAGCTGATATGAATTATATGTATGAGAGATGAGACACAATTATTGCATTTTCAAATGTGTGTCTAAGGGTATACTGTTTACTATAGTTGTATGAGTATAATTTTGCTATCTGGAGTTGCATGGCCTTCACAATTACCTAAATATTATAGACAACTGAATATATATCCAATAACCTTGTCAGGTCACACACATACATGTGTAACAGCTCATACTGTCACCTGTATTTACGTATAATTCTGAATATGCCTGAGCAGCACTTCTTCTCTGGCAAAGATGGAAAATCAGTGCTGTGGAAAAAATGTCTGTCCCTTATGCCTAGGTTTAAATCCCAAACTGTAAAAGTAAAATTTCCTCAGTGTATAAAGACAAAAATAAAAATGTCTGGTCATTACATTTATGTCCCCAGTGCATGTCTGCAACTTTAACCTACCTAACATTTACCTTCCAATATCCAATATATGTTTCCAGGCTACATCAGTAGACACCCCTCAAACTAAAGACAAGTGTCAGATTAACCTTCTAATTGCAAATATTTAATTCCTCCCTGCTCGGAACTGCTGCTCTCCACTTAACATCACTCAAACGCATTGCTCAGGTTTGAGCACTACCAGTAAACATAATAACTGGAATTGGTGGGAAAGCATCAGTCTCCATTGATCTAGCTCTGCTGGTAGACATGGGAAGGTTCCAGGTTAAGGGCAAAGAGATGGGGTGTTCAGGAGTCCAGGATATTTATTGGACTCCTTGTAAAGGCTTCTGCAGAGGGACTATTCTGGCTCCCAGTCAGGATTTTGTGCCTGCTGAATGCTGCACAGTGACGGTTATCCCACTCCACAAGGGGGGAGCCACCATGGACCCCGGGAACTACCACGCCATTAGCCTGACGAGCCTGGTCTGCAAGGCCATGGAACATATCATCATGGAACTTATAAAAAAAGACATTGGTAATCTCCAAACTCTGGACCCCACCCAGTTCAGGTTTGTAAAAGGCAGATCATGTCTCCTAAACCTGATAGACTTCTTTGAAGCAGTCACCAAAACCGTAGACAAGGGTAAGGTGGTTCACACAGCCTATCTAGATCTTGCCAAGTCTTTTGACACCATCCCCCACTCTGGAATTATAGATAAACTCACTAAACTAGGTATAAATCCCTATGTCACAAGATGGGTTGCCAAATGACTCACTGACAGAACCCACACTGTGAAAGTAGCAGACTTCAAATCCGACTTCAGACCAGTGACAAGTGGAGTACCACAGGGTTCAGTCCTGGGTTCCCTCCTGTTTGGTATCTACTTCTCTGAAGTACAGGCTAACACAGAACGTCTTTGGCTAATGAATTTCACAGATGACTGCAAACTAGGAGCCATAATCAAAATTCCTAACGATGTGGACATCCTACAAAAGGGCCTCACTGAGACAGATGCCTGGTGTCAAAGCCATGGCCTCAAGCTTAATGCCAAAAAGTGCATTGTCATCTCCTTTGGAAAAAACTCTATACCCATGAACTACAACATAGGCGGTAGTATACTTAACACCGAAGGTGTGATAAGAGACCTTGGGACACAGGTGGACAGTAGCCTCTGCTTTGATAATCACATCACCACAGTAGTCAGGAAATCCTTCTACATGGCACATCTCATCATAAAAGGTTTCTCGTCCAGAAAAAAGAGGTCATTGTTCCCCTCTACTCATCACTCATTAGACCCATTATAGAGTACAACGCCCCTTTCGGTATGTACCTTACAAGACATCTACAACAACTGGAAAGGCCGCAGAAATACCTCACAAAGAGGATTACCAGCCTTAAACAGATGCCCTATGCAGACCGTCTCAAAAAACTCCAGCTTTACTCCGTCACATATCGCCTACTCACAGGTGATCTCTGCCTAACATACAAAGCTATGTCAAACCCAGAGCTGTTGGACATGCTCCACTTAAAGAAATCTCAATCCCTCCGAGCTACTCGCTCTAGGGACCTAAACCTTGTCACCACAATAAACAGAACATGCCAGAGGGATAGATTCCTGTCCCAGAGACTTCCCATACTCTAGAATAAACTACCTATCTATATCAAACAAAGCTCTTCATTAGCACTCTTCAAGAAAAATTTTGATGATTGGATGGGAAATAGGAAATTCACCCCGGGGATCACCTCTGTGGCCCTGCTCGACAGTGGTGCAGGAAAATAATTTTCTTGGGTGGCAAAAGCCAGGGTATCTTTTTGGCTGGGCTTGTATAGGCCCCAGGGCCGATAGCCTAGTACCTACCTATGAACCTATGAACCTAAGTCTGAGGCATGTAATAGTTCAGCCAAGGCTGTATCCAGTGCCACTGATATCCCATGCACTGGAGAGCAATATAGGTATCATTTTAATGACCTACACAGGAGAAAAGGGATACTGTCAACCACTGGTTGGGGGAATTCACAACTGTGGATATCCCACAGCTGTGTTAGTATGAAATTAATACAGTACTTGTAAGACTTAGAAAGATTAATATAGGCAAGACTGGTATGCATTGTGATGCCCCACCACTGGACTAGTAATCAAGGAGGCTCAATCCTCACCACTGGCATGGACCTTATCCACAGGGACATAGATGACCTTCAACACACTTGACCTGACCCATTTTGGTTTTATCAAGGGTAGATCTTGCTTGCTAAACCTAGTGGACTTTCTTGATACTGAACCCAAAGACCTGGATAAGGAATAACAGGACATAAAACCTATGATGAGTTATCCAAGGCCTTTGCCACTATCCTCCATTCAGGTATCATAGAGAAAATCTCCCATCTGGGAATTAACCCATACATTACTAGATAGTTAGCCATCTGGCTCACCAACAGGGCACACACTGACAAAGTTGGGGACTGCACCACCACCACTAGACCACTTACCACTGGAATACCACAAGGATCTGTGCTGGGCCCTCAACTGTTTGGAAACTATTTATCTGAAGCCCAGGCAAAGGTAGATGGCTTGTATTTATTGAGTTTGCAGATGACTGTTAACTGGCCACAGTCATATAGAGTTCCCCAGTAATGTTAACATATTACAGAAGGGGCTGACACAGACAAATAATTGGTGCCAAACTCACAGACTGAAACCTTAAAGGAAAAAAATTCCTCATTGTCCACTTTGGCAATGAAGTACCCTTGCTAATTATGATAGAGATAGCACCCCACTAAGCTCAAACACAGTGTTGCAAGACTTGGGAACACATGTTGATAGCAATCTACACTTCAACCACTATGTGTCCATAGTGATGAGACAGACATTCTACATTGTGCAGCTCATAAATAAGGCCATCACATCCGAGACCAAGGTGGTCATAGCTCTGCTGTACTCTACTCTTATCAGACCAATAATTGAGTACAATGCTGACTTCTGTCTGTAACTCACCAGACACCTGCAGCAACCGGGGAAAACATAGAGGTTTGTGACTGGGATGCTGGACATCTGCAAATCAAATGGGACAAGAATAACTTGCTCCATGGATCGCAAAATAGCCTGTGACATAAACAGAACATGCTGGGGAGACAGCTATATCTCCCAGCGATTGCAATTCCTCTGTAATAGGCTCCAACTGCATGTGAAACAGTGATCTCAATGAAACTATTCAAGTGGAATCTTGACTACTGGATGGGTGATTGTAAATGCAGCCTGGGGTGGTACCTATGTCCCTCATGGACAGGGTCACTTGGTACTGATCACAAAACCACTCTAACAGCAACCATCGAACAATTCTCAATAAGGGTACTTGTGTTTTTGCAAGGCTAGACTTGATAATGCCCTAGGGCCATTAGGCTTGTAACCTCTTAACCTATGAAGCTATGCACCTATGCAGACCTCCCAACATCTTCTCTCCAACATGGCCTGCTGATGTCATCCACTATAAGTTGACCTGCAGTCTTGTAAAAGTTAGTCCTTGTGCCATGGTGCTTACATAAAGTACTGAGATTTTTTTGTAGTCTTTGTATTTAAATAGGTAGGGGGTTCTTTTCTTACTACAGTCAAGTGTGTGTGTGTGTGTGTGTGTGTGTGTGTGTGTGTGTGTGTGTGTGTGTGTGTGTGTGTGTATGTGTGTGTGAGTGTGTGTGCGTGAGTGCATGTACGTGTGTACATGTGTGTGCGAGTGTGATACTTGCATGGAGGACTGTGTCAAAAGCCTAGGCCAGATCACTGTCCTGCCTTTATACAGACCTATCACACAGAATCAATGGGCTGTGACATCATCACAGAGCGACTATGGTGTGACTCATCACAAACACTTTCTCGATACAGTTGCATAATTCAACACACCTTCCACATGGGCTATGTTCCTGTAGAAGGGTGTACATTAACATGCATCCATCTGAGTTGAGGGGGACAGCACCTGATGCATGCATGTATAGACACATCCTGACTCTTCAACTGTGAGGTAGACCAACATATCATCATGGACCTTTTCTATATGGACACTAGAAATATCCTGACTGTGTGCAATAGACCTGTGTGAGTTTTTAAAGCTACATCATGTCTGTTACATTTGATAGATTTCCTCAAAGATTTCATCGAGGGCATGCATGATGACAACACTATCATCCTGTGGAACTTGATCAGGCCAAAACATTTGACACAAATCCACATTGAGGTATTCAATCAACACTGTCAGATGTGGGCATAAACAGGTATAACACCAACTGGGTAAACCAGTGTATCACATACATGGCATCTCACTATGTTGAAATGCGTGCAGTGACCTATATTTTAGGTTTAGTGATCAGTTCCATACATCATGGTTGTCTGCTTGGCCCTTCCCTGTCCATTATTTAAGTGATGAACATCACAGATGTCATACAGATGACATACACATTCTTTATCCAAACAGCTGCCTGAAGGACTACAGATTGTGGTCAATCATTGCCTCCAACTGTGATAGTAGTATAAAACAAACAGTATTAACACATACCAAGGATTGCTGCCACAGCCATGACAACACCTGCAATAACAGGGGATTTGTTACAACAGGAAAACAAACACACAACCCAAGTATAATGTGGACATCACACCCTATAATCATACCAATAGGTATGCGACCTGTGTTCTGGGGTTGATGGTAAGTAGAACATCCACCAGCATGTGGTCACAGTGCTGACTACTCCTTTGTATGTAACACAAGTACTGAGTATGTGAACAACATCCACATCAGAGGCCATAATATCTCCATAGTTCCCCCACCTTCATCACACCAGTAACTGAATACAATACACCCTTTTTCATGTACCTCCCTAAACATCTTCTACTGATGTGTAACTGCATGTGCCTCCTTTGTCACAGTGAGATCTCACAAAGCTTATTGGACATACCTGGGTATTCTTTTTGTGGCATAAACAGGACTGTCTGATGGTGCAGAAACCACATCAAGTTGTTACGCCAGATGCAGCTGTGCTACCTGTTCTGGTGATGCACACAGTACATACATTGGTGTGTGACAACATTAATGGCATGGATAACATTTGTGACAAGTATTGACCTATCATAATAGTTGTACAACTGCATTTGTGCAGAATCATCTCTGATTACTCTAAATCACATATGTTAGAGGCATGGGATTTATTATTCTGATAATGTCCATGATTGTGGTTGGTTCTTTAAATGTTGTCCATGAGCCTTTACCAGTATCCCACTTGCTGGAGACCTCTACTAAGATTACACTAATATTTAGCAAATCACTTTGAACAGCTTCACAATATGCAACCTACCCCAATTTTATGTCAGAGACCTGATAGATGAACCCAGCATTATTCATATAAGGATGTTTATCTTACACAGACATCCTCCCCATTGTTATGTCACCTTGTGTGATGGGCACATAATACACATTTTTCATCGTGCAGTCCCTACTGTACCATATTGATATGTGATTGGTGTTGCTGCTACAACTGTCTTCCATTGACATGCCCTCATCTGCTGCACATTAGGTTGTTTCATCTGTCCTCTTTCCTAGTTTTCATTCCTACAATTCATCTGTGTATCCCTATTCAATACACATACATCCCCTGAGTGTTTATTTTACATGGCAGTCCATGTACTGTTAGAGATCATTTACACAGCTTCAGTACAGAATGCCAGGAATGGGATATTTATTTTATTTATTTATTTTACATTTGTTTAGTGGGGAAGTTCAACTAAGAGCTGTCCATTTTCAGCGGAGGCCCGGGGAGAAAAGCTCCAGAAACAATTACTAACATACTGTACATAAGATATTTACATGAGCATTGTGGTTTACACATACAGTTATAAAATACAGCAGATAACATATGATTGCATAAGATATTTACATAAGCATAGTGGTTTAGACATACAATTAAAAGTATAGCAGTAGTAACATGTGATTGTTGTTCATACAGTATGTTTAGTATAGATAATCTTGAAGATATAATAAAGATAAATAAAATTGTACAACATATATGTAGCTTTTGACTCAGTTGATTTTGATAAAGCATCTCAGCAGAAGCTAAACGTACAATGGGAGATTTCTTTTTTAAATGTGAGAAAGATTAAAAGTGTTTTTATAGGAGTATTACAATTCATTATTCTTATTAGATAAACTACACTCTTCAGTGGCACTACCAAATGATAGTATTTTGCAAATCACAAGCATATAAATATATAAATCATATATATATATATATATATATATATATATATATATATATATATATATATATACATATATATATATGTGTGTGTGTGTATGTATGTGTCTACTTTGATGTACTGAAAACTCATTTCACTGAATTTCAAAACACTCACACCAAATTGCTGAAAGCACAAATCACTGAAAACTAATTTCACTGAATCACATTTCACTGAATGCAAGTATTGTTGGGCAAATAAAATGTATATGCCCTTTTCCCCAATGTAGTGTGAACCTGGAGTTAGTATATATAGTTAGGGCGGTGTGGGGGGCACATCTCCTCATATTGGGGGGTGTGGGGGTGTATCCCCCACCAACTTTTGGTTTTATATTGGTAGCTTTCAGTGTAATGAGATGCATAAATATAAAAGGTAAGTAGGTGGGGGGCTACTACCCCACACCCCCCAATCTGGTGGGTTGTGCTCCCCACACACCCCCTAACCATATATACTAACTCCAGGTTTGCACTACAGTGGGGAAAAAAGCATATACTTTTTATTTGACCAACAGTACTTACATTCAGTGAAATGTAATTCAGAGAAATGAGTTTTCAGTGATTTGAGCTTTCAGCAGTTTTTTGAGGGGGAATTGAAATTCAGTGAAATGAGTTTTCAGTGAATCAAAGTAGACCCATCTCTCTCTCTCTCTACATATATATATATATATATATATATATATATATATATATATATATATATATATATATATATATATAAAACATATACGCTTTGATTAAGTTAATAATGTTTGGAGCTCATGGACAATGCTTCTGGGACAATAAGGTCAACCTCAGCTAAATAATACATGCTTTTGAAGAAACGTTTTAAAAAGTGTATTGTTACATGATTGTTTAGTTCTTCCCAGGATTCAGTAAACTCCATGCTCCTGATCTTCAGGGATGGTTTACTTTTTCAGAGAGTTTTATATTAATAATTTCAGGACACCAGATACTATAACTTTCAACTTGTTTGGCCAAGAATTCTGGGCAAAGCCAAAAAGAAAGAATGAATAAAAGCTCACACTCATAAATAGTTTTATATATTACTTTAATTCACTTTTAAAACCTAATAATATAACATGTTTTGAATCACTGCGCATTTTCTGAGCAATAAGTTAAGAGTTGAATGTCTGACATTAATGACTGTCTGTAATCCTGAATGACTAAACAGCAATTCAAACATTTTCAATGTCAGGGCAAATATATGTGGCAAAATCAGGGACATTGTGTAAAATCGGGAAACTGATAAATATGTATTACTTGTCAGTGAGGTAAAAAAAAGTGACTTACCCTGCTGTAGTTTGATGACCGCTCACTGATCTGGTGAGGGAGTACTAGTGTCACACAATGTACTGTTATTTGTTGAAATCAGTATAAAACTAGCACTGCTATGGTGTGTGCATGTGTGTGTGTGTGTGTGTGTGTGTGTGTGTGTGTGTGTGTGTGTGTGTGTGTGTGTGTGTGTGTGTGGTGTTTGTGTGAGTTTGCAAGGGAAGGGCAGTTGCAGTGTAAGAGTAACAAACCTCCCATAATTTCTTTCACTTTTTATCACAAGCATCATTAACATTGTCATAATGCTTGTGTGTGGCGGAGGTTGCATTATATTTAACAGGAATAAGATGGCCATAATTTATTTCACTTCTCATCACAAACATAGAACTTGCACATGATAGATAGCTATCTATGGTTGTTTGTGAGAAGTAGGATGTATGTGAAAACAAGTAAACTTTAAAATAAGAACTCCAAAACTGCCATGACCTTCAGACGAAAATATAGTATGTGAAACTGTTAATCAAACTGATAAAGTGACTGCAAATATTGCTTCAGAACCTACTGCTACCTCTTTTTCTAAAACGTCTGGGCAAAGCAGTTCTGATTTTTTCATTACCAGAGCCACTGCCAGCAGAGCAGAGTTACAGGAACAATCAGTCGCGAAGCAGAATCAGGAAGGGACGAGTATAGTACTCTACAGTTGTAGAATCTGTGAAAACCAGAAAAAGACATTGAGTAATCTGGTTATTAATTTATCTTCATGTGTTTTTAGTGTTGAACAGTTGTCTGTGCTTAATAAGGGATTTCATTTATCTCTAGTCAAGCCTCTGATTTGTCGGAAGTATTGATTGATTTAAGACTTTTGCCAGGAATATTTTGCTATAAATGATGTTTGGTGAACATTTGAATTCTGGGAATGACTTATTTAGAAAACCAAGCACATTCAATCCTGTAATGAGCCCTAATGTTGAAGCATTTGTAACATCATGTGATAAGGATATAAGACTTGCACTTTCTGCACCACATAGACATAGTATAATATAGCACCAGACAAAATTAATTGAGCTACGTAATTCTACACATCTTGATTCCACCCTGCATTTAAGGGTGGTGGTATCGTAGTAATGGACAAATGGTTTTACATGGAAAGAATGTCCTTGATGTTAAGTGATGAAATGACAGTAGCTAAATATCTGGTTAAGGTATATGTAGATAGAATTCATATTTTTATATACGATTTGTTAATGACAGGGTTGATTGATTCTGATCTATATGACTATTTCATTGATAAGCTAGTGATTCCTGTGAATTATAGCCTCCCCAAAAGATCCTGTTATACCTCCAATGAGACCCATAGTGCACAGTAGGGGATGGGCTATGGAATCTGTCTCCATCTATGTGGAGAAGACACTCAGACCCATCCTGGACAGTACAAATACAGTTGAAAAAGACGCAAAAGATTTTTTGGAACAATTATATAGATGGGCAGAACATTTTGTTACTATTAAAGACTTTATGTTTGTCACACTAGATATAACGTCTTTATTAATTGTAACCCCCAATGAATTGGGTACAGAGAGTATCAGGAGTTTCCTTAGCAATAGAGTAGGTTTTAAAGCCAATAAAACTGAATTGATTTGTATTCTTTTAGAACTAATTTTGGAGAATAATCTGTTTATCGTTGATGCCAAGTATTATATACAGAAAACTGGAGTAGCTATGGACACAACTTGTGCCAATAGCTTTGCCAATCATGTAATGCCTCTATGGGAGATAGAAAATGTGTCGAGGAATAATGTGCATCAACAATTTTTATAAGTGGTTTGTTGATGATATGATTTTAGTTTGGGGAGGTACTGAAGGACTATTAATTGACTTCATTAATAAATTACATGCAACTAGTAGTTATTTGTGGTTTTCTTATACATCATCCTCTAATACGATAGATTTCTTAGATCTCAAAATACATAGGAGAGATTTAGGTCTCTTAGGTACAAAGACCCATAGGAAGAAAGTTAATAAAAATACCCTTCTGCATAAGTCTAGTATGCATCCTGGACATGTTAGTAAAAATGTACTTAAGGGTCAATTCAATGTACTTAAGGGTCAATTCTATAGGGTTATGAGACTTCATGATGGTGGCGAAGATTTGAAGGAGGTGTTTGAAGAACTTAAAACTGACTTTTTGGAGAGGGGTTACAATAACATTGCAATTGATGAGTGTATATCTGAACTTGTTAAAACTAGGCAGGACAGCGGGAGACCTTATTTTTCAAAACCTGTTACCCAGGAACAACGAAGGATGAGAGGTCCAGTTAGAAATAGGCCGATTTTAATTTTTTCTAATGACATTAGTATTGTATGTGATATTATTAATAAGCATTGGTCTGTAGTTTTAGAAGATCCTCAAGTGAAAAAAGTAGTGGACGATAAACCTAGGTTTGCTTTTAGGGATAGCTTGTCTTTAAAAAGACAGTTATGCTATAAAAGTATGTATGAATCTCATTATATGTGCTCTGATCGGAAAGTTACTTTCAGATGTAATGCCTGTTCTGCATGTAATTATATTTTTACATGCAATTACTGAAATGGTCTTGATTTTTTTGCCAGTTGTAGAAAGAAAAATATAGTGTATTATGCAGGGTGCATGATGTGTGAAGGGGTCTATATTGGCAAGACATATCATCCTTTCAAAGACAGGATACTTGAACATTGCAATGGTATCTTGAAAAAGAAGGAAACTAGCATTCTGGATAGGCATGTACATGATCAGGGTACAGAACATACTTTTAAATTTTTTGTATTAAGAGTGTATAAATGAGAACATTAGGCAGGGAGATATCAAAAACAAGACTGAAAGTGCTGAACAAAAGTGGATTTTACTTCTGAAAGCATTTTTGAACCAGATTTGAACCAGGTTTGAATGAAAGAGTGTCTCTCAAACCTGTTGTGAAATCACGCCCAGTGAAACACTAGTAGGGGCTTGGTATATGCAAATAATTTGAGTGGCAGGATCAAGAAACCTTTTTGTAATGCCCATTATGACATCAAGTAATGTTCAATAATAGCCTCGCATCAGGCTTTGTGTCCACTGAATGGTGCACAGCAACAGTTATCCCACTCCACAAAGGGGGAGCCACCACTGATCCTAGGAACTATCGACCTATTAGCCTGATGAGCCTGGTCTACAAGGCCATGGAACGTATCATCATGGAACTCATAAACAAAGACATTGGTAACCTCCAAACTCTGGATCCCACCCAGTTCGGGTTTGTAAAAAACAGATCATGCCTCCTGAACCTGATCAACTTCTTTGAGGCAGTCACCAAAGCCATAGATGAGGGTAAGGTGGTTCACACAGCCTATCTTGACCTCGCCAAGGCTTTCAACACCATCCCCCATTCTGGAATTATAGCTAAACTCACTAAACTAGGTATAAATCCTTACATCACAAGATGGGTTGCCAACTGGCTCACTGACAGAACCCACACTGTAAAAGTTGCAGACTCCAAATCTGACCTCAAAGCGGTGACAAGTGGAGTACCACAGGGTTCCGTCCTGGGACATCTCCTGTTTGGTATCTACTTCTCTAAAGTACAGGCTAACACAGAAGCCTTCTGGCTAATGAGGTTTGCAGATGACTACAAACTAGGAGCCATAGTCAAGTCCCCAAATGATGTGGACATCCTACAGAAGAGCCTCACTGAGACAGATGCCTGATGTCAGAGCCATGGCCTCAAGCTCAATGCCAAAAAGTGCAGTGTCATCCTCTTTGGTAAAAACACTGTACCCATGAACTACCACATGTGCAGCAATCTACTTAACACTGAATGCGTGATAAGAGACCTTGGGACCCAGGTGGACAGTAGTCTCTCCTTTGATAGTCACATCGCCGCAGTAGTCAGGAAGTCCGTCTATGTGGCACACCTCATCATAAAAGGGTTCTCATCCAGGAAAAAAGAGGTAATTGTTCCCCTCTACTCGACACTCATTAGACCCATTATAGTGTACAATGCCCCTTTTGGAATATACCTCACAAGACATCTGCAGCAGCTGGAAAGGCCACAGAAGTACCTCACAAAGAGGATTACTGGCCTCAAACAAATGCCCTACACTGACCACCTCAAAAAACCCCAGCTTTACTCCATAGCATATCTCCTACTCCGAGGTGATCTCTGCCTAACATATAAAGCTATGTCAAACCCAGAGCTGTTGGACATGCTACACCTAAAGAAATCCCAATCCCTCCAAGCTACATGCTCTAGGGACCTAAACCTTGTCATCACAATAAACAGGACATGCTGAAGGGATAGATTCCTGTCCCAGAGACTTCCCATACTCTGGAACATGCTACCCATTTATGTCAAGCAAAGTTCTTCATTAGCACTCTTCAATAAAAATCTTGATGAGTGCATGGGAAATAGGAAATACACCCCGGGGATCACTTCTGTGTGTCTGCTTGACAGTGGCACAGGAAATTAACTTTCCTGGGTGATGTAAGCCAGGGAATCTTGTTGGCTAGGCTTACATAGGCCCTTGGGCCAATAGCTTAGTACCTACCAATGAACCTATGAAGTTAGTGGCTTAGCTTTTTTGAATGATTTGATTGGTCAAGTGTCTAAAAGTACTTTTAAATGAATGAAGCAGGTGTTATTTTTTAATCACATGATTTTATTCTTTCCCAAGACTGATTTTGTTGTATTTTAGAGGTGTTCCTGTTTTGTGTTTGAACTGGTCAGATGAAGCAGCATAATTAACTGCAAAAGCACTCACCATTTGTTATTTTGTTGTTAAAGCAGTTTTCATCTGAAGGTCGTGACAATTTTGGAGTTCTTATTTTAAAGTTTGCTTGTTGCCTGTTGTACTCCTGACTCTTACTCAATTGTCTGTGTTTTTTTCTTGCATGTGAAAATAAATGCTCATAGCCACAGTGGTGCAGTAAGTAGCTTTTCCATCTCCCACTGCTCTTCTCTGGTTTGTTTCTTGTCTGAAGCTTTTCTAAGTGGAATCTGCATGCCCTCCTTGTCTCTGCATGGATTTACACATAAGCTCTGGTTTCAAAAAGCACCCCAAACATATGTTGTACATGCACTGGCATTCATCCAGTTTCTCTGAAGCTCAGAATGAAGCATGTTTGTGTGTGTTTGTGTGTCTTCTGACAGACCTGGCTTATCAGGAACAGTGTCAGAATGTGTGTGTGTGTGTGTGTGTGTGTGTGTGTGTGTGTGTGTGTGTGTGTGTGTGTGTGTGTGTGTGTGTGTGTGTGTGTGTGTGTGTGTGTGTGTGTGTGTGTGTGTGTGTGAAAAATATCACAGATTTTTATCTGTGGACACAAAATAATGTTGGACAGATGCTTAATTCTTCTGTGTAGCACTAAAAATGAAATTAACAAGTAATTATCTTTCAAAAATAAGGCATTAAATACCTCACAAAAAATCAGACCTTTAGAGTTTCTAGTATTTGATAGCTCTCCATACTGTATAAATGGATTTTGACATGGACATAATTGTGGAGTCTTCCCTAAACATCACCCATTCTAAAACCAGTACTGCTCAGAGATGTGTAAAGAAGGCTGCTGAAGCTTATGTAGGAGCTGCGATGGTCTGGTCATTATGTCTTTATTTTCCTCACAAACAAACCTCAGAAGTGTGTACAGGAGGTAAGTATAGCTTATGTTGGGGCTGGGGACAGTGTGGTCATTATTTCTTTTACCTATCTCATGGCGGTGTGTGGGTGTGTAAAAAGGTCACTATAGCTTATGTAAGAGCAATGTGCTACTTAGGAGAAACAAGTTGGACTATATTACTATGATCATTATTTTCTCACTTTCCTCATAATCAAACATCAGGCACATATACAGGTGAATGCTTTTTGGGGGTAGTTGTGAGGAGTCATGCTATTAACATGTATGACAGGAGTCACTTGAAATACATGAGTGTGGCCATGTGTGCCTTTGCTTTACTCCCAGTCTAGCACTGGAGGAATGCTCAGATGGTACCTGTGTTTTTTTGGAGGGAGGGAGGGGCAAGGAGGCAGGCAATTTTCCCAGAAATTATTTGTGTATACTTTTAAACATTTGTCATCATAGTTTGTTGTGAGCCACTGTTTTGTCAGTTTTGACAATAAAGCCTTGGGCACAACTTATTTCTTCCCTAAATGGAAAAATAAGACTGAATTTCTTGTGTTATTCATAATTTTTGTTTAATCCTTCTCAGAGCCCAAAGGTTAGTAAAATGTAAAATGTATCTCAGAGCATCAATAACCCCTATGGCTTCTGGAAGCCTTATGCCCCTGTTTTTTTTTTTTTTAGATTTGTCCCTGATTGATTGAGAGATATGCCCTCATACCCCCTGCTTAATTAATTTATTTCTTACCGTGTTATTATTGTGCTGCCTTGGGCAGTTATGCTGTATTAAAAAGATGCAAGGAAGAGTAAAATTGAATAGTCTCAGTAATATTTTTGTTCAGACCATCATTGGACTAAAAGATTATTTAAAAAAACTTTAAAATGTACTTCAGATCATCTAGAAGACTATGGCTTCTGAAAAAAAGCTGAAGAGAAAAGCAAAACTTGAGAAAAGGAAGAAAAAATGCATACATGGATTCAAAGATGGCTGCCATTCTGTAAACACTGCTGACCTGCAGCTCCTCAATAAACCTGAGAAAAATCTGTAACCTGAGTCGATACCAAGAGGTTTGAACATCAAATTAAGGCAAAAAAAGATGCATCTACACTTAATTAATCTATAATCAGGAAAAAAAGTGGGGGAAAATGTCTTTATCTATCAGGATTCCAAGTGATTAGCTAGCTCTGAAGAGAAAAATAAACAAAGGACTGTCTGCATTCTTCATTTTACCTGTCAGCTTGGGGAAAGGAAAATGTCACAAGAAGGAAAAAGCATGGAAACAACTACTACCAAAACAAAGCTGTCGGAATTACAGTCACCAGTAAAGGATGGGAGTGCAATAAAACAAAGAATTACTAGACAGGAGGAACAACAGAAACCAGAGACTAGATCTAAAACTGATCAGCCACTGAACATGGACGATATCAAACATGCTTTATTGCCTATACAAGAAGCTTTAAAGGACCTGACTACTCAAATACAAACTTTTGGAGTTTTATGTAATCAGTTGCTGCAGAGAATGGACAAAACAGAGGCTAGAATTTCAGAAACCGAGGACAAAATAGACTTGCTGGAGAAGAAAACAAGGTACATGATGTGGAGTTACAAGCCATGCAAAGCAAACTTATTGATTTAGAAGCGAGGTCTAGAAGAAATAATATTATTATTAGAGGGATCCGTGAAAACATTCAGTATGCAGAGCTAATACCAACTATAACACAAATACTTGAAGTTTTGTTAAATGATGCTGATGGAGTGAAATAAATTGTTATCGAAAGGGCACACAGAGCACTGAGAGAGGTACAAGCTTCTAATATGCCTAGACCTGTATATGCTAAGATATTGAACTTTCAAGATGTTAGCAAAATACGTTTTACTGCAAAAAAGAATGGTGGCTTTGTTATGTGGAAAAATAGTAAAATATCTCTGGCTCAGGATTTACCACTGCAAGTAAGGCAAGCTAGGCAGTCTTTATCTGTATACTGTAAATTTCTGATTGACAAGCAAATTAAATTCCAGATGAAATATCCTAATGTGCTTACATTTATGGTGGATGGGATTAGATATTCTGTTTCTACTAAACACGAGGCAAAGGGAGTGTTTCTGAAGGTTTTTAAAGTTTTACCTGCATCAGAGGGCTGAAAGAAACTTCTGTTGAGACTGGCATGCTCCTGAGGTCAGATCCAGTATTTACTATACTTCAAGGCTTAGGTAATCCTTTGTTCCCTGCTTAAGTCGTTTAGGCCTCTGTAAAAGCAATAAAACTGTTTGTTTGTGATAATCCGAGTGTCTGCTGGCCGTTTTCTGAACTTTTATGACCTCTACGAACTTTTTTTGTCGAGTGGTAAACAGGAAATCTCTTGAATGCAGCTGAGAGTGTGGATTTCGATATAACACTTCCTGTGGTCCGGCTGCAAAAGCGGTCCCCCGTCGCCAGTATTACTGATGGTTTCCTGGTTTGAGAAGCTGAAAAGAACTGACATAATGTGTTAATGTTTTTTTAACAAGTAAATAACATTAGAATATGTACGTGAAGCATATAATAACATCTGTTTTTCCTGTTTTTTTTTCCTTATGCTTATAGTGTTGAACCAAATCATATTTTTACAATATCTGCAGTGGGTGCAAGGTATAGCACTATATATATGAATATAAATAGGTAAATAGTGGCTATTGGGTGGTGTTAATCAGACAACTAATGTCAGTATAGTTAGGAACTAAAGCATGCAATTGCAAAACTTTGATAATTGGTAGTTGCAGGCACTGTGTATAGTACAGAATTATAATGTGGGATGCATTTATTTTTTTCTGTCGGTGTTTTTTTTTTTTGTTTTCTTTTTTCTTTCTTTCTCTCTCTCAATAAAAGTGGTATATAAATAATGATTGTACCAAAAGAGGTATTTGGGGTAGGTATAAGTAGCTAGTTAATATATTAAATTTTTTCTTTAAATGGTAATAATACCTTACAATAGAGATTTGCTTAATTAATAGTTGGAACATAAGCTGTAGAGCAATAGCAGTGTTTGTTAGGGAATGTTTAGTTTAGACTTTGTAGTAGCTAAGTTAGAATATATAGGCTGTATGTTTAGGAAATGTTTTAAGTTTTATTACATGAAGCTTTTAAATATGTTTGTGTTTCTAACCATGTTCATGTTTTTTTACATACCAGACCTATATAAGTCCTGGTCCAGGGGTAAAGTGGGTAGGCACTGGCTGGGGACGGGATGTAGGAAATGCTTCCAGATTATGTTTACTATGCAGTTAATACATATCCATTGGATAATTTCCCTTTTATACTATTATTGGATAATTAGACCTGTCAATGTGGGAATTAGACTCATGGAATGTTAAAGGGCTCCAGAACTTGAAGAAGAGGAAGCTGTTACTACACATATTGCTACAGGACAAAGCACTGTTTGCATTTTTACAAGAAACACACTTGTTAAATGATCAGTGGGATGATATTAGGAAAAAGAACTGGATTAGAGCGGTAGTGGCATCAGAAGGTAAGACAGACAGTGCTGGAGTAGCTATAATTATTAAAACTCAATACAAAGAAAAGATTTTAGACTCTAAAGTGGATCAAAATGGGTGATGGTGTTATGTTATTTTATCAGATAATGCATTTGATAAACCTCTTTTACTTTTGAATATATATGCACTATGTAATGACCAACAAAGTTTCATAGCATCATTATATCCAATCTTAACACAGTATGATGGTTATTATTTTATTGTGGGTGGGGATTGGAATACCTATCAAAATCCAAAGTTGGATAGGTCTTGTCCACAAAGAGCATTTAATAAGCAGGCCGGGATAGCATTAAATGACTTCAAGGAAGATTTTCAATTATATGACCCCTTTTGTTATGCACATAATATTAATAATGCAATTAAGTATACCTTTTATTCACCATGCCACAAAATGTGGTCTAGGATAGATTTTTTCTTGATATCCAAAGCATTAATTAATTTGGAACCAGTAATGGTTATACATACTCGATATCTATCGGATCACTCAAAAATTTCGTTAAGGTTTTCTAAAGATTTAAAAGATACAAGAATGCATAGAGGTTATAATTGGTCACTTAATCCAAATCTGTTAAATAAAAAGGATATAATAGATGGAATTGTAAAATATCTGAAAGGTTTAACAGATAGGATGAAGCTTCAGGAACATACTCCTGATATTGAATGGGCAGCAGCTAAATCTCAAATTAGAGGATTTCTTTTGCAAAAAGCCTCATATTATAAGAAAAGGCAAAACAATGATATTCAAAAATTAGAAACAAAACTGAAGCTACTCGAGAAAGAACTGATTCAGAATTTTAATGCTCAAACAGAGAAGGAAATGTTGAAATGTCAAAGGGATCTCTTCTTGCTGCATAATAGTAGAGAAACACTTCAGGAGCATAGTTGTTTAGTGAAATATGCCAATAATGTTCAAATACCGTCAAAAGCATTGGCAAGGATTATAAATCAATCGAAAACAACAGTACATATTTCGGAAATACAATGCAATGACACAGTGTATTCTAAAACTGAGGATATTATTGATATTTTCGAAAAAATCTATACCAAGGTTTATGAGGGTCAAATTGATAGGTCTATACATAAACAGAATAAAAGATTCTTGCAAAAAATTAATTTTCCAAAATTAGAAGAGAGTCTGCAAGGTGATCTGATTAAACCTATATCTTCAGAGGAAATAGTATATGTAATTCAACATATGAAAGTACATAAGTCACCAGGTCCTGATGGTTTGACAGTTGAATTTTATAAAGAATTTGCTGATAGTTTTGGTAAAATATTGTCTCATGTATTTAACTGCATAATCAGAAATAAAATTAGTGACCCTCCCCTTAATAAGTCAAAAACAATCTTTATACATAAAGCTAACTCAGACCCCCAAAGCCCGGATAATTACAGGCCAATAGCATTAATAAATGTGGATATGAAAATTCTCACTACCATTATAGCATGTAGATTAAAAAAGATTATGATCCATTTAATTTCTAAGGAACAGGCTGGATTTATGGCAACTAGACAGACTAGTGATAACACACTTACACTACATAATATGATGATGTATGCTAAACAAAACAACTCTAATATTTATGCCCTTATAATAGATGCTCAGAAAGCATTTGATAGAGTGGATATAAACTTTTTGTTTGATGTATTGCCTTATTTCAATATGCCACAGGAATTTATTCAGATACTACAAATATTATATAGTAATCCATATACTACGTTATATATTAATAGGAGTTATTCTAAAAGAATACAGATTAAAAATGGTACACGGCAGGGTTGCCCTTTGTCCCTCTTATTGTTTAACCTTTATTTAGAACCTCTATTTTTATATATTAAGCAAAATTTGTATCATAATGCACCAATACTTTACAGGAATAAATTAGAAATGTCGGCATTTGCTGATGATCTTATTATTTATTGTACAACCCCAATTTCTGATAGTGAAAAGATATTAAATGTTATAAACGAATTTTCAGAAGTCTCTAATTACAAAATTAATTTGGAGAAAACTAGTATTTTCCCGTTAAGAATCCCTAAACCTTTTTCATTAATGTCCCTGTTGGGGAAGATATCATGTAAAGAAAATATCAAATATTTGGGTATTAGCTTCTCTACGGATAATAAGGACTTTTATAGTAATAATATTAAATGAGTATGGGAACTAATAGTAGCTGATTGTGGCAGATGGAAGAATTTAAGACTACTGGTATTGGCAAAAGTATCAGTAGTGAAAATTAATATATTACCACGAATGTTATATATCTTTAGGTCTGCTCAAGTATCAATTACAAAGACAGTTTTTAAACAAATTCATAAAGATCTAGCTAAATTTATTTAGGAGCCAAAGAAAACTAGAATACCGTATGAGAAATTAATGACCCCAAAGAGTAGATGAGGACTTGAGTTACCGAATTTTGAAGTATACTATTTAATTGTGAACGCCAACAGGTGTTTAAGAATTGCTAATTATGAGGTAATTAGTACAAAGTGGATACCAACTTGGGTGGTCTTGAATTACAAGCATATTCTAGAATGGAACATAAATCCTAAAGCTTTACCCTTTTTGGATAAAACTAGTTTGATAAAGTATGGGATTATGGACCACTTAAAAACATATGTGTCATCTTTGCAAAATTTATTCCAATCAGTAGACTTGTTGCAATATATGATGGTTTTTCAGCTATTCCATAGGAATCCCAATTTTAAACTAAATAATCAGTTGATTGATCTTAGTAAATTCCCATTAATAGTTAATTTGACTCTGATTGATGTTTTTAATAAATTTCATTTATCGGTTTCACAAGTTAGGCAGGAATTGAATCTTCCTAAGAGTTATATGTTTGTCATGAGACTAATCAGAGAACTTGCTCTGAGTCATTTTGAAAACTTTAAACCGGTAGTTGGAATTGTGGATAAATGCTCTGAATTGTGGCAGGCTCTCCAACAGGAGGTCAAATTTATAACAACAACAAATAAATTAATTAAAGATTTAAAATTCCAGGATAAAATTCTGTTGTCAGGGTATTGGGTAAACAAAATGACAGTAGCAGATAATCAGGTATTAAAAGCAATTGATTTAACAATAAAATCGGTCTCTTTTCAAAAGTTGATGTATACGCAGTTGATGATTTGGAATAATGCTTATTATACTCGTCTTAGGTTACATAAATTTAATCCTAGGAATTCTCCAACTTGTCCATATTGCACAAATCAAACGGCGGATCTTCTTCATATGTTCTGGAGTTGCAAGTGTATATATAAACTTTGGAACTCTCTTAGAACACAACTACAAAAGATGGGTTATCAAAGTTCAACGTTATCATCGGAATTTATGATTCTACATGTTCCTCCAAGAGAGCTCTCTAGGTCACAAACTATAATATGTATGAATATTTTTTTGCTGATGAAGTTATATATAGCTACAAATTGGTTAGAACCAGATAAGACATCATGGGATAATTTCAAGCTTGTGGCTATAAAGCATATATTAGCACATAAATTACTCCTGAAGCAAAGTAACAAAAATATTAATAACCCAAAAATATGGGAAAAGGTTTTTAACATTATATTAGCATAATACTGTTATTAGGAATATATTAAAGTTTGGATGCATATGTGGAGGAAACAATGTTTTGAAAATATGTATGATATGTATGGACGCAAAGTACTTCTACAAATGTTTTGGGTTTGTTTTTCTTCCCTGGTGTCTTCTTTTTTGGAATAATGATGATTTTTATATGGAAGCATTTCATGTATATATTGTATATAGTTTTGATAGTAATAGTAGTGAATTATGTGTGTGATTTTATTGTATTTTGAAAATATATATCAATAAAAATTTATTATGGAAAAAAATGCATACATACACACACACACACATATATATATATATATATATATATATATATATATATATATATATACACACATACATATATATATATATATATATATATATATATATATATATTATATAGATATATAGCTATAGATATAGATATATATAGATATAGATAAATATAGCTATATATAGATACAGATATATAGATAGATAGCTATATCTATATGTCTATTTATATCTATATCTATATATATATATATATATATATATATATATGTATATATATATATATATATATATGATTCTACTTCAAAACATCGAAAATTCATAACATCTAATTTCAAAACAGCGAGACCTCTAAAACTTATAACATCGACTCTCACAACATCAAAAACTGAAAAGCAAATGGAAATAACATCCCCTCTACCTATAAACAACATAAATTAAAAAAACACACTTTTTGCTATGTTTCTGAAAGGGGGCAAGTCACCCTGCACCCCCCCAAATGTGGGGGTCTGGCCTCCACACCCCCGTAAATTAAATATACCAACTCTGAGATCGCACTACAGTGAGAAAAAGTTAATTCCCTAACCCCACTGTATCATGATCACCATAAAGAATGTACACATAATGTCTAAATCACTTACCTGTATGACCTAAAAACACACACAGAGTGGCATAATAAACACTATATACAGATTAACAGAATAAACTATAACATTTACATGTTTGTTGATACACTACTCAATTTTATACATTTTCGATGTTGTGAAATTTGATGTTATGAGTTTTAGATGTTTTGAATTTTCAGTCTTATGGTCTCGCTGTTTTGAAATTAGATGTTATGAGTTTTTGAAGAAAAACCATATATAAATATATATATATATATATATATATATATATATATATATATATATATATATCAGTAGTTTTGCTAGGGTGAGGTAAGAGGAGCAACTGCCCCAGTCACTAAATGTTGGGGGACCATGATCTTTATTGCAATACCAGCTTTTAAAAATGCAGGTGTGAACTATGTCCATTTCAGGAATTGAGGCCCCTTTCCAAGATGCCCTTCACCAGCCCTATCAGCTCCTGATGGGTGACAACATTACTACCTCCAGACTACTCCTTGAGGGTATTGCTGTACCACCAGCCAGAGCTGCCTGGTGCAGTTGGAGCAGGTAGTGCAGGAGCTGTAAAGGCAATACTGACAGGTTATGGCCCAGATATAGTGGGTGTTACTATAACCACCTGTGGCTGAATGCAGGCCAAAGCCCCAGTGGTCAGTCTCACTCTCTGTGCTGCTGGATATTTGTGCTGCAGCAGCAATATTTCCACAAAAAATAAATAATAAAAGAGAGAGAGAGAGAGTTAGGAGAGAGACAAAGCATAGATAATAACATCAATGCCATGTTACATTATTATTTTAATACATAAACAAATATGACATATAACAATGTTCACTTTTGCCACATCTAGATATGATGTGAAGACATTAATTTGTAATAAAATGCATCAGTCTCGGTGCTATTATAAATAATATGGAAACAGTTATTTGAGTATGCCATACTGGATATATGCATTCCAATTAAATAAATCCACTTACAGAAATGAAATGTTTAATGTAATTTAATATTACAGTAAATAATTTATACATTCTATCCTGAAATAACTAATTGCTGCTGCTGGGAATCAAACCCATACACAGCTAAGTTAATGTATTCATCACCTAATACAGTCAAGAGCTGTTGCAGTAGGTATGTATGCTTGATATAAAGGTTAGGTATGCCTAAACAAGCTAATATGGACTGATTCCATAAAGTATGATATGGCTTGCAATCTTACCTGATACATAGTTAACCCTTGCCTGTCTGGATTGAGTCAGTTTCTCCTGATGTTCCTTTCTGTTCATGGAAATTGTTTCAGCAATAGGGGAGAACAGAAAAAAGGCCAAAAAATGGAAGCATAATGACTAAATGTATTGTTTGGTAAATCTATGCTATATCGTTGATTGGCGATTATTCACTATACTTATACAACTCAGGGGTATTTGCAGTCCTAAATCCATTGTCTAATCAGCTGATGACCCCTGCTTGTGCCTCTTCATATTACAATAATGGTGACAACATTGTTCCCTAGTGTGTAGAATGCCAGTTGCACTGGACACAGCCTTAGCCAAATCATTCTAAGCCTCAGCCTTTTACTGAGATCTGGTATAGTCCTCCTGCAGAAATCTACAACTGTAGCGCTTGGTGAGGAGTGCCACAGAGATCCTGGACCCCTCATCACATCACCACTGGGCTCTAAACAGAACACCATCCTCACATTCACCTGCCATGTCTTCTAAACCACTCCTAGAAATGTAAGTCTGAATTGGTATTCACTTCAAATCTTGCAGTTACCAGCCTGTGCACAACAATGCACAACCTTGCCAAGTGCAATTGCACATTTTACAGCCCAAACATGGCTTGGCTGTGATATTGGGAATGATTCCATCAAAATGTAATAAAGGTGTGAAATATACCAATAACACTTGACTATATGTGATGGTATCCCTTTTTACACATATTCCACTGTAAAATAATGAAATGCGTTATAATGTTTGGTATAATCAATACTGTTTAGAAGTAAAATATTATTAATTGGGACATAATGGGCTGTTGGGACATGCACAATACAAAGATTGACACAATACAAAGATTGACTAATACCACCTGGGAGATGAACCCATTAGAAAAAAAGGCTAATGTGGTAAATGTTGTTTATTAACTGTCAGTGACATAGGGGAACTTAGTTTTTGAAGTTGCAAGTTGCGATATACAAATTTAAACTGAGATGCACTTAATATTCCTACATGTGCGTTATTTTATCTAGTAATGTTAATGGAGTTCTGTGTAAAAGGCAGTCTTTCTGTTGGTTGTAAATACATTTCATGTGCATGAAATTACATGACCTGAATAAGACATTTTGGGTTATGTTCCATACATAGTTCACAAGACATACTGTCCTACATAAAAAATAATTATTATATTTGATGAGTCATAGTAATTGTAATTACATATTGTGTACTTTATATCTAAGTAAGTGCATTTTACATTAACTAACAGAATAATTGTTATGCTTAACATAATTTATACACATAGTATTTGACTTATTTTTATTTATTTGTCTTTGTTTACCAGGAAAGTCCGACTGGGTAATATCCATCTTCAGAGGAGGCCCAGGGAAAAAAGCTCAATTTGTTTACATTGCATTATACCAAGCTCCAGTCAAACACAGTGTAGTTACAATTATATTTACCTTTATGCACAAACAGTAGTTACATTTATACAGTCTAAGATTTTACAGAGGTGGAAGTTACTAAAGAGAAAGCCCACATGCAACTTAGTGGACTGTGCAGGCAGCAGTTATGTATAGAAATTGTTTTGTCACTTCAGTGAAAAGTTGAGAGTATTCTGTTTATGGAGAGTATTTGGAGAGTATCACACAGTGAACACAAAGTCATAACCTTGTGATGGGCATGTACAGGACCAGGACTGGTTTAGCTATTGTTTAAGCAGTGGTTTAAAACTATTGTGTTTGTCTGAGAGTTTTATTTATGTGGGGAAACTATTCAAGAGTTTATCAAAGTACTGGGAGTAGTGCAAGTTTCCTGAAACATTATTTGACTTATTTGTAAGAAATAAGAATTTGTTACTAGAGTGGAGGTCCTCTGCTGGACAGTAGGGCAGTAATAACTTTTGCAGCACAGGACATTTTTCTGGATGATGAATGAGTTTGTGTGCTTTAGTTAGTTGTGAATATGTTAGGTAGTTGTGTAGCTCATGCCAGTTTAATTACTTTAATCTATGATAATGGTGGGTCCTATGAGGGAGGCTGGTGGCAAATATAGCTATTTTATTGTAGCAGGTGGGAAGTTTCTTACTTTGATTATTATTTCAGTTTGTTATGATAGCAGCGGTGTATGAGAGCTGGCAAAAAGAAGGTGGTGGCTAGAGTTTTTCTTGCAGTATCTGTAAAGAATCCATTGATCCTATAAAGGGAGCATATTTTTTGGTGTGTCGATTTAATGGTGTGCAGCATATGTTGCTCATATTTGGGATTTTCATCTATTATAACACCAAGAAGTTTACTGTGAGTTACAGTTTCAGTGACAGTATTATTTGCTGAATTTATGGCAAAAGATTGCTTTTGATTTTGGCAACTTTTTGAGGTGAAAAGTATTAACTTAGTTTTCTTGGGGTTGAGTAGGAGGTTTGATTCTTTGAACCAGGTTTCTAAAGAGGAGAAAGATTTTTTGGGTAATGTCTTGGAGCTTATTTATTGTTGAAGCTGCACATATTAATGTTGAGTCATCTGCATACTGAAGTAAACTGGCATGTTGAGTGGAGGTGTGGAGGTCATTAATAAATAGGAGATGACCCAGGATAGAGCCCTGAGGGATACCTGCATTAACCAGTTGAAAGGACAGGTAGGTTTGTTACCATTTAAAGGCTGGTTGCCATTCAGATAAGTAACTAAGAAACCACAACAAGGAGTATTGTCAAAATCCTATTTAGGAGAGTCAAATGAGCAGTTTCTGGTGCGAGAAAGTATCGAATGCCTTTGACAAGACTAAGGACATAGTGGACACAAGCAGACCATTGCATCTATGTTGGTTTATTATATTCGAGAAATGTAGTAGTGCAGTACTGGTGCTGTGTTGGGGCCTAAAGCCATGTTGTGTTTCTGAGTGCAGGTTATTTGAGGTTAAGTATTGCTTCAGCTGCATATATATGCATTTCTCTAATATTTTAGAGGGGGAGAGAATCGCTATCGGTCTGTAGTTATTAAATGCTGCAGATGTGCCGCCTTTGTGCAGTAGTATGATGTATTAAGTAGCATTCATTAATGATAGTTGTGTTATTAAATTTGTGCATGTAATTTTAATTTGCATTTAATGTTACTAATGTAACATTAAGTACAAATAATTTATGTTTGCAATTGACATTTGTAGGTAATGTTACATTAATGAGGAGTTTTGTGTAACAATAATTATTCTGACCCATTAAATTACTTGTAAAGTGAATTTTAACCCTGCCTTATTTCTGCTTTTTCCCCAAACTTCTTGCAATTGCACCTAGTACCACAGAGACTGTTAGTCGAAAGGTACAATTTCTTCACTTAGTACTGTCCAGAGTGCTGAAGGCAGCAAAATGACACTCGGTTCGTTGGCTCTACTAGAAGCAGCCTAAATTAAACTTTTGATTTCTGAGATGTGAACTGTCACTGTGCACTACCATGAAGGCAACAAATGCAGAAGTAAAAAAAAAAATTATAAGTAAATATAAAACAAATCTAGGGTATGTCTAGCAATGAACAGAGCAGTTGCAGCATTAACCTGATGCATTCATCCTTTTAACATCTTCTTGATACTTCGTAACCTACTTTTCAGTTACAAATTGTCAGGCCTTCAATTAAGACCAGTTATTAATAAAGGGGATACACAACAGATGGCATTAGCTCATTTTTTCACAGAGAATATATAAGTAATTATGCCATCATTTTAAAGGGACTGTATTACGTTTATGATTACTAGTTGTGAGGTACAGATAAGTAATCCAGAATATATTATATATATATATATATATATATATATATATATATATATATATATATATATTTTTTTTTTTCATCATTCCTCATCTTAATGATTTTCTCTTATCACAGTTACAAACTGTAATATTTTACATTATGCATAACATATTTTATTAATAAGAATAGTTAAGTCTCAAACAGCAAAACATTTGTAACAGCAGCTCATAAGGAGTATTGATAGCATAGGTTCATAGGAGGTTACTAGGCTAACAACCCAACAGCCATTACAAGCCTAGCCATATTAATCCTAAATTGCACCAGTTGTCAGCGGCCAGGTGAGCGAAGTTCACAGAGGTAAGAGTGAATTTCTGGTCACCCATACATTGATCAAGGTTGCGTTTGAAGAGGGTCAGGGAGGGGGTCTGTTTCAAGTGAATTGGAAGCTTGTTCCAGAGAAGTGGTAGTCTCTGGGAGATGCAGCTATCACTCCAGCATGATTTTTTCATGTCAGAGGCTTGGTTAAGATCCTTGGAGCTAGTGACCATCATGCAATTTGATTTTTCCATCAGGGCCAGCTCACCCCTTAGTAGCCTGTAGGAGTCAGAATACAGTGACAGGGATTTCAGTCTTTTTGTGTAGGACTTGTTTGGTGTACCCTCTATTTTCTTAGTGAGAAACCTCTGTGGTCTCTCTAGATGTTGCAGGTGTCTGGTGAGATACATGCAAAAGGAAGCATTGTACTCAATTACTGGTCTGATAAGGGCTGAGTATAAGGGAATTATAACATCCTTAGATCTAGAAGCAATGCCTTTACATATGAGATGTGCGACATAGAAGGGTTTCCTTACCACTGTGGATACATGGTGGTCAATGTTCAGACTGCTATCAACCTGAGCTGCCAGATCACATACCACTGGGTCTACACTTAGGGGGCTGTTGTCTATAATGTAATTAGCAGGGATGTCACTTTTTGTAAAGGGAAAAATAATACTTTTTTTGCATTAAGCTTTAATCCATTGCTTTGACACCAATCATTTGTTTATGTTACCCCTTTCTGCAGTATATTGACATTGTTGGGGGAACTCGGTGATTGCACCCAATTTGCAATTGTCAGTGAACTTGGTCAGCCACAGGCCATCCATGTTTGTCTGGACGTCTGAGAAATATATTTTGAACAGTAATTGGTCCAGCACAGAACCCTGGTACTCCACTGGTGACTGGTCTTTTGCTAAAGATGAACTAACCCACTTTGACAGTATGTGTCCAGTTGGTTAGCTAACTGGCTGCCTATCTAGTGATGTAGGGTTAATTCCCATTTGAGAGAGCTTCTCTATAATACCTGAGTGGGGGATTGTGTCAAATATCTTGGCTGGGTCTAGGTAGGTGGTATGCACTGTCTTCCCTCATCCAGGGCCTTGGTTACTTTTTTTGAAAATGTGAACCATGTTTAACAAGCATGATCTACCCTTATCAATTCTGAACTGGGTTGAGTCCAGAGTTTGGAGATTACTTATGTTCTTGTTGATAAGGTCCATAATGATTCTTTCCATGGCCTTGCATATGAGGCTAGTCAAACTTCTGGGTCTATAATTCCCAGGGTTGCTTGATGGTTCCTCTTTGTACAGAGAGATTACTCTTGAGGTCCTCCATTATGCAAGAACATAGCCAGTTCACAAGCTGTGGTTAAACAGGGATCCAAGTAGATCTGCTAGGTCATGTTTACAGTTGTCTAAAAGGCAACCTGGGATGTTGTATGGTCCTTTTGATGCTGTAATTTTGGCCTCGGAGTACACAGGGATGTCCTGTTTTTTTGAAATAATAGACTGAGGAATGGTGACAAGTATACTTTAGGGAATGATCGGGGGGTACAGGGGTTGAAATTTGCTCCAAATTTGTCAGCTACCAGTTTGGCTATTACCTCCAGTTGAGTATAGGTAGTGCCTTGATTTATGCTCTGATCTTACCAAGGAGGACATCACACAAGGAGGGGGTGCTATGCTCCCCATGTTAGTGAGAACTATATCCAGGACATCTGAGCCCCTTGTGGGAGTGCTGTCTAGCTGTTCCAGAACATTTGCATTGACAAAGTCAAAACTATTTATATTCATCATATTTAGCATTTATCACACAGACTTAGGCTGTTCAATTCAAGTACAAAAATGTGTGTCAATCAGTAGTCTAGATTTGAACCCACCATTGCTGATGTTGCTCCAAACTTAATGTATTTACAGCTTGTCCCATGGAGATAAGTAGCTGACAGGTGCATTTTTTCACTCAGCACTGTCAAAAGTGTTGATGGCAGAACACTAGTGCCAGTCTTGTTTGTTCTACTAATGGCATTCCAAGTTAAAATTTGAGTTTTTGCCTTGGAAAGTGAACCATCATTCACTGCTAATGACCATTCACATTTTACAATGCAAAATGCCAAGTGGTGCGCAAAGGATGAAGCAAAAAAAATGAAGGATTGAAAAATGTATCTTTGCCATGTTTTCTCAACTTAGTTGTCTTATATCTTAAAAATAGATATGTAGACAAATGGGATATTTCCAACACTTAAGCTAGTAATTCCTCTCACAGTAGTAACAAATATTTGCAATACTGGGCCGGATTCACGAAGGCTTGCACGGAGTCTAAGAGTAGAGTAAGACTCCATGCAGCCAACATGTCCGCCGAGCAATCCAGGAATAGCCGGTAGGGGTGTGCAACAGAGCTCCTAAAATGAGTCTTAGACAGACAAGGCTTGGATATGCAAATTACCTCAATTGCAGGTGAAAGCTATGCAAATAAGGTAAATTTGTGATTCAGGAAACCCAAACCTGTCCGAGTAAGAGTAGTGTTATTTGCAGAAATGTACTCCGTTGACAACTGAGTACGGTTCTGCAAATAGCAAAACAGAGCCATGACAACCCCAAAAAAAGGATGCATCCAGTTTAGGAAGCACGTCAATGGCCAAAAATATGGCCATTGGCAATGCTCACCGATACAAAATAAAAATAAAATAATTTTTTTTTATCCCGATCTCCGGTGTTTAAGCGTAACACAGCACCGTGCAAATGCGCTGCGCTATAAAAACCAGAAAACCAATAATTAAAATCCACAAATGTGGATTTTATTGTAATTCTTAACTTACAATGCAAGGGAATGGCAGGCTGAAGACAACATGGCTACCGAGTAGATGTTGCTAAGGGGGGAAGCTCAGTCTAAGAGATGTAACCAAGCATTAGTAGGCAATCCTATGCAAATGAGGGTTATGATAGGGAATCCCAAGTTTACATAGCAAATGAGCACAGTCAGTGGAGTGTAGGAGTAGGATCAGGGGAGTAACAGAGTAGAAGATAGGTGACATCATGAGGGGGGTATTTATGAAAGAAGTGAAGCTCATTGGAGCAGAGTGGCATGTGTCTGCTGTCAGTTACACATCACTGGAAGAGGTGTGTCAACAGGTAGCCTAGCAAAAGGCAAGAAATTGAAGGTGTACGCCGTGGATAACACTAAAGTTTCTTGCTGAAGTGCCTGCAATGTGTATGCGAGTGGGTGCACTCCTTTTATATCCGAGTAAGACTGTGTGCACGTGTCTACACCTGTGTGCATGCGTCTAAGCCGGAGTAAGCATGTCTAAGGCTGTTTAAAATTGTATAAGTGCGTTTGCACAGGTGTGCCCATGTTTTAGCAAGAATAAGCAAGTTTTAGTCCATGTAAGCATGTGTGCGCACGTGTGAGCTGGTGTGCGCATGTTTGCGCTTGTGTGCGTGGCATTGCCCCCTGAGGAAACAGAAAGGAAAAAGGAAGCACAACAAATAGTAGGAAGTTAGCCAGGGAGTACTAGCAGAGTTAGCAGGTGAAAACAATCAGAATCAAACAATTACACAGGCAGTACATTAGCCCAGCCCAGCCCAGCACTTAAAACTCTGCAAACAACATTCCACTATGTTTCTCTCAAGAGACACTGCAACACTGCAGTAAGCTAATAGAAGTGAAAACTGAAAAAGCTTTACTGAGACAAATAAATGTTAAGGGCTGCCATTGCTGTTATAAGGTGACATATGCAACATGCTGAGGGTGGTGACAATGAGAATGCTGCTGGACAACCCACAGTGAGGAGATGGAGAAGAGTGTACAGGCCCAGGGTAACCTATCAGGGGCTACATGAGCTGGAGATATTGGAGCACTATAGAGTGGACAGAGACCTCTTGCAGCAAATTGCTGAGCTGTGCAGGCCACGCCTCGCACACAGAACCAAAAGAGGGGAACTCATCCCAGTGGAAACCAGGGTATGTGTTGGCCTAAGAATATTAGCAACAGGTACCTTCCAGAGACCAACTGGTGATATGATGGGGATATGATGGATGCCATGTCAGCACATTTCGGTGATCATGTATATTTCCCCAATTCCCGTGAGGTATTGGCCAGCAATATGCATCTCTTCCAGCAAATAGCGGAATACCCTGAGGTAGTGGGTGCAATAGACTGCACGCACATATGCATCAAAGCACCAGCTGGTGAGCATGGTAGGGTCTACTTCAACCGCAAGGGCTTCCCCTCCATCAACTGCCAGGTCATGTGTGATGCCCAGGGCATAATACTGAATGTGTGTGCTGGCTGCCCTGGAAGCTACCATGATTCCTATATCTGGCATCTGATGCAGCTGTACCCGACATTTGCCAATGGGGACATCCCACATGGTCATCTAGTGGGGGATGCTGGATATGCACTCGAGCCATGGCTGATGACACCCATCAGAAACGCACACACACCTGAACAGGAATGCCATAATGAGGCACACGCACAAACATGAAATGTAATCGAGCGTGTGTTTGAGCTGCTCAAGTCATGGTTCCGGTGTCCGGACACATCTGGTGGAGCCTTGCAGTACTCACCAACTACATGTACCCAAATTGTCATTGTATGTGCTATGCTACATAATATGATCCTGCGAAAACAGCTGCAGCAGGAGCAGCATAGGCCTGGGCCAAACAGCCCCCCACCATTGCCAAGGCCATCACAGGCAGAGCGTGACTCAGAGGAGGAACAACCTGAGCCTGCCCCAGTAGGCAGAAGAAGGTGTGCCCAGTATGCTTTGGCCTTGGCAAAGAGGCAACACATAGCACATACACTGGCTCAGTAGGAACCCTGGAAATTATACCTCTCTCTGACTCGCACATATAGTAAAAGGCATGCCTAACTTGACACTACCTGTTTCCAAACATGTATAGGGAGCGCAGTATGTGCATCCGACATAGGCAGCCCTGCAGCACCACCTGAGGCATGATTGTCATGTGTTAAGCAATATAAAGCAGTGCTAAACAGCTTTCACCACCATTTAGTATATGTAAAGCAATTGCACACACTAACACTAGCACAACTGTGGTCAATGTTGAGCAATATTGGGCAACGTTCAGCAATGTTGGTTAACGTTGAGCAATGTTGGACAAGCTTGGTCTACGTTGGACATAGCTGAACAAAAGCCAGCATGCTCATATTTGCTTTACTGGCCCTTAAGCAGTCTGGTCTGCTCAGTATGAAAATATAAAGCAGTGACAGGCCTCAAACCCAGGATACTGTGCATTACAGTCATAGTACTGAACCACTAAACCATGACAGTATTGCACTGGTCAGTCTGTATGAAGAAATATTGATAAGTCTATGCAAAGTATCTCATGGAAACCCTGCAGGCACAGCATAATCCCTGTCGAGTTATGACACAAAGGTGAGCCCTGCAGTAAGAATAGAACCTGATTTTCAACAGACATATAGTATTAATGTTAATATTGGTCATGTTCACACACATCAACAAATGTAGTGGACTTCAGACAGCAACATACTGAAAGGTCACACTGGGCATGCTCACACACGAATAAATTAGACAAATGTCAGGCAACAAAACACTGAAAGGACAGACTGGGCATGCTCACACACTTAGGCCATGTCTGAGTACAGCAGTGGGCCACACATATCCGGCAGTTGCATGTGTTAACCCAGGAACCTCTCACTATTCACCAATCCACCTTGTGCACACAGTTATATGGCAACAGACACATATATAATATATTTGAACCCTGTCATAATAAAATATGTTCTGCAGATACTTAGGTTGTTCATAGAAAGTGGGAAAGCAAAGAAGATAAAAAACCTGCAATCAGTATCATCAATAAACAATGTGCATCCCGAACATTACCATAGGTGCATAGGTTGATACTAGGCTATCTGCCCTAGGGCATTTATAAGCTTAGCCAGAGTGTGTTTGGCTTTCGCAGACCTGTTAGATTAGTATACTGTGCCTGTGAATAGTAGGTCACACAAGATAGGCCTTTTACGTTTAGTTTATTGTGCCTCTGTCTAGCAGGGACCCAGAAGAGATCCCAGGGGTAAACATACGATCACCCATCCACTTGTCAATATGTTTCCTGTAGGGGGTCAGTGGGGGGCTCTGCCTATGCGGGACTGGGATCCCATTCCAGAGTGAAGGGAGCCTCTGGGATATGAATGTGTCCCTCCAGCATGTCCTATTAATATCTGTGCTGAGTTGTAAGTCCCTGGAGCATGTAGCTCTAAGAGATCCGGATATCCTGAGGTGGAGCATGTCCATTAATTCTGGGTTGGACATGGCTGTAAACAACAGGCACAGATTGCATCCGAGTAGGCGGTAAGTGACTGAGTAGAGCTGGAGTTACTTTAGCTGAACTGCGCAGGGCATCTGTGTGAGTCCCTAGATCCACTTGGTGAGGTACTTTTGTGGCCATTACAGTTGATGCAGGTGTCGGATAAGGTACATCCCAAATGGGGCATTGTATCCAATCATGGGCCTGATGAGTATAGGGGCACAATGACCTCACTTGATCTAGATGTGAAACCTTATGGGATAAGGCAGGCTATATAGAAGGTCTGTCTAACCACTTTGGCAATGTGATTGCCAAAGGCAAGATTACTAAGTACTCGTGTCCCCAAATCCCTAACAACGTCTACCATACGTAATGTATTAACACCTATGTGTTAATGTGTGGACACTTTGTTATTCCCAAAGGGGATGACTATGCATTTAATGGCATTTAGCTGTAGGCCATGGCTCTGGCACCAGTTATCCAGCTCTGTGAGACCCTTTTGGAGGATGCTTGTGCCAGCTGGAGAGTCAAATATGGCACCCAGTTTGCAGTCATCTGTGAACATGGTCAGCCATATTCCTCCTGTGTTAGCCTGTATGTCAGAGAAATATATACTGAACAAGAGAGGTCCCAGGACTGAGCCTTGTGGGACACCACGTGTAACTGGTGTAGAGTCAGACATGGCACCTGCAATACTTACCATGTGGGTGCTATCCCTGATCCAGTTAGCAATCCATCTTGTGACATATGTGTCAATATCTAAGCTGGTGAGCTTATGTAAGATGCCTGAGTGGGGTATTGTTTTGAAGGTTTTTGCGAGGTCCAGGTAGGCTGTGTGGACTACCTTCCCTACGTCTATGGACCTGGTAACTGTTTAAAGAAGTTGACCATGTTCAAGAGGCAAGATCTGCCCACAACAAAGCCGAATTGTGTAGGATCCAGTGTCTGTAGGTTCCCGATGTCTGTGTGTATGAGTTCCATGATGATATGCTCCATAGCTTTGCAGACCAGGCTAGATAGGCTTATAGGGCGATAGTGTCCAGGGTCTGTTGTGGCACCACCTTTGTGGAGCGGGACCACTGTTGCTGTATGCCATTCCTTGGGTACATATCCTGTAGTAAGTCTGATATTGAACAGTGACTTCATGTGAGGGTTACATTCGTCATGAAGCTTGTGTAAGATGCAGGCCGGGACACCATCCAGTCCCATTGATGCTGTGTTTTCTGCTTTGGAGAGGGCAGCACTCACCTGATCATCTGTGATGTCAGGGAGGCTACACTCTGTTGGGATGGACATTTGCTCGTTAGGGGGGATGGGGGGTGACATTTGCACTGAACCTGTTTGCCAGGATGTTGGCAATGTCTGTGGGTTCAGTATATGTATTGTCATTTTGCAGTAGCTCACAGCATATCTGGGAGTTGGCACCCAGGTTCATGACATAACTAAAGAAGGACTTGTGATTGTCCTTAGTGTCTGGTACAATTTCCCTTTCGAAGCGGGTCTTAGATGAATTCATGAGTGAATGTAGCGTCTTGCTAGTACTGATCAAAGATGCCTTCCCTTTTTGGGATTGTGCTCTATCATGTAGTAGCCCCCTCCTTTTGCTGTATAGCTTATTTATGGCCGGGGTCCACCAGACAGGTCCCTTGCCTTTGGACGAGTGAGTCTTGTTTTTATTTGGGATAGCACGATCCATGCATTCTAGTAGGTGTCAATCGAATGTGTTTGTAAAGGATTCAGCGGTCTGAGCCATATTTACCTCTGTCCCAGGGTCTTTGAAGGATACCACCTCGGTTTTGAGAAGTGTGACATTTGCTTTTGGTAAGTTCTTCACCGAGAGAACCTAGGATGGGGGTGGGGATGGGATATGGATGTCCAGTGAGATAAATGTATGATCTGACCTTACCAATGAGGGGCATACCTCTGGTATGGAACATGGAGTCCCCATGTTGGTGATGATCAGCTTCAATATGTTTTCCACTCTTGTGGGTGTGGTGACCAGTTGTGACATATCATTTGGGTTTAGAAATTCTAGCAACCATTGGGCGAGGGTGTTGGGGCTTGAGTAGTATTCCCAGTCAATGTTTCAGTAGTTGAAGTCAACCCATATAATGGTGTTTGTAGAGACCGTCATATTCTCCAGTGTTCCCAGGAAAGCTGAGTGGGGTTCCTGAGTTTGGAAGGGTGGTCTGTAGCAGGCTACAAACCAAAAGGCAGTTTTGCCCACTGTTAGTTGCACATGTATGGTCTCTGATACCTCCTGCAGTGCTACTAACCTGGAGGTGTGTGTATCTGTGATGTATACGGATACTCCCCCTAAATTTGTTGGTCGGTCCGAGTCTTGTGGCCAAAAAGCATGGTATGAAGTATAACCTGACAGTGCTGGTGTGCTTTTGGGAGCCTGAACCAGGTGTCTGTTACTGCACAGATATCGACATTTTCCATACTGAGGAGAGTCTTGAGTGAGTGCATTCTGAGGTCTAGACATCTGGAGTTGAGCAGCATTACCCGTAGTTTCTTTTACCTTGTATTGTCTATGGAGGTGGGTTTGTCTTTTGAGCCTTGCCCAAAAAAGGCACTGTGGGGGTGGCAACAGTCTTAGACTGTATTCAAAAGTCCAGGGGTGACAGGTGCAAGGTGTCCATAGCGAAGCTACGTGGCATGTTGAGCATGTCATCCCAGGCTGACAGACACTGGATCCCCTTTGAATTACACCAATATGTTAGCCAACTGTTACAATTGATCAGCTTGTCTGCATACTGTGCCATCATTCTTGGTGAGGGTAAGATGCTACACAAGGTCAGGGTCATACTGGCTTGGGTTACATGATCAGAGAGCTCCTCTATGTCTCTTCTCATGTAGTCCAGGGAGAAATGTCTGAGGTCTTTTACACCAGCATGGACAATGATGGAGCCATATTTGTACTTGCTTTGGAGTGACCTGAGTGCATGTGTAATGTGGCGGAACCTGCCACCCGACAGACAGCTCAAAGTGTCCTTCTCCTTGTTCAGCCTGGTGAGTGTGAAGTCAGTGTGTCTGACAATAGAGTCACCTATTACAAGTGTATTAGGTGTGTTGTTTAGCCCTAAGGGCAGTGACTGTGTGGCACACTGACTTTGTGAACCATGTGATATGTGGGTATTGTTGTGGAGTAGCAGTTGTTTGGGTGTCTGCTTAGGAGGTCTCTGTTGCTTAGGCAGATATTATTTAGAGCCTCTTAGTATGCATTTGTGTGGTAATGTATTTTGTTTGCTGTCGCTATAGGTCTATGTGAGACTGGATTTGTGGTGTGTGTGGTTACCTTCACCACCTGATAGACTGTGCTGATCATGGGTCGAGAGAGCTCAGCCTCCTGTTTGTCTATATAGTTGCATCTCTCACATATATCTGAGTTTGTTGGGAGGAGGTGAGGGTTGTCTGTGTACATAAGGCAGTTGTAACATTGCCACAAAAGTCCCATATTCACCAGCTGGACTGGAGAGTACACACGAAACCAACCTTTGGACATGCCAGGATATTATGATGACATACTCTCTGTTGACTGATCAAAAGGGATCAGTAGGGTATTAAGTGTGTAAAAGAGTATAACAGGGGTTTAGTGCTCAGGTTTGTTGGTGTTTTGGAAAGATTATCTGCGAAGGAGTCCAGACAGAACCATGACACTTCCTTCAGCTATGTCATACATAGCAATGTACACTCATATATGTCCTGAGTCAGGGCCAACTGTACCTGACTGACAATGCCGACATCCTGTCAGACAGGCCCATACATACATACTCACCTCCCACTGTCAAAAGTCCCTATCATCATACCAGGAGATATCACATGTAGAATGGGTAAACAGCTCCTTCCAAAGCTGAAAACATGGCATCAATTGGATTACATTGTTTCCCTTTATGTGTCATAAGTGAACTACAGATCAAACAGACCCTGCACCTGAACAGTCTGTTGAGCCTCACCCTCTTTACAGGATCTGAAACTGTTGAATATGTTACAGCAACATATGGCTCATCCCACAAGTGTTGGTGCACAACAGACTATGGGAACTATAGTCCTATAAGCCTATGACATCTGATCTGCAAGGCCATTGAGTCCATCATGATTGAAGTCATAAACAGAGATATTGGAAGCCAACAAACACACAGGCCTACCAACTGTGGTATGATCATGGGCAGATCATGGTTCCCAAACCTGCTAGACTGTTTGCAAGGCAGCCACCCAGGACACACATCACTGAAGGGAGCTACACACGTCCCATGTAGACTCTGAATAGCCCTTTATCAACATCACAGACACATGTTGTATCCACAAAATCAACAACCTGTGCATAAATATGTATTGTCATATGAAGGAATGGCAATCTGTCCACAGAGAGATCACACAAGCTAAGAATTGTGGAGTTCTGTTCAAGGTGTTAACACCTGCTGACCCACATGTTTCATTCCTGGGATTGCATAAAACAAAGTGCACACACATTACCATGTCCAGTCTGATGATGTCAGCATCCTACAAATATAGCAGGAGAAAAGAAAACACCCAGTAAAGCATATAGCCCATTGTGTTAATGTGTATCTCTGTAGTATCATAACATAGTTAGGTAGGGGTTTGAATCCTGCAATTGCTCAGTGTGGGTGTGTTGTGGGGAGGGGGGGGTGTTTGTGCTTTTCTGTGTGAGGAGTGCCATTTTGGAAACTAGGAAAACACATTAAAAGAGGTAGATTCCTCTTTGGCAAGTGTGATGATGTCAGTATCCCACAAATACAGCAGTGGAAATGAATTTCACCAATAAAGTATATAGCATGTCGTGTTAATGCGTATCTTTCTAGTATCATAACATAGTTAGGTAGAGGTTTGAATCCTACAATTGCTCAGTGTGTGTGTGTGAGGGGGTGGTGTGTGTGTGTGATTCCCTTTGAAAGGAGTGCCCTTTTTGGAGACTGGGAAAACACATAAAAAGAGGTAAATTCCTCTTTGGCAAGTCTGATGATGTCAGTATCCCAAACATACAGCAGTGGACATTAAATCACCCAGTAAAGCATATAGTGCGGTGTGTTCATGTGTACCACTCTAGAATCGTAACATAGTTAGGTAGGGATTTGTCTCCTGCAATTGCTGAGTGTGTGTGTGTGTGTGTGTGTGTGTGTGTGTGTGTGTGTGTGTGTGTGTGTGTGTGTGTGTGTGTGTGATTTCCTTTGAGAGGAGTGCCCTTTTTGGAGACTGGGAAAACACATTAAAAGAGGTAAATTCCTCTTTGGCAAGTCTGATGATGTCAGTATCCCACGCATACAGCAGTGGACATTAAATCACCCAGTCAAGCATATAGAGTGGTGTGTTAATGCGAACCACTCTAGAATCATAACATAGTTAGGTAGGGGTTTGAATCCTGCAATTGCTGAGTGTGTGTGTGCGACACTGTTCATCAATGTGTTGTGGGTTTTGCTTTTACAACTGTATGACATATCAGTAAAACAACAGTATGTGCATTGCACACTTCAGGTATCTGTGTGGCAAATACATATATGTACATGTGACCTCAATTGTTATCTGTGTGGCAAATACATATATGCACATGTGACCTCAATTAGTTCATAGGTGTGAAGCCTGCTTTCTACACAAATACATCTGTTACCATTGACACTCTGTGCTGCTGCTTCTCAGACCTAAGGTCACATATGTATGTATGTGGCAAGGCCAGCCACTGTAGTGATCTGTGGCCTAGGTCATCTGTGTCACACACACCCATGACAGTTTCGATAGAATAGTGTGAGTGAGGGTTCATGCCTGGGGTATATGTCAGACATGTTCAAACACAACACAGTCTGTCAATAATGGCCATTCATTATAGGTGTACAACACCTCCGTGGATATGCATACAGACCCCTTCTTGCTTATGTGATGCACTGAGAGACATCAACATACCTTTGGAAATGTGAATACCAAAGGACAGATGACATAACATGTGGCTGTATGTACACATCGGTACCCCTGCTACATGTCGTGGGCTACGACCAATATGGTACTGTCAGGATACTATGTATAGTAAATGTGGATGACTATGCTATAGTTGGCTTATAGCTTTACAGCATAGGTTGGTCGACAGGTATCTGTCTGTATGATACCCTTGTGGAGGATAACTGTCTCATCCGGAAAATGCATTGTAGGCCACTGTATGCATCACCAGATCTGGACGGACATATCCCTAGTGTGTTTGCTTGTACCTAGGACAGCTACATGCCAAACAGGAGTGGTCCCAGGAATGGGTGGCAGGCAATACCACTGGTTACTGGTATAGTATAGTACCGGAAGGACTCAAATGCTACTGAGTATCCTACATCTGTGTGTCAGTTGTCAAGACATCATCTAACGATTGGGTAAAATTAGGCTGTTGAGGTTATGTATACTACCAGAATGCAAAACAATGATCAATATAAACAGTATCACCCACAGCATAGTGTCAAACCATGTCACGCACACATGTGTACCCAAGTCGTAACATATGTGTAGTAAAATGCATACTGGCCACCAATAGGAAATATGAAGTGTTAACAATGTGTAATACAGGGCATGTCACCCTTCCCATGTGTCCACTATGCACATACATGCAGACAGTGTACCTCCACCATGTTCACAAATGTACATCTGCAAATCTGTACTGCACACATCACACACGTACCATCCACTCACCAACACATGCTGCCAGTACCGCACACATCAGCCAAGTGGCACATGGGTGGACAATACAGTCTTGGAATTAACACTGGTGTAAACAATACTACATTGATAATCATAGTTTTAATGCATCATGCCTGCTTAAATATACCTACAAGGATATCAGTACACTTTGCTGTTGACAACATGCTAACATTGCTACACTGCTATTAGGTCACCCTGTGCATCAGCACCATGTAAGCCTGTTCCTGCATTATTGTCAATATGCACAGGGTGTGTTATTTGTTTGCCAGAGCCCAACAATGACCCATCCAATCAACATGTATATGTGTGTGTGTGTGAGTGTGTGTGTGTGTGTGTGTGTGTGTGTGTGTGTGTGTGTGTGTGTGTGTGTGTGTGTGTGTGTGTGCATGTGTGCATGTGTGCATGTGTGTGTGTGTGTGGGACAACAGTACAGTATGGGTCAATGTTGGTGTAATGTGTGTGTGCATGTGTTAGCCCTAGGTGTTTGGTTTATGTGTGTGTGTCTGCATGAACACAGTTCCACCTTGTGGCTGCCAAATACAGGAGGTTGTGGGACAGCCATGGACTGTACCTGCCAGGCTGTACAAATAACTGTCTCCAGCCATGGACACAGTACCTGTGCCTGCCAGGGGTGCCACGGACAGTGTCAGGTACTAAGCCAGACTGGGTACTATCGTCAGAGGCAGAGGGATGTTGACTGGACCCATGTCCCTCGTGGGACTGGCCAGAGCCATGTGCATGTGGTCATCTAGGATGGTCTATTGACAGCCCAGCCCCAACATTGCTGGGGCTGGTACTGCCACTACGGGAGCGGCTGGGACTTGTTTGTCATCTGCGACAACTGCCAGCTAATGATGTTGCTGGCATATGTCCACGTCGACATCTCAGCCGTCCTGCATTGTCCTGGCACATGGACATTACATTGCAGAGGTCATCTAGTGTCTCCCCCCAACGTCTATCAATGACCTCAGTGTAATTACGGATGGCACCGGCAAGGTCACGGATACTGTCATTGATAGCGGTGTTGTGAGCCCTCTGCGCCCTTAGTCCTTGCCTAGTGTACCGTTCCATAAGTTCCTGTGCCTGCATTACAGCCCAGAACATACCTGAGGTTGTGAGACCTGTGGGGGCTTGTCTGCCAGGGGCATTACGACCAGCAGTGCTCCCACGAGAACCCCAGGATATATGCCTATGTGGTACCGTTCCAGGTGTCTGGGTATGGCTGCTGTGTGGGGTTGCATGTGCCATAGATACCACACTATCCTGGTCGATGCCTACTGTATGCTGTTCCTCCGCTAAGGCCATTGGTGTTGAGGGATGTATCGGCAGTATGAATGTGTGCATAGATGGGGTGGATAGTTGTGTACTGTCGATTGGCGGACCAACAACAGACCCTGACAAACATGCTTGTGCCACTATACATGTGTCATCATGTCCACTATTTGTGGCAGTGACTTCAGGTTCCCTGCTGCACTCATCCAACAGTACCTGTGAGAGGAAGACAAGAAACACACTTCACAATCTGTACAGGATGTTCGCACACATAAACACATGAACACATGCACACATGAACACATGAACACATGCACACATGCACACATGAAGACATGCACACATGCACACATGTACACATGCACACATGAACACATGCACACATGTACACATGCACACATGCGCACATGCACACATGAACACATGCACACATGCACACATGAACACATGCACACAAATACACTACTCAGTCAAGTTGAGACACACACACACACACACACACCAACAGCAATACGGAACATACAGTATTACAGCCCAAAGAGTCCTATCACACGTGTCAGCATGCAAGATGTGTGTTGCTCAACAGTATGCAGTGTGAGTGTGGAGAGTCCTTGTTGATAACAGTATACATGTCATTGATGCATGTGTGTTGTTCAATGATTGGCCTCACCCTGGAACACAATGTGTACATGGACACAACATTGCTGTGCAAGTCTGAAACGCTTTCCAATGTCCTATGCACCATCACTCATAGGTATACATACCATGACCGGATGCACACAACTGTCAGGTGTATAGCAATGAATGCTATGTGTAGTACTGTAGTTACTGTAACTGGATGTAGTGCAGTACCATGAGCCATCATCAGGTAGCATCATGTGGTCACTCAAGGCCACTAATGTATGTCACACTGGCAGCTATCTTGCTGTACCTGACCTGCACCACTTTGGCTACATTAACCATTTCACAGCCAGTTGTTACATGGGTATGTAAGGTGTTCAATAGGGAGCATTGCCTAACATGAATGTGTTGTGTGTTGAAGCATGTCACACCACCCCATGATAGGCCTCTAACCCTCAGGTATAGTATGTGTGCTGTGTTGATGACATTTGGGATACTGGAGTATGACCTTACAGCAGGTGTCTACATACGCCATCTGTATCATATTAACACTTACTGCATATGACAAGGTGGTGTATGTTGTGTGCATGTGTATTGACTCTGCCTATACAATGTCCACTACAGTGTACCACAATTGGTTGGGATGCTCTGTGTATTGCATGTGTTTGAGGCATCTACTCATGTTACTGGGATGTGCATAGTCCCACAGAGAACATGTGGATATGGCCTACAAGTCTCCTATGACATGCACATGTTATATGCTATATTAAATGTAGAACACTCACTAGCATGGGTCTGCTGTCTTGCTATCACACCAGAGGGACCTACAAGGATATGAGACAGTTTGTCAGTGTCAACAACTATGGCATTGCTGCTGTGTGTTTGCAATTTTACAGTAGTACAAGAGGTGACAGTCACAGGCATACAAAATATGTTCCAAATTATCAGTATTGCATGACACCAGGCTCCACATCTTCTGAATTCACAATACACATCTGATAAATACATGTTCTAACAATTGAGCTAACAGTAGTCTACAGATATGCCATGTTACCTGCACGCTCTGTATCTACGTGCTGGGTGACTCCGGCCTCCATGATGACACATGTCTGTTGTACTGGTTGGCCAGGAGCCACCACACTGAGGAGCAGCTCTTCCACTCTGGTGATGGGGGGATGTGTTGCTGCACCACCACCTGTGGCAAGCTGTTATCTGTGGACATCGGAGGCATGCTGCTGGACATGTCTGATTAAATCACTGCAGTGATGGCGTACCTGCTCATAACTCTGGTTATGCATGCCTACATCATTCACCCGACGGACAACATCCTGCCACAGTGCAGTGCGCCCATGCTGGTCCTGGCTGGATCTGGAGAACAGCAGGTTGTGATGATGTATCAGGGCATCAAAGATGACTTCCTCCTCCTCAGGGGAATAGGCATATTTCCTGTTGTGAGACATATCCCTGGAAGGCAATAAAACAGTAATTGTGAGCAAGTCCTATGGCACACTTAACATGCTAAAGTACAGACATCAATGAAATGCCATATATAGCAACCTATTGGCTGTCAGTAGATACACACTTTTAATACCACATATGACTGTTCAGCCCACAACTGCCTGACAGTGCCTGGCGCATACTATGTACCAAACCATGTTCTGCACAGCAACAAAGTGAAACCAGTATGTAAGACTATACAACAGTACATGGCACACTGTATGTGACACAATGCACCACCTAGCCACAGGAGGTGTATATGAAGCTAATGCATGCAGACATTTGTCATCCATTGAAATGAATGTAAAGTACAGTTACAGTACTACCAGTACACCATGCTACTTGTTGATAGCAAACCCCTCAGTAACATTTGTGCACATTCATCACTATAGGTGGCATAATGCTGTACTACACTATACATGTTGCTAGATATGCACTTATATCCTGTGACACACATACCGCCAAGGCCATGTTGCAGGCATACCCACACACACATCAGACATACCTACAAGACACAAAGGTATGGCAACCCAGATTAGTTTTACCTGTGTAACATACAGTACTGTGTGTCAGCACCTACAAAACCTCATGCCTGAGGTATGTAATGTATGAGGAGTACAGGTAACAAACAAGTGTTTCCAAGCAATGTGGATATAAACCATACTGTGCTGTTTAGGCCTACAGCTTCAGGTAGTACTACAGTTCATATGGGATTTGTATTCACTAGTGTTAACAATCAATAAGCATACATGTACTGCTTTAGCCTACAATGGCACACTCCGGTAAACTCCATGGGACTACATCACACCGTATGCCATACTGCTTTTCCTGCCTAGCAATAGCATACGCATCTTTTGCTGGGATTAGAGCAACGACACTACATACCATGATATACACAGTTTCCCACTAGGCTATCACACATATACACAGCTTTGACACATTCGCCTACACATTCACCATCACACCCAGTCAACCTCACATAGCAAGTAATGCAACAAGCACATATGTGTGTGTATCGGGTTCTAGGTAGCTAATAGGCTATTATCCGTAGGGCCTATGGAAGCCTAGCCATATGGTACCCTGCCCTTCAACACCCATGTAATATAGGTTCATGTGCCCCTGTCATGCAGAGCCACAGAGGTGATTCCCGGGTTGTGTTTCCTATCTCACATCCAATCATCATGATTATTCATGACAACTGTTAATGAGTACCTTTATTTGCTATTGATAGGTAGTTAGTTCCAGAGTATGGTATGTGTCTGAGATGATAATGTACCACTCCAGCATGTTCTCCTTTTTGACGTTACAGGGTTTAGATCAGTACAGTGTGTAGCTTGTATGGAGTTTAATCTGTTTATATGGAGCATGACCAACACCTGTGGGTTTGGCATAGCTTTGTATGTTAGGCAGAGGTTGCCTCTGGGTAGGTGGTATGCGACACAGTGTAGCTGTGGTTTTGTAAGACAGTCTGCATAGGGCATCTGTATGAGTCTGGTAATACTCTTTGTGAGGTATGTGTCTGGTGTCTACAGTCTCTGTGGATGTCTTCTGAGGTACATACCAACAGGGCCAATGTACTCTATGATGGGTGTTATGACTGATGAGTACAGTGGAACACTGACCTCTTTTTCCATGGATGACTCACCTTTTCTGATGACATGTGGACCATACTCAGTTTACATGACTAGTGTGGCACTGTGATTATCAATAGGGACACTACTGTCGACCTGTGTCCCATAGTCTCTTATCACACTTTCGGTGTTGAGTAGACTACCACCTATGTGGTAGTTCATGGGTACAGGGTTTTTAACAAAAGGGATGGCAATATGTTTACAACATTGAGCTTGAGCGTACATATGAACATCCATTGGTGTACATATAGATATACATATAGGCACATATACAGTCCACCTTTCATGGTGGGAATATCAATTATGCAAAGGTTGAGAGGGATGCAGTTATGTAATGATTTTGCACAATCTTGTGCAGAATGCATGGAAGGTATTCTCAGCCCATGTATCTTTAGCAGGACCCCCTATCTGGAAGACTAAAAACCTAACAAATCATACCCACGGCGTTTAAACACCACATGTCATATGCCAGCACTGTATGCTGTCTTGTTTGCCACACACTACAACCTACATATAAATATGCACATAACAACCTGCACCAACATATAAATGTCCACCCTTCACAAACAGTTGCAGTATGTCCCTTGCTCTATGCACATGTTCAGAGGCTAATTTATCAGACACATAAATATCTCTCCATATGTGTGTGCCATACACACACAGGGTCCACACTGCTGTAAGTCTGTACACCTCACGGATGACATGTTGGGCCTTGCTACAACATGGACAGTTGTCACATGTGTGCATACAGTAATAGTACAGGGAGTATATATAGCTGCAAATGCTAATATTACTATACCAGCCTGGTACAGCAGTTGCCAATGCTAAGCTACACATTATGTGACTATCATGCATGTCTTACTCTGTCACATCCAAGTTTATATAGGTGTTTGCACTACTCCCCCAAACTGCCATTATACACAGTACTGTACAGAACATAGATAACATGATCAGATGTTTGACATATAATGCTGAGCTACATATGTCACAGTTATGTCCCACTGCACACAGCTACACACTAATTTGTCCATGGCAGTAGTTATGCATGGCATCAGTGCATACATACCTACTGCTGCCACATACGCATGTTTCAGAGTATGCACAGTACTCCTCATAAACATCTACTACTTGCCGGTAACTACAAATCTGTTACATACCTGTTACTCACTTTCAGGTCCGTCTGTGTATGCTTTGACAATTTTTTTTTAATTTATTAAGTAAAGTTTTTTACTTAAGTTTTATTATTGGTTATAAATTAAGTTTTTTTTTTCTTAATTAATATATCTAGGTTATAATTAAGTAAATATATTTTTTACTTAATTAAAGATTTCTTTATTAAGTAATAAAGTTTGTCACTACTCTCCAGGAGTTCTAGAGTTGCTGACACATGCAATGTAATGATTGCATGTGGGGATAGCAAGTACAGTCTGCTTTTATAGGTATCTGCACATGTGCATGTGATGCCCTCTGCACCAATTGGTGCCCAGCATTTGGTAAATACATACAGCCTGCTGTGTGGTAATTGCAGTACTCACTGTCATAGCAACCCAATGCTATAAGTTGCTAAGTTATGCAGGCATAGCCCTTTCAGATTTCCAGAGTGGGGCCCATACTTGTTTGCTGTGGACACTGTTGTGTAAGTCAGAAGGTTGGTGTACTTCTTATATCTGAAGCTAGAGGTGTAGACAGTGATGTACATGTTGTACTCAGACCTGACTGTTGGCACTTGCAGTACAGAGCTATCAGTGTAGAGTTTAACTCACCCCTACAAATGCTTACACAACATTTATGTGACTATGTAGTTTCTTTTCTATAATTAACTGCCATACGAACTTAGTTATTGAGAAGTATTCTTTTGGCACATGAGCTGTTTGTGAACTGTTATATTGTGAATATTAATGTACTCACTTCTGCAGGGTTTGTGGTTTTATTGTTGACATTAACACAGGGTTCACAGGACAACTGGACAATTCCAGTACTGTATATGCCTACCTACATCCTTGGTAGACCCTAAACACACAAGTGTATTTAAATTATGTGGGGGGTGCTGACATACAGAGATCATTACGTACTACTGTGTGAATGTTATCTTACTGGACTTAAAGGATTGGTGTGTACCTGTTAGTTTATCAAGTCAGGTGGTCTGTCTGCATAGTTCCCAACTGTGATCCTATCCAAACATTAGTCAAATGTTACACTGTTATTCTTTGTCTGTGCAACCCACAGGTGTTTTCATCACTGGTACAATGGCATTGTTGCAGTCAGTTACTACCAGTACATGGCTGCATCCTTTGGTATTTCTGTGTTGTACTCCTACATAAGGGTATGCTTGTGGAGGTCCTACCAAAGCTATTTGCAGAGTGTGTAGCAGCAGAATAGCTGATATGCCTGCGTGTTTGTGCCTCTGCCAGGCCTATGAAACATTCAGATACATCTTTGCATGGAGTCAGGGATAGGTAGTTAAAAGTGAGATACACCTTGCACATAATAGAGACCATAAGTGTAGACTTGAGTGAAGCAGTGCATATGGATTAGTACTCCTTTAATGAAGTACAAGCGGTGTCTACTGTTATTATTGTCAGTATTCATTGTGTAATACCCCACCTTTCTGACTGACGTCGGTACTTTTCAGAGGGATTCAGAGGGACACAGCTAAAATATGTTTCACAATCAGGGACATCCCTGTAAAGTAGTCACAGTTAGGTAGTATGGCCTCTGCCCTAATCAGATATGCCACTGTTTGTCCTGCTATGATACTGTGTGGGGGTTGTAAAGTGCCTCTGTAACATTATTTGTTGCTAGAATGGCTGCTTCTCATATCACACTCATGTAATGCATTCCACAACAATTGCTGGTAAAGATCCACAGAACAAGCTTTGTGTTATGGCCTTCCTATTTTTCCTTTACATTCAGTCATTGTAATGCATGATATATTTATTTCAGCACCAGGTTATTATATATGTGCTGTGGCTTAGTGGTAATTCATGCAGTCTAGTGTGTCAATGGTCTGGGGTTTGAGACTGACAGAGGTATTTTATTTTGCTGCTGAGCAGAACAAGGGCCCTGACATAGAGTGACTAAGGCACTTTTAAGCAGTTGTAAGTGGGTTTGCGTGGGTGTGCACGATGCTTAGCAATACTAAGATAAGTGCACACATGCGCACACTCACTTAATCCCACTTACTACTGCTTAAAAGTGCTTACTCCCGCTAACCCCCGCGCTAATTTCTTTGAAAGAAAAGAAAATGGGGAGATAGGAAAGTGGTGAAAAAGGGGGCACAAAGAGGGAAAGACAGTAGGGAAACAAGCTCGGGATGTGCAGGATGGGTGTAGGGAAGGTCCATAGCTGCCCATTTCTTTACCAGCAACAGCTGTGCATGTGCAATAACTTTGGAGTGATATTTGAAACCTTCCACCCCTGAGAGAGGGGTGAGGACAACAAAGTATGTTGTACTGCCAATTGTAATTATCAGTTTACATGTCCAGCGGACATGTGTGCGAAATGGGCAGCTATGTATGGAGCATAATGTTTTTGTGGGTACAGATTGCCCTTTTTTTTTCAAGTGAGAGTGGAAAGTGAGGTAGAGGAAGTAGGTATATTTGGGGAGGTAGGTTGGAGAGGTAAACAGACAAGACAAACAAGATGCATACAGGGGCAGTGTATGACACATGGGGTGGGTGAACACAATTGATGGAGGCGGATGCTTGGAAATCGCAAGCCCATGAGCCCACAGTTGGTAACAGTGGAACTGAGATCCCCATCCATGGGCAGTCACCACTGCACCTTCACAGCCCCAAGGGTGGCTGTGCTGGGAGCTGCATAGGACAGGCAGGCTCACCCATGAGTCACGCCACTCTTGCCTTGAGCTGGTGTAGGGGATCAGACGTGCAAATACGGGCAGCTATATCGGGAATTAGAAAAAAAAAATAATGTTTTACTTTTTATAACTGTGCTGGGGGTTTACAATTGTCAGGGAGTGTGGTGTTGGGTACATGGACATTTGAGCGGACTCACTCTTGTGTGTTGATATCTTGCATTTCGGACACTTGCAGGGGCATGGACCTTTAGACTGCTCGGCAGTCGGACATGCCCCCTGCTTTCCTGCACGGTCCGTGTTAGACTTGAAATTGAGTCAGCGTGCCCTCATGAATATTCATGGCACGCTGACATCATACTGTTCAACTGCAGCCACCGAGTAAGACTTATTTAGTCTTACACGGATGGTCTGTGAATCCAGGGGACTGTTTTTTTTTTTTCCTTTTCTTTTGTTTGCAATATTCTCTTTTTTAGGCTTTGTAACATGAATGTAATGTCACTTGGACTGATTTTGAGCATATATATGTAACTGCTGTGTACTTCTTATGAATTACACCTTTATACTCAAAGGCACAGTTAGCTCATAAGCATTTAGTAATAACATTCTTATAAATATTATTTCCTAAGTCACTTAATGTAATTCTGAATTTTTGGTAACTCTATTCTGCTGACATTCCCTCAGTAAGTGCATGTCAAAGTGGCAGGAGTGTGACACACTTAATTATGGTTTGTCATTTTTTTTTCATTTAAATATTTTTAGGGGAGGGGATTATTTCTGTATTACATGTGTGCAGTTCTAGAAAGCAATAACTTAATTTCTGTTAAAGATGCCTGCATACATGCATATTTCTTTTGCCGTTACTCATTTTGTTTAATTTTCTGATACATATATTTGTTTATTCTATACAGGGATATGGCTCCCAAGAAATATAAAGCATATAAAGTGCCATTCTCAGATGCTGAGAATGTTGTGATAGTGCAGGCACACTATCAACATGGATCACACATATTTGAGAAAGTCAAAGCTAACAAGTCCTTCTGTGACTGTATCTGGTGGCATGTGGTCATGGATGTCAGCACTATAGGTAGCCATGCTCGTGATTATGGCCAAATCAGACATCAGTCACAAAGCCCAAAAATAGAGCCACTGCTATATCACATGAATGGAGGACTACTGGTGATGATCCTGCTGATAAATCTAGTATGAATCTAGTATGAATTAATACTGACTAGTAAAAAAATTAAATTTGCAGTACAACCCTGTGTAATGATTGCTAAATAAGTCATATGTAATCTATGTAAAGTAAGTTAAACATAACAATGATGCTAGTTAATTTAAACTATACTTGCATATGCATAATGAGCACAATAGTTATTTGAAAAAAGAATGACTCATCTCATATATAGGTGTGCAAGGCGGTATGTCACGTAAAGTATGTATGACACCTAACCTATCATATTTTACTCAGGTCATGCAATTCAATGGATATGAAACTGTTTTACAGAAATAAATACTGGCTTTTAGATATAACTCCAAGTTTAAGTCACACACACTCAAAGGGATATCATAATTAGATTTCCACTCATGCCGAAACTGGTATGCCTCAACTTACAAGTTCAAAGTCCTCGTTCTTCTGTAGTATTAACATTTAATACACAACAGTTATCATTTTAGCCTTCTTTTTAGGTATTACTCAAAGCTTGTATTTTGTATGTCCCACCAACCTATTACCTCCCAGTTCATAACATTTACCTGTAATCAATACTAATTATAACCAACATCATACAGCTGATATCATATCATCTCACATTGTCAGAAGACTGTAAGAATGACAAACATCTGCATCAAACAGAGAACATGTGTAGATATGACAGTATTGCCCTTTGAAATAATTCAGTTATCATCATCCTAAAGTATTTGATGACTTTACAGTGGAACATGTGAATACAATGAGCATCACACATGGCCAAGTTTCACTGCCATATTTTACACCTGCAGTGTATTTTGAAGGACTCATGCTCAGTTCCTCTGACAGATCATTTCTGTATTTTCAATTGCACAAAAGTGGATGGCAATGTTGTCTGTCATTGTACACAGGCTGGTTCAAATGAGATATGAATTGTTCGCTAATTCACTGCCATATTTCTATGTGTCCTTCTGAAATGGAAGATGGTGCTCCATTTAAACCCAAATCTGGTGGGAAGAGGAATCCAGGAATGTTGTGGCACTCCTTGTCAAGTGCTACAGCTGTAGGCTGCTGCAGGGGTCTATACAGGGTCTCAGTACAAGGCTGAGGCTTGGAATGACTTGACCAAGGATCTCTCCAGTGCAAATGACATTCCACGCATGAGGAATAATGTCATCATCATTATAGTGACATAAAGAAGCACTAGCAATTAACATTACCTCCTGAGCCAATGTAAGGCAGACTTTAGTACTGAAAAAACTTTTAAGATATGTAAGTATAGTGACCCATCTGCATCCAGTACAACACCATGCACTGGTAGGTAATACAGCTATTCATCGTTCTTATTCTTCTTGTTCTGTACAGCTGCTGATGACATTGTTAGAAATAAGGAGGCACATGAAGAATGACCTGCACACCTCAGAGAGGCATAGGATGTGTATGGATCAGGTATGAACACAAGCAAGGTTATACTGTATCAGTAATCTAGTTAATCTTATCAAATTTCAGGACACCATTCTATATGAGCTTGAGGCAAACACAACCGTATAGGCATAACTAATCTTTACAGCAAGCATACATGCCTGCTCTAATAGCTATTGATCATTGCATCAGGCAATGAGTAAATCAAATTAGCTGTGTGGGCATAATTCCAAGCAGCAGCAACTAGCTTTTTTTACTGTATAGGATCTTAAAAGTATTTACTGCAATATTAAACAACATTAAGCCTACCATTTTTGCAAATGGGTGCATTTACTTTGAATGCATATATAAGATATGCAACAGTCACCTAACAATTGCCATATTATTTGTACTGTCAGTAAGCCTGATGCATTTTATGACACATTAAAGTCTTCACATCATATCTGGATGTGGCAAAGGTTATCATAGTTATGTGTTATATTTGTTTATATTTTGAAATATTAATCTGACATGTCATTTTCCCCAAACCTATACCTCTCTTTTTCATTTATTTAGTTATGTGGAAGCAATGCTGCTGCAACACAAATGGCCATCAGCATGGGGAGCTAAACCATCCACTGGTGGATCAGCTCACCATACTTCCACAAATGTCTGGAGAGATGCCACCACATGCAGCATAGACTCCAACCCTATAGGGGTCCCAACCTGTCATCGTTACCTCCACAACTCTTGCACTACATGCACCGACTATGTCAGGTAGCCTTGCCTCAGCTGCTGGTATGATGGTACCCTCCAGGATCATTTATTTGTATTTATTTTTACTTGATATCTGTTTATCAGGATAGTCTGTCTGGGTATGTACCCATTTTCAGCAGAGTCCCAGAAAGAAAAGCTCAAGTATAGATCACATTTCACATTGATATACATAGTGAATTTACATTTGTAGCAGTAAATACAGAATTACATATCAATGTCATACAAGCACATACAATTACATAAGAAGCAGTGAAAAATGCCTCAAATACATGGACAGTCACTAGATATGAAGGCTGTCTAACTACACCTGTATTAACTATATAATGAGTACTTTACTGCAATTATTATGACACTTGTGTAAATCGTGTCACACAGATCTTTAACATAACGCACATCTGTTCTGAACTGGATCAGAATCAGAGCTGTTTCTATGCCTATACTCCTTATTTGCATGACGTTTGGCATAGAGTAACATAGACCACTGTTAATTCCTGTTCTAGGTTCAAAACTTCCAAATATAGTTAAGCATGCTCTTATACTTTCCTACCAGTCATGTAAATGAGCTTATTGGTAGTGAGCGTCAGAAAGTGATTTTCACAAGCAGAGAGTAATGTCAGCAGATTGTATTGCTTTTGTATACTGTAATGGATTGTTCTACTCAAGATATGATGAGTTGACTGTGATGTTTTACAAACACTTCATTATGTATCTATATTCTGCACTAAAAGATATTAGATTTCTAAATGATGTACAATGGCGAGGAACCTATGCACATGAACTTGGAGAGTGGCATTAAATATTGTAGTTTCATATGTCTGACCTGTCAGTAGTATTTACACTGCACAATGTCCAGGTATATGGAAGTATTGAAAATGACATAACAAGTTTTTACTGTTAGCATGTAATCATCCCGAGCTGAACAGTCAGGAATGCTTGGTTGTCAATCTGCTGTTTCATTATGTGATTGTCATCAATACACCATACTGTGAAAAATCTACATGTCATTCACACTACCACAAAGTGCATGCATGACAGGATACATGAATTATCTCAGTAGTATGCAATTACTTGTGATCAAAGCATTACTTCTGCTTTTCAAATCACGTCTTTTTACCCAAACCTGTGGTGCACACTTGCTTTTCTGTAACACATTGATGTAGTAATCCTTACAAATGTGAAGTATCCCACATTTACAGTCTGATTAATCTTGTGTTGCTTTCATTTGATACAATGTATTCAGGATTGTGTACTAAGAGATAGTTGGTGTGTGAATACAGCAGTACCTGACTCGCATGAGTGGGTGTTTATGTGCATGCCTACAGTGTTAGGCAGAACTAACTTCACCCATACATCTGATGTGGACACAACCAATTAAACCCAGACAGGGCTCTCCCTTCAATTTCTTCCAGTTTTAGGCAAAATATCGTTGCAAAACACTGATGAGGATATCTTGAATATGCTAGATCTCACTTTTGGAAAGCAGACTTTTCCTGTGGAGCTTGTGGTTTATACTTTGCATTTTAGATTATATAACAAAATAGATAGTATGTTACTGCAATTATTATGAGAATTATATGAATTATGACACACAGAACCTTAACATAATGCACATCTGTTATGAACTGGATCTGAATCAGACAAGTGCATGTGTATATCTAGTATCAGATAGGTAGGGCTTGTAAGTAAATTTCCTGTGTGGCAATTGCAATTCATGCCATGTCCTCTAAAATGTGATCTTAGTTAGGTAGTTGGTTCAAATCTAAACATTAACCAATAGACTCAGTTGTGTCAGGTGCATGCATGTACATGTAGGTAAGACAGGTGCCACACACAGATCTGATGTATAGATGTAGAGATGGAGAGGAATCTTTCACTACTTTCTATTCATTTTAGCACAGACAACTCTTTGTTTAACGCTGATGAATCCATTTGTTGAAATGTTATGTATCTCAACTTTGTACTAAGCTTCCTCATCTGACATAAAGAATGATGCAATGTTTTGGCCCTTGTGGGCTTAGTGAGGCATAAGTTAAATCCAGCATTATCTACATTTATTTATTATATTTAACATTTGTTTACCGGGAAAGTCTGACTTGGAACAAAGCCAGTTTTCAGTGTTTAAGCCCTGGGAGAAATGCTCCAGATGCATGTCTTTGTAACATGGGAAGAAACCAGAGCACCTGGAAGAAACCCACATGAATGCAGGGAGGATATGCAGACTCAGCACAGAAGGCACCCCAGCCAAGAATCGAACCAGAGAACCTCTTGCTGTGAGGGGACAACCCTACTGCTACACCACTGCGCTGTCCATATACATATTGTGTATGTGGTACCTCTACAGTCACAGGGAGGACTGGATCATCAACACATCTGGTTGGGTACATCTGCTATCATGCAAGATATTGTGACAAAGAGATAGATCACACTAGTCTTTTAATCAATTTAAAGCCATATGAATTCCTTGTAGCAGTAAGATGATATAATGCCTTAAGCTATACCCTGGCTCACATTTGTAATAAGATTTCTCCTGTGGCAAGTTCAGACTTTACAATATCCTGTAGCTTGTGCAGTTATACAGGTTGGTATCTGAGACATGTGCTTCTTGCGCTAGGCATGAATGACATCCACCCCAGCTGTAATGTGCACAGTCACAGTGGGAGAGGTCTCCTCCACTATTTTTAGCCTGAAAAGCTGTTTTTCACCACAATGACTATGCCATGCCTTGAAATATGTTCTGTCTCACAGCTGTGGTAAGAATTCACCTGTGAAGTGTGCAGCTAATGCACAGTTCTGTAGATTGGGGACATACATATTTTGGCTAACCCACTCCAGTTTTTTTACAATAACCTGACAGGCAAACTCATCGTAGTTCAAAACATCTGCCTATCATACTCCACACTCTACAGAGCTCTACAAAACTTAAACACTATAAAATATGAAAATGCTCACGTAGAAAATCGATAACACATAACAAGTAAACAACATCTGTTATCCTAGTATACTCTGTTGATGTATAAACAGATATTAACTAGCCTACAGCAATACACATAAAAAATGAGCATATTAAGTATTGCAGTACAAGTCCAAACTAGCATTGCCTCCTATCCATTTTTTTCCAGACTATCCAGAAATTAAACCAATTGTCCAGTAGTTCATAAAACACTGTACAAACTCCAGTATTCTGTTTCAAAACAAGAAGCAGACTATTAAAGTTTGCTAAATCAGCAGATTTACTAAGCTTTTTTACAGAAAAGCATAGCACATCAGCAGAAAGAAGCATTGCAAATGGAAAAAAGAGGGTGCCCCCCCATCTGACATAATGGTGACATCAAGAAATGGGTGAAAACTGGGTGGAGAGAAGGGAGGAGATGGACGGGGTTATGGGAGGTGCCATGAGGGTGGCCTTGGTTCAGTTTTAGCTACAACAAAAGGTGGCAGCCCTAGCCCAAATATGTACTCAGATTTTCCACAATACTAATGCTATTTCTGTATAGAATGTGGGAAGTGTATCATATTTATAGTTGTATAATCCTAAGCTAGAAACACAAGCACTAACTTAGATAACTGATATTTCAAAAGCATCATTATAGTTATTTCACAAAGACTCCGGGGAATATGCAAATCAATGGCAGTGATATCCCCAAGTTGTGTACCTACAGAAAACTGATTTATATCAGAGTGTTAGGTTGTATCCTCTGTGCACTTGCCTGATTTTTGGGCAGAAGGCATCAACACGCGTTATTGTAGCACTGCTTACCATAATACACATCACAGCATCCAACAAAGCCAGATGAGCATAACTATTGCATATATCCCTAGAAGTCATGCATCAGTGGCAACTACAAACATAAGACAATAACACGCTTTTACTGCATATTATAGAATGTAAGCAAAAATACAATAAACAAAAAACAACTATGCAGAAATACATCAACTAACGATAAATGCTTAAAATCAAAAGATGACACAAGCATTTACAAAATGACAAAAAAACTAAAACCTAATGTTTTAAATATCCATAATATTCACTAGACATGTGGTTGCTAAACGTTTAGTGTAAACACGGTGCATGTTGAATTTATTTCATTTTACCTGTTTATGCTACTACTGGGATATACTGAGTATCAAACATTTTCTGTCATGTAAACATATAATCTTTAATCAAGAAAAATGGTGCTTTTGCACCAAACAAAAAAAAAAATTACAACTGCGCAAAAAAAAAAAAACCTGCAACACGCACCAGATAGAAAATAAAATGATTTAATGTGACCATTAAAGCCTTTTTGTCATTAATGTATGTAGTGGGACTTCATGAGGATAAATAAAATGCCCAATGGAAAAATTAATATGTCAACATTTAAACATATAAATGTTTCAGCAATAAAAAATTGATAATCAAAATCTAACATTATTCTTACAGTATACAAATTTGACACATTCAAAAATGAAAACTAATACAAATTCCAACACTTGACTTCATTAACTCATATTCCCAAACGCAAACAATGAAATGTTAAAATTAATTGTAAACCTAATAATGTAATATATATAAGTAATAAACTTACAGATATATAGATTTATAATTTTATGAATTTTGAATGCACATTCAATCCATCTCAGATAAAGTCATCCATCCACAACCCCTTTTCCCATTTCAGCACATGGGTTCAGGGTGTCACTTCAACAGTGACAATCATCTTGAGCCGAGGTTTACGCCACAGGCTGGCTAGTCTTGCTGAAGTAGTTCCTCCATACCACACACTCATACACACATTCACACCACTCACACAATTTAGTGTAAAATCCACCTACTGTATGTCTTTGGAATGTGGGAGGAATCCAGAGCACCCAGAGGAAAACAACATCAACAAAGAGAGTACATGCAGATTCTGTACAGAAGGCACCCAAGCCAAGAATCAAATAGGTGAACCTTTTCCTGTGAGGTGGCAATGGTCTGCCACCGTACAGCCTCCATCTCAGATAACATCTCAAATAAATAACAACCCATCATACCCTACCATGTCTACAATTTTTGTTCTAATCTCATTCAAACCCTATAATTCATGCAAATCTAGTTAAGGTTTTCTTTTGTGAAAATATACACTTTTTAAAACTTCTTACAAGTTTGTTGATTGCAACTTCAGAATCAGTTTAATAGATTCATGTTCGTTTATCCCTGGGAGGTATACTGGCATTTATTCTTAAATCCCATAAAAGTTCCCTGGATTTCAACTTAATCTTCCACCCCCCCCCCCAGCACCCCCAGGACTGACATGTACTTTTTCTATAATACCAAAATTGAACTTCCTGAAAACAGTACAACAAAGACTATGTTTATAAATGCATTGTTCAGGTTTATACAAGTAATATTATAATTATGCTTACACATATGCAAATGTATTATGCTTGTAAATCATAACTTTTTCTACAAATATGCAACAAGTGCTCTTGGATGATTGAGTATAAATCACAACTGCTCATTTCCTTACATTTTACTAGCATGTCAGAGCCTTTTATAATAACATCAGCTACTGGTTAGTGCAGCTACTAGTCCTACTCAGGAGTGGTATGTTACCATATTGTTACAGGTAACGTGTGTGCGCAGTGATTGAATTAGTAATATATATATGTGATGCAATTTTAGCTCTGTGTTATACATTGCATTATACTCTTCAGTATCGTATACAGTCATATGTTAGCACATGTTGGCAGATATCAGCTGCATCTATAACCATATGACAATACTACACTGTACTGTAACTGCCTTCATTGTTTACGACATAACTGAAACAGCCCTGACATGTCTGCAATTCTGCTCATCTCTTATTTTTTCAACAGTACTTTTTTTTGTAAATTAGTGGTGGTTTTGTGGGACGTGGTAACTTCTAAGGAAGTGTGGCTCTCATGAGCCATCCTCTGTATGATAACAGGCAGGGTCATCATCTGGTATGAGCTGATGAGGACAGGCTGCAGGAGAAGACTGAGACTGGGGATCAACATTGTTACTCACAAAGGGTGGCTTGACACTGTACTGGGATCCCCAACCTGATGTATTCTGGCATTATTCAAAAGAGCAAGCACTGTGTACTGTTAGGCATACACATCTCTTTAGATGAGTGCACACCCCTCCTAAAGATGTGACTGCAAATTTACCTACTCTGGCCACTGTTCACATTTCTGGATTTCCCTGAGGCTTTATGAATGGCCTGCCTCACAACAGCATGTCCTCCCCATGCCCCCTTTGAAGTGAAATAAGCAGGCATAGTCTCATCATTCCTCCCTTCCCCCACCAGCTCTTGCAAGTCTTTGGGATGCAAACTAAAACCAGCCTGCTTTGGTCATAGTAAAGACATCATTCCTCTCCTCCAGCAGTCTTGGCTTCTTCTCCAAGACTTTTGGATTTTGGCACATGCTTTAGGACTCAACAAAGGTTGACAGACATTGGTACTGAGATCTATCAGTCCGTCATATTCGGAAACATTGCATAATAATGAGGTCCTTTATTGATGTATGGTGCTGATGAGCAAAATGTGGCAGCCAATACATCATAAATGACTGCAGTATTTTGAAATGCTTGCATATACAATATTACTTCTACAAAGATAACTAACATAGCTGCCTGATACCAACATATCTCCACTTATTTTATGTCACATCAATTGTATTGTATGAATTTTTAGATCTGTATTCGATATGTACATAACTATAGTGCTCCCTGATTTGTTTAATGAAGTTTTAGACTTATATGGAATATATTACATCTGTATTATTATATTATTTGTATCGGTAAGACTTCTGTTGAATGTCAATCTATACAGATGGCAACCTTTCCACTGTAATGCTTGTTGTGGGCAACTTTTGTGGATGCCTATACATATGTTTTCTATACATATATATTGCCCATGGGTATGTGGCATTTTAGCACAGAAAGCTGTTTGCTGTCCACAGCTACCCATGGTAGTATACTGCATATCCACCCCATCCATAAGTATTTGCATAGCTTGGTGGCTGTGTAGAAAATGGAGTCACTGTAAACTTTTCAGAATCTTACCCACTATTGCTTTCCACAACTTTTTAGTATTTTACTCTTACATGGATTGTTCCTTGCGAACATCCACAAATTGTGTACAAGTATGTGACAGGCATCCTGCATTGAGGCAAAAATGTCTGCACTTTCTATAACACTGTGCAATACATTTTATGTCACTTTTCTGCCTTTGCAATTAACTTTGCATGTCTGTCCTATATAAATGGATTTATATAGATATACTATAAATGAACATATGGTGTGCTGCCTTGAGTTTTGCAGTGGTATTTAATGTGGCTGTACACTATGTGATATTAGTGCTCATATGAGTGTCAGACAAGATATTTTTTTAATTGGCAGGGAGTAGAGTCCAGCAGCATTGTAGTGTTGGTGCAGAGATCTAATGCTAGGAGCTGCTATGAAGCTGTATCTTCTAGATATGTGTTTGATTCACACACCCTCGTGCTGTTTAAATAGTGATCATCTTAGGATATTAAGGTATGTGTACATATCGGTTACTTATTATTTCCTCTTCTTTTTCCAGAGCCTCTACAGATATTCACATTGTGAGCACCTTTTCTTACTATCATGTACACACTCAGTAGGGTATGCTGGCATTCACTTTTGCAGACTTGCATAAAATGCGCATGTGTGGGTTAATGACCACTATATCCCTGCATTTTGTATGTGTACCAGAGGTAACAATGACAGCCTGTGCATGTACACTTGTGTTTTCTGCAGATGACTGGACCTCACAGACTGCATGGAAGTAACATCCTAGGCTGATGTGATGACATGGTGTATAAGAAATGCACATGGTAGGGCATTTCCTGTAGATTGAATGCAGTTGCTGAGTATGGAAGACCTGTCAGTGGTGCTGCACTGGTACAACCCTACATGCGGCATCCCAGTTCCATGAGTGCAGACATCAATCAGCACAATGCCACTAGAGGTGGACCATCATCACTGGCCCCACCTGAGATGTAGAAATTTCTCAACTCTCACCGTCACCACTGCAGTAAATGTTGGATCCCAAATGTGGGCATTGGGGGTGGAATCCCCTAGTGCAGACATAATGCATATTAACACCTTCTTAAGTTGATACACAAGTGCACTATGATATTTGTATAAACAGTATTCAGTATTTACTTCAGCTACAGTCCCCTTGGATATCTTCAGCATCATCAGATGATGGCAGGATGGGGTAAGTGTTAGAATATTTCAGTTCAGCTGCACAGATTTGTTGTATATGTACTACATTGCAGAACCTTCACATGCTATGAGGAATACCACTGTAATGTGCACAGTATAGACTTGTACGTGACAGTGAAGTTTGTGTTAATTGTATCTTATGTAGGCAATTGCAATGCCTGACTGTATTTCTGTTACTGTTATTGCAGCTCATTTACTACCTGCATTCTTCCAGGGTTCTTTCACTAACTCCAACACTGGCGATGGTGTGTTTGAGGGAAACACCACACCAACTGACAAACAGTATACTGCACTTAGAGTGACTTTATCCAGTGGACAGTCCTTCTTCCAAAGACATTTCCTCCAAGGCAAAAGTCAGTGAACTCAACTAGTATGGTGGCTGTGGAGTGTTAGCTGCTGGTCACAAAGGTGTAGCTAGCTATTTTTGAACATAGGGCTATCCTTTGATGTGGAACCCCTGTTAACATTAAGTTGAAAAACAAAAAAAAAGTTGTTTTCTCCTTTCAAACAGCAGTAAGCTGTTTGCTACTTTTGTAACAAGCAGCTGCTGCATGTTATGTCATGCATGGGGCACTACAAAGCTTCAGTTCTGACAACAAATACAATATTATCATTTATTTCTAAATGGTGGTATATACTGAAGACTAGCTGGGATCTACTGATTGTACCCATTAACACCTTGTGCCCAGGGCTGCTGACCTTGTGCCACTCCCTAGCTATGCTTCTGATTAGTCACACTGATGAACACGGACTACTGTTCCCACTGACTTCTAAAAGTGATGTTGACAGGGCTCCACAGAGGGCAGGAGATGCCCATCGAACAGCATGTTCCCATGAGCCAAAGGTGTATGGATGTATACCAGAAGGTGTATTCCTACTGTTACACGCTCATGAGTCACCACAACACCATCATGATGCAGATCTGCATGCAGTTATTTGTCAACTGATAACACTGCACAATATATCTGGGTGTTGTATTACAGTCAGGAGTACTGGCATGCGAAGGTCATAGCATCTTATGCTGAACACAGAGACAGTGTGACATCTAGTACATGCTCAGGACAGTAGCTTGTCCCAACTGTGCCAGAACAGTACCACAATACTTCACCAGCCATATGTGCTGTGATCAATATCCTCAGTTTACCACCACTGGATAGAATAATAAATCCTCTTGCACCCTCATAATGACACTCAGTCATCCATTGTGACTGTGCTGCCACAAGCACACAGTGTTGTTGGTCACTATTCTCAGACCAGGGCAATGTTTCATGCAGCACAGCACAAGCCAGTGTATAGAACCCAAATATGTTCTGCTCCACACAAGCCACCAATAGCAGTGGTTCAGTGCTGCAACATAGGGCTGTGCCCTCCTCACAAGGCAGGGATACCCAAGCATGTGTCACTAGCCATCAGCATGGATGACCTTGTATACGTTAGTGTTACCATGGCAAGTATCCCAGAATGTGTGTGTTGCTGTGTCTCTGTTTACCTGTGGTGATGATGACTACTGTGCCAACCATTGCACACTCTGCCATGTCTGATGCCGAATGAATACACTTTCTGTAATGTATTGTCCAAAGCTTGTTACTCTGCTTGGTCCTCACTGTCAAGAATATCATTCACAGGTCTGACTTGTATGACAAAGTGTCATGGCATTTTCCTTACAAGCACTTACAACAGTAGAAATTATTTCTTTTTGACATGACATGACTGTTGGTGCATAACACTAAAAAAAAGAATAAAATCCAACTATTCCACATGGCTAACTAAAGAAACCAGATCCTAGCTAAAAACAAGAGGTAAAGCTTGTGATCATTGGCTTAAAGCTAAATCACAGGAATCTAAACAGGCATACCAACAACTAAGGAATAAAGCCAAAAAATCAAATTAGACAAGACAAAATCAGTCACTACCACCACATACAAACAAAACATCAAAACAAACCACAGAAGGGGGCGGAGCCTAGATGGCCAACTGTGAGCAGTGAATTTTGAGAGCTCCATAAACTAGTATAATAATATTGGAAAATTTTATTATTTTCAAGTTTAAAACATCAGAAATCTATAGATAAACTACTAAACTACATAAATATCAATTTTGGTGGAGGTATACAAAAATGTTCCTGTCAAGTAACTTGGAGATATATTGAGTCACTCAATATGAACAACTCAAGGAATTCTCATCCAGATGTTGCTTTGAAAAAAGAACTGCAATTGATGACATCTACCTTACAGGAACTATCTTTGAAGATGGATGGCTTTAAAAATGACTTAGAAAACCTCAAATTAAATTCTCAAAAACGGACTGATACTTTTAAGAAACTATTACAGCAACACCATGCAAAAATAACAAATATAGAGACTTCTCTAAATGACATTGAAGGGGGACTCAAAGAGGAAGAATTCCAAAAAGAATTTCTGCTTAAACAGAATACATGGTTGCTTAACAAAACAGATGACTTAGAAAACAGGGAAAGGAGAAACGGGTCTATATTGAATTATCGAAAATCATCTTGTGCGAATAAGTAAACGTCGACACATAAATAGCGATACGCAAATATAGCAAACGTACAAAACCACGAAATACAAAATGTCGAATCCCCATAGTTGGCCAATTCCACCTCCCCCTACATACTGCCTAGCCAAACAAAATAAAAAAAACACACTATACCCATACCTACATTTCACCTACATATCCCATATCCTAATAAAACCTACATGACACACAAATACATCTAACTATAAAAAACAACACTCGAAAAGTAAAAAACAATAATACTGTATATACTCTGCTACTCAACTACATTACTATATATACACTAAACTTAACCCTATTTCTAACCCTAACATCTAAGTTAACCATACCACTGCATATACACTTACCTTAAATCGCACCCTAACCCTAAGGTCAGTAACTATCGCACCCTTACCTAAGAGAGCTATACTGGATAAGGAAATCACCTACTGCCATGGACAACTATGGCAGTTCGATCTTCGGATCTTTGCAGTTCTGGACATTCGCTCTTCTGCCGCTTCACTGTATACGTGTCGATGTTTACGTATTCGCACAAGAGGAGTTTCATTAAGTCAATATAGACCCAGGAGAAACAACATAAGCATCTTTGGTCTGCCTGAAAACATTGAAGGAGAAGACATCATTTCATTCTTAACAACCTGGATTCCTCCTGAATTTTTAGACTTGAAAGAGGGACTTTCATTTGGAATTGAAAGGGTGCACAGAGCACTGAGGACACTTGCTTCTAACTCAACAAATACTCCAACTAGACCCATAGTTATAAAATTTCTTTCATTTCTGGACGAGGAACTAATATTAAAATCTGCTTGGAGAAAATCACCCTTAAAATACAATCAAAGCCTGATAAGGTTTGATAATGATTATTCTTCCAGAATACTAGAACAAAGGAAAAAAGTCTGGCCAATAATAAAACTGCTGAAACAAAACAACATTAAAGCATAGCTAGCCTTTTCAGCCAAGATAAAAATACTTTTTGCCAATGAGATGAGAACCTTTAATGACTTAGAAGTAGCTACTATATTCATCAAAAACAACAACATAGTGCCTATCCCAGAAGAAATGGAATGGATGGTCCCAACTCTTAAAAGAATAAAAGAAACAAATAATTGGACTGATGCTAGAAAGAAGAAGCAAAAAAATGATTCCAAGATAGCTGTCCCAAAAAAATAACTCTTACAACTACATCTGTCAAAGTATCAACTAATATGGTACATCACTTGTCATCTGTTTTTATTTTTTAAAAAAAGGAGGGTTTCGTAAACAACTGAGAAACAGTAATGATTTATTCAGAATGTTCAAAGAGTCCAATAATTCTTCACAAACAAAGGTAGGTCAAGATGGGTTACTATTTACATTATATATAAGCCAAACAAAGCAACATATAATACAAATACAGAAGTTTCTATTCCCCTGCTTGAACTCAATGAATACTTATCTTGTTAATTTTTCATTGTTTTTTCTTATAATAATTTAAGTAATTAATTAACTAATTTAACAAGGTACCATTCATCAGAGTTCAGACTCAAATGTAACAAATCAACATCATATATAATAGCAGTAACAGTAGAGTGTTTTGAAAAACAAATGCTGTCATGGAGATTAATGCCTTATGATTTAGAAATGTCATGTATATCCTGGTTAAATAATAGTAGCAAGCTCTTATTACAAATGTCATTATTATTCTGTCTAAATATAGTTAGTATCTATTATGGCAGGTATCACAGCCATAGTGCTGTTTGATCAATCCTGATATGGTGTGCGTGGATGCAGCTGTATCTGGCAGCTAGTACAAATTTCATTATTATTCTGTCTAAACATAGTTAATATCAGCTATGGCAGGTATCATAGCTTCGAGTGCTGTTTGATCAATCCTGATATGGTGTGCGTGGATGCAGCCGTGTCTGGCAGCTAGTACAAATGTCATTATTATTCTGTCTAAGCATAGTTAATATCAGCTATGGCAGGTATCATAGCTTTGAGTGCTGTTTGATTAAGCCTGACATGCTGTGTGGATGCAGCTGTGTCTGGCAGCTATTGTATGTTGCTGTTTTTGTCTCCAGGAAGCTGTGGTTTGTGGCTTGTGATCGAGGTTTACTGATGCTTGTGTATTAGGAAGATATTTGGTGTTTTAGTCTGGATCCAGGGGAAGGGGGTGGATAAAACTGTGATTTGGGATATTTTGGCAGAGAATAATTTGTTTATACATCTGCTGAGTGAGAGGTGCGAAGCCTGGAAGAATGTGTTATCTCTCATTTTTTTTTGTTCTTTTTTTATCTGTTTGCTCTCTGTTCTTTTCCTGGCTGCTGCCTCGCTGAAAGGGAGGGAATTTAGGCTTGAAGTTGCAGTGAAGTGAAGCTTTGCTTCAGGTGCATCGCGGGCCTCTGGTATGCAGTATACAGACACACTAAGAGAAACAGATGCTCCCAGGTTGCTATGGTAACAGAGACTGTGTGACGATAATGCTTAATGGCTCTGAGGAGCCTCCAAGATGATTCTCAGCAAAGAAGTTTTTGGTTTAAAAAAAATATAATAAAAGGACTGTTTTAAAGCACATGTACACATATCGATGGTCTCCCAACACTTTGTTTAGCTCATTAAGCTGATTCTTGATTAAAAAAAAAATAATAATAATAATAAGCGGGATTTTATATTTAAAATGTATTTTCATCCAAACACATTAAGGATTTACATTAGAGTGGAAGTCTGAGTTATTGTGAAAGACTAAGAGCACTTGGTTTTGTTCAGTACCCTTTGCAATGGTCAGGGAGGTGAGCATGCTCAGATGTGTTGGGTATATGGGGATAGCTGATTCTAGGGGTGTTTGGGGTTGCCAGGAATTGGTAGAGAGTCATCAGATTTCCTTTGTAGAAATATCTGTGGGTATGGAAGGTGTGTTGAGTGGTTCACTGATAGAGTACCCACTGCAAGGAACAGGCTGGTAAAATGGAACAGGACAAATAATGGTTTAGATATTTTAAGAACAGCCTGAAAACACAACACATGAACTAGTAAATGGCATTCTGGCAAAACTGGATGGGCATTGTTACCTGTGCTTGAAGTACTGATATGTGTGTATGTAAGGATGGAAATATACTTATAACAAATAAGAAACTAGAAGGGTCTCATAATTTAAAGTCTATGGACTGTATAAATATGCCTGGAAGGAGGTAATAATAAGAATAAAGCATTACAGCTTGTGGTTTCTCAAATAACTAAGCAACAGCCAAAAAAAAAAAAAAATCACACAATAGTTATGTAATGTATGATTTTAGTAAATCTAGACATAAAATATATAATCATCATATAACATCAAGCAGTCTGCTGAATTTAGATATTCAAGACAGGATTAAATAACATGGGCTTGTGTATAATAACACTACTGTCTTAACTTGTCATAAATGACATGTACTACCTAACATCAAGCCAAAGCATGATGATTTTCTTATATAAGTAAATATGCATAACAAGTCATGTAATTCCTTTAACCTGAATTGTAGTTTTTGTAACCCATCTTGACCATATATAATATGGGTCTATATTAGATGAACAAATGATCAAAATGTCAAGCATAACATGCTCGACACACTTTCATTGAACATCCATCTAATCAGAAGCTGAAAATGCCAAAAACAGGAGTTCTGAAAAATTTTACTTGGCCATGTTAGTGAATGTAGCTTGTGATGTAAACATGCTGAACTGTATGGAATGACTAGGTAAGTGAATTCTTTCCTTGGGAAAGAATTTGATTTGGGATTATGGGGAAATTGCCCTTTCCCAAATGTAGAGCGATCTCAGAGTTGGTATATTTAGATTGGGGGTGGGAAGGCACAGCTCCCCAGATCATGGGGTGTGAGGAGTGAAGCTCCCCACCTTATTTTAAAAGCAGAACAGTGTGTTGAGGTTTAAAAGCTGTGAAATGATGTGAGCAAGTAGGGGTGTGCATATATTGGTTGTATGTGTGTGTGTTGTATGTTATTTTAGGGAAGGTTTTGGCCAAATGAAATATTTTATTTAAGTGATTTTCAGGCTTTTAAGTTTTCAATTAGGTGAACATTCAATTGCAGTGTGTCGAACATGTTGTGCTCGACATTTTGATCATTCGTTTACTTACTAGAGACCCTAGAATACTTAAGCGGTTACCAAGGTAACTAATGTTTATACATGACATCAAACTGACAAATTTGTTCAAGAGAAACAATAGAAGCCTAAACTTGAAATGTCACAGAATGTAACAATTACATTCTGAACAAATAGTATTAAATTGACAATAGACACTCAGTTTAATAACATGAGCTTGTGTATAATAACACTACTCTTTTAACTTGTCATAAATGACATACATTATATTGGACATCAAGAGGAAGCATGATGATTTTCTCATATAAATAAATGTGCATAACAAGTCATATAATTGCTTTAAAATGAAGTGTGGTTTTGTAACCCATTTTGACCATGCATAATACTTAAGCTGTTACCAAGGTAAGTAATATTTTATACATGACATCAAACTGACAAAGTTGTTCAAGGGAAACAATAGAAGCCTGAACTAGGAATGTCACAGAATGTAACAATCACATTCTGAACAAATAGTACTAAATTGACAATAATCACTCAGTTTAACCTTTGCTGATTACACAAAATAGAATGCTGCCATTTAAATCTAAAAACCTTCAGTATATGCCATAAAATGGCAATTTATTAATATGGAAATGGAACTTGTAATCATTAATCACAATAAGTGAATTTGTTGTTTTTAACCTATACTTTCACTCATTTTATAATAAAAAATGACAGATATGAAAATCCTTATGTGTACGAAATGGGGGGAAGAGGGGTGCACTGATAATTAAAATCCACTAACTTTCATCAATGCTCACCTAAAACAAACTTGATGCTTTAAGTAAGTTAGCAGCAAAGTGATTATTTAAATGCTGGCAAACAATGAAATATAATGTCTGATATATCCAGCAAAATGCATTGTATTATAAACAGTAGGTATAAATATTATTACCATCTATTTATATTAAGTAATAAGTTTTGAAATACTTCATCAATAAGGGTGAATATGTTAAATACTTTATGCTATAATCTTTTACTGAGGTTTTATATATGATACATCGTACTTTACTATTGTTGAATTGTCATCTATCTTTCATGTAAATATTAATTGCTTATACAATACGTAGACATTTATATTGTATTAGAATTCTGTCTAATCTATAATAGTACTATATCTGTTCAAAATAATATAAATATTGCTTATTCCTATTACAAATATTGTCCATATGATAATTCAATTTATGGAGCTCAGATGTCCTGGATTGTCAAGGTATGAGTAATAATATGATGGACTTAGGTTTATCCATCAGATTAGGGATGATTTTCATTCCATGGCTGGTGCGGATCTTAGTTTTATTAGCATTCATTAATTTAAATTTGTTATTTCACAAAAACATTTTTAGTATGCCTGACCAAAACATTACATTATTGATAAACACTCAAAGTATAAAACTGATAATTGCCTTTAAAAGCTCAAACATATACTTTATAGTTAACAGAGAAGAATGTTTAATCATCATAATTAAACAAAAAATGCATAGTCTAAATAACCTAAGATGGATTTAACTTTATTATCTTTAAATACCAATGGCTTAAACAATCCTAGGAAGAGATGAAATCTACTGAAATATTTAAAACTGAACAAAGCACAAATTGTCTTTCTTCAAGAAACTCATTTCAAAACAAATGACAATTACAAATGGAATCCTAAGGAATATATGACATTGGTGCAATCCACTTATAAGACAAAGACATAAGGGGTAACAATTTTATGGAAAACAAATGTGATTAACCCAAAATCATTTATAAGTATGAAGATAAAGAAGGGCTTATGGCATTACTAATAGTTAAATATAATAACAGAATATGGACCCTAGCCAATCTATACTGGTTCCCAGGTATTGGAACAGGAACTGTTAAAAAACACTTGGATTTAATTTCCAATAATCATAAAGGCAACTTAATATTAAGAGGAGATTTAAACTGTATATTTGATATTACTGAAACTATAAATATAAGACCGCTGCATACATCTGCTGTATCAAAAGCTTTAAACAAGTGGGTAGAATCATTTCATCATCTTGTAGATGATTTCAAATTTTAAGAAGATAAATCTTTGTTGTTTTCTCACCAAGATCACAGATTTGGTACCCAAACGAGAATAGATAAAATATCTGCTGCCCATGACTTACACTCTAAAATCATTAATTTCTCAATCACTCCCTTCCTTTTCAGACCACAGTTCATTGATACTAAAACTTCAAAATGGGTACAAACCATTAATCGTTAACTCCAGAATCCCAGCATATAAAACTAAAATGAAAGAGTTCAAACACTCTTTATTATCTGAATTACAGTTCTTCTTAGATGTTAATTACACCACAGAGTTAAATAAAATAATGATATGGGACTCATTAAAAGCTTATATATATATATATATATATATATATATATATATATATATATATATATATATATATATAGTAAAACCCTAACTTGGTATAAAAAAATTAGAGAATGGGATTCTGAATTATTAGAGCTAGACTCCAAACTTTTGCCAATAAAAGCTGAAAAAAAATCAAAATCATTTGGAGATGAAAAAGAAAGTAGAAGTATTAAGCAATAAATACAATGAAATTCTAACACATAAAACTAGTTTAGCTTTAGAAAAACTAAAAATTAATACCTTGGCCACTTCTCCCAAATAACTACATAATTTATCCACAAGAATCAAAATACAATCAAAAGCTAATAACATTAAAAGTATCTTCCATGAAAAGAAAGGGAAAAATGTCTCAGATATAGGTGACATTCTTGGTGCTTATAGAAATCACTATATGGAACATTTTCAAAAAGAAAATATACATATATGTCATCTAGAAAAATGTTTTAATATAAAAAAAATGCCAGAAAAATTAAAACTAGATCTGCAAGCATCCATATCCTACAAAGAAATTACAGATACAATAAAAGAGCGTAAAAATAATAAAGCTCCAGGTATAAATGGCATAATTATGGAAATATATAAACTTTTACCTTCAAAGATACTATACCTTTTCCATAAAACTCTATTAGAAAGTTAGTCACAAGCTTTAATATCACCCTCTTAGAGATATTCCTTAATCACACCAATCCTAAAGGAAAACAAATCCCCATACCTCTGCACCTCATATAGACCTATATCATTATTAAATAATGACTATAAGATATTTATGACAATATTAACTAGAAAAATGAAAATACCACTATCCAAAACAATAAATAATGATCAAACTGGATTTATATATCATAGACACGCACATGACAATATTAAAAGGATAATTTCTCTTATACATTATGTTAATAAAAAAATAAAGAAACACTCATAATTGGCTTAGATATAGAGAAAGCCTTTGATTCCCTGAATTGGGACTATTTATTCAAAATCCTAATGCTACTTGAATTTCTTGCATCCTTTGTTCATTTCCTAAAGAATATATATATATATATATATATATATATATATATGGTTCCCATTCAGAAGCCTGAAACATCATAAGCCTGAAAATCAAAATCCTGAAACCAAAAGCCTGAAAATTCAGAATCCTGAAAACTCAAAATCCTGAAAGCCCAAAATCCTGAAAGACCAAAATCCTGAAACTCAAAATCCTGAAAACACAAAATAGACATACTGATGTCATTGTGGCTTTGCTATTGTTAGCCCTGTGGTGTTAGGTCATGCATTGGGGTCTGGTAAGTGTGCGGTTGGTTTTATGTTAGGGTTAGGGGTGGTTTAAGTGAGTTAGGGTTAGGGCGCAGGTTAGGCATGTATGCAATAGTGACAAATATTGGGGTTAGGGGCGGTTTAAGTGAGTTAGGGTTAGAGCCTTGGGTCAGGTGAGTGTCGATAGTGACGGACCTTAGGGTTAGGGTTAGGGTCAGGTCAGTTGGTAGATATTAGTGTCTTTATAGTGACATATTAGCATTATTTGTGTTTTCAGGATTTTGAGTTTCAGGATTTTGGTCTTTCAGGATTTTGGGCTTTCAGGATTTTGAGTTTTCAGGATTCTGAATTTTCAGGCTTTTGGTTTCAGGATTTTGATTTTCAGGCTTATGATGTTTCAGGCTTCTGAATGGGAGCCATATATATATATATATATATATATATATATATATATATATACAAATAATTTAGCGTATGTCAAGTTAGGTCCTTTTACCTCTGAATCTATACATATAACAAAAGGCACTAAACAAGGATGTCCCATGTCACCAATTATATTTGCTCTAGCTATTGAAATATTGGCAGATTCAATTTGTAACAATATAAAAATCAAAGGAATGGATGATTATGAACAATACAATTCTAAAGTAATGCTATTTGTTGATGACATATTACTAACATTATCTAATACAAAGGAGACATTAGAAGAATTAGATATATTACTTGACAAATTTAAAATGACTTCAGTACTCCATTTCAATACATCAAAGTCAAAATTTGTATTTTTAAATAAAAAAAGATCTGCAGACTAAGGGGGAGGGTCACATCATAGGGAAACAAGAATCTACCTTAAAATATTTAGGAATTGAGTTATGCAAGGCTAATAATGAATTAATCTCAAAAAAACTACAACAATATCATCAATACAATTAAAATCTCTGTGGAAAAATGGAACAAAATAATATTAACATTGGAAGATAGACTACAGTTAATAAAAATGGTTTTACTGCCCAAGATCCTATATATAGCCTTGGCAATACAACTGTTACCAGAAAGGAATATACTTAAAGAAATAAATTCATGCCTAATAAACTTGTTATGGTTTCCCAAAAAAACAGAATAGTTTTAATACATCATATTAGACCATAGAAACAGGGAAGATTAAACTATGCTGATATAGGAACATATATAAAAGCATCACTATCTAAAACAATCTCAGATTGGATAAGTCCAAATTGCTCTGCAAATTGGAAAGAATTACTAACTGCAATATCAATAAATGAATTGGATTTACAAAAAAAATTCAAATAACAGATAAAAACAATTGCCATGGCACATATTATGTATTAGCATGCAATATAACATAACTAAACCCATTAAAACTCATATGATTAATTATTACATTTACTCATTTAGGAAAATTATTAATGCAAATATAGATTTAAAAATCTGGTTTGATCTTTTAACACCATTTATAGTCACAAACAACTTTCAACATAAAACATATAGAGAAATTATTAATTCCTGGGAACAGAAAGGATTTGTTTTTTGGCTCCAATGTATCAATGAACTAAATGTTTTAGATTTGCAAGTAATAAAAACAACATACAAAATTCCACAATAGGACTGGCTAACTTTCCAAAATATTCAGTCATATTTGCAAGATTTAAGTAGAATAATAACAATTCTTCATTTAAAGAAATATCTAAATGTATGAACTACATATATGAAATAATATATAATGACTTTGACATGGGAAATAGTATTTCAAAATTTTACAAAATACTGATAAACTATAAAACAACACCCAAAATGTCACATTGGAAATATATAACAAAAGGACACTCAATACAGTTAACTGAAGATATTAAAACAAATATCTTATTATCGATAAAATATACATCCTTTACACAATACTGGAAAGTTTTTAATTGGAAATCCTTTCACAGAGCATTCTTAACCCCAGATAGAATCAGTAAAATTAGTTCTTCCATAAAAGGAATGTGTTGGAGATGTGAGCAAGTACACAATGCATATTGGAACCACATTTTCTTTGATTGTGTTAAAGTTAAGCCATTTTGGAATGGTATTAATAACTTTCTAAAAGCTTTATTTAATTAATCATTTTATTTAAATAAATCTGTTGTATTATTAAATGTGAACAAAGGTCCTCATTTGAATAGGTCAAACATGTATCTGGTATGGGCTATATTTGCAATTTCAAGGAAGTGAATAATAAGAAGATGGAATGCAAACACAATACCAACTTTGGAAGACTTCAACAGCCTACTGAAGACCACAGCATTATTGGAAATTAAAATTAAAGAACTAAGAATTTATCCAAATCCACTTATCAACAACCCTTGGGGAAAAGTCTTATCCTTGATTGACACTATACAATAATTGATCAGACACTCTGATAAGGGATTGGACATACTTATAAAGTAACTGTATATATTAAGATATGCTATAGTGTCAGGCCAATGTAAATAGTGTACATAGTTATTTAAGATGTCATGTATAAATACTATGGAATCCATTCAAATGTATTTGAAAAATAAAAAAAAACTTGAGAAAAAAAAACACAGAATTTTTGGTCGGGTATAAATAAATTCCTACAACCTGGAAACTCAAGCACACCCCTTCTAACCCTAACAATGCAGATCCCATAGCTACAAAATTTAATAAATACGTTACCAAAACCATATTAACCCCGACAAACAAGAACCACACTAACCCTCCAATACAGCTACCTACAATAACTGATTAAATCTTGCCTGTGATATAAATAGGACCTGCTGAAGAGATGGGTATGTATCCCAGACATTACCCTGTCTATGGAACAGCTCCCCATCCATGTGAAGTAGAGTTCCTCCCTAACTCAATTTAAGTGCAACTTGGACAACTGGATGGGAAACCAGAAATGCATCCCAGATTTGGCACCTGTGTCTCTAATGGATACAGGTAACCTGTAAATGGTTCCTCTCCCAGGCCCATGCTTACACTTATCAAGGGTATCAGAATTTGTCAGAGATTTGAGATGCATGGTTAGGCTTAAAAAGGCCCTTGTGGTCATTAGCCTAGTAAACACCTATGAACTATAAACAACAGCACCTTTTATTTCCAATGAGTCCCAAGAGAAACTATAATAACCTCCTAAAAAATTGAAACTAACAACCATAGCAACTGATAACTTACCAGGTGAATACCTATAAATCACCACAAAAGTTATTTCCTACCCTGTATCTCTCTTGATAAATCAATATCTTATGTTGTGCCACTGCAAAAAGTGGGCAATTCAACTGATTGTCCAACTATAGACCAATAGCAATCTTATCACCTCTATCAAAAATCCTTGAAAGATGTAAACACTCACAAATAATGGATTATCTCCTAAATAACAACCTACCAAAAGAGGACATGGATTTCATCCCCACCACAGTACTACCTCTACCCTTTTGAGTTTTACTGATATCGTTAATCAGCACTCAACAATGGCATGGTTCAGAGATTACCTAACAGGCCACCAACAAGCTATCAAATGGCAGAAAAAAACTGTCCTCTCTTCTACCCATCACTCTAGGAGTCCCTCAAGGATCTATCACTGGCCCCTTTCTATTCACACTTTTCACCAATAACATCTACACTGCTACCCTACATGCTTCCCTCATCCAGTATGCAGATGATTCCACATTAATTTATGCTGATCCATCACTCCAAAAACTACAAGAAATAACACAACAGTCTTTCTCTCCAGTGGAATTTTAGGTGTCAGAATCTTAACTTATACTAAAGCCTAATAACACAAAACCCATACTCTTCCAACCGACAAGGCCTGTAAACCCTCACCCATCTTTCAATATCTCATCTAGTAATAATATAACCATTTCTACTGTAACCCAAACAAATCTTCTGGGTGTAGTTATTGATGACAACCTGAAATTTGAAATTTACATACCACAGACCATATAAAAAGTCCATAAAAAATTATGTGCCCTATACAGAAATAAGCATTACCCAACCACAGATACAAAAGCAACCACAGCTAGAACACATTTGATCTCTTCCCTACTATATGCCTCACCAATACTCACAAACCCCCGCAAAAAATCAGATATAGTTAAACTAGATGCTTGATACAATAAAATAGCAAGGTTTGCCAATAACTCCAAATTTAGAACTCACCACTACATCACCCTCAAAAAAACTATACTGGATTGAACTACCACATCTTTTAACTTATAACCAGCTTACCATGGCCCACAGAATTCTAAACCAACCAGATAATAATTACACTAGCAACAGGCCAATATGCTCTAGTAACAAATATTTGCTACACATAAACAAAAGGTAATAACACTTCAGAAGAATCCCTTTATTCAAATTGTATACCAAAAATCTGGAACTCCCTACCAACCAACTTAAAATCTACCAAAAACCCATCACACTTCAAAAAACAGCTTAAATTCCACTTAGCTAACACAATGCTGTGCACATCCATAAGCCCTGAATAAGTCTCTTACTTCCATTTAATAACCCTTAAATGTTTTCCAGCTTACCCTCTCTTTCTCCTTCCTAGCTAACCACTCTTTCAAACCACTATTTCCCAAACTTACCTTGTACCTTCTAACTTACTTTCCTCACACCACCTCTCTATGAAAAGTGTCCAAGTGAGTGCCTCTTTTTTTATTCTGTTTTTCCTTCATTTGTAGATATTAGCATTTATCTAGGTACAGAAACCTGCACCACTTCTGACAACTCATATTGTAAATATGTATATTAGAGGACTACAATAGTAACCATACCAGTAATGTACTGAATGTTCAACTATTAAACTCACTTGCAACCCTGTTTAATGTACTATTTACTTTAATATCTTCATGTATGCCTTGTATTGAATACTATTGGGATGATATGAGACAGTGCCATCTGTGCCAGAGAGCGTAGGGCACTGCATGTGTAACATACCCCAGTATAGCAAGCTGAAGTTTTGTAAAGAATTTTTATGTCATTTGACTATCACACTGATTTGTACAGATGCTTGTGTTAAAAATGTATTTCTAAAGTTACTTGTGTTAAAAATGCATCAACAGTGGGTCCTGCTGGACAGAAAAGAGATATACATATATGTCAGACAGCATTATTATAACTTATTAAATGGGGTCTATATCACCATTTCAAATGGTAAAAACTCCGAATGCTGTATAATCGAACTCAACAGTTCGAAATCCGTCAACAGCAAACTCATGGAACACCAATTTTTCCCCCAGGGAAAACAAATCGCTGCTCCATAAAAAAAAAAAAAAAGAAAATTAGCAACTTTAAACACAAACAAAAGTGGGGGGCTTCGCCCCCACACCACCCAATGTGGGGGGCTATGCCCCCCACACCCCCCTGCTGAAATATACCAACTCTGAGATCGCACCACCATGAAGGAATAGCAAAGCCATGATGACGGCCCACCGATTTTTTTCTCTGGGAAAAAAATCGGTGTTCTGTGAGTTTGCTGTTTATGGATTTTGAACTGTTGAGTTAGATTAAACAGTGTTCAGTATTTTCACCATTCGAAATGGTGATATAGACCCTATTAAATGTACATGTTTTAACAGAAAGTTCTGGAAGGGAAGATGTTAATCTCAGTCCAGCTAATTAAAAAAAGAATAGGTTGAAAATTAAATGGGTTGGTTTAGACAAAAATATTTTATCTTACAGGTCTGATTGCAGACAGAGACAACAATGTCTGGGAAAACCAGGACTAGGAAACTTGCTGTATTGTTCTTAGGAGTGAACTAATTGCTACTTTGAAAGGATAGAAGTTTTTCAAATTGTTTTATAGCTTTCAGATGCTGCAACAGATCTTAGCAAAACTCCATGTGTGCAGGTGACCAGAGGTGATGTCATTCTATAACCAGCACTGACATGATTTTCTAGATATTAGTGAGAGATATTCCAGAACTCCTGCAGCAGCATTTTTTTTCAGAACCTGACAGGAACGATCTCTCACAGATATCTCACACACCGCACACCTCATCTTGCCTTGCTGCAGTAAGCAACTCAACCCATCTCATCTTCCCTTGCTGTAGTAAACAATGCAGCACTCATCATCTTGCCATGCTGTAGAAAGTAACTTAACGAGAAAACAGTAATTCTTTAATCAGTCAGGAAAATATAGTAAGATTAGTTAAGTATATTTTTTCTGCATCTGTGTGAATCTATCCAACTGTGTTATATTTTATATCTCCTGTGATTGAAACTCTGGTGTTTATTGTAACTAAATATTCATTATTCTCATGTTTCTATTTTATTATTTATTATTAAATATTTCTATACCTTTCATTGTGGCTGGTCTTTTAGAGAGTACTTTTAACTTCATAAGAGTACTTATGCTTATTTTAGTGACACTGGCCTCTCCTGAAAGCTTTGCTGCTTTGGTCAAGCTCTACCATTTGTATTAGTATTAATTTTCCTCAGTATAATGGGGTACTCTTGTAAGAGTTTGAGCCTTGGAGTAGGTGACAGTGGCAGCATAATTACCTTATAGTCTGGGCAAAAGGGCACAGATGGTAAATCTGTGGCAGCCTTTCCAGTTTCCAGGTATGTGTGTGTGTGTGTGTGTGTGTGTGTGTGTGTGTGTGTGTGTGTGTGTGTGTGTGTGTGTGTGTGTGTGTGTGTGTGTGTGTGTGTGTGTGTGTGTGTGTGTGTGTGTGTGTGTGTGTGTGCGTGTGTGTGCGAGTGAAAATCAAATATCCAAGTGTGTGCGTGTCAGCTACTTGAAACAGGGACACAGAGCTCCAAAGTGGTCAGTGTGGGGTCATGTTTGGGGCCTGGAGAGAGAGCGAGAGAGAGAGAGAATACAACCCTGAGTCTGGAGGGTGCATCCTGTCTGCCCTTAAGAGAAATTGTGCTTGGTACAGAGAGCTGCATCTGAAAATAATGCGTGTATCAATTTTTGTTCCTATCAGCTGTCCTTCACCATTGTCAGTAGTGAGGATTGAGGTTCCTTGATTGCTGGCCCGGAGTAGGGAACATCAGATATTGGTGGCAGTGGTTGGATATTAATTGAACTTCAGTAGCCTGAGGGCAGCTGTCACTGAAGATGTGTGTACTCTCATCATCCACAATGTAAACATACAGAGTTTGAGTTTCAGAACAGTTTTATTTATTTTTGTTAGTTTAGTTTAGACAGGGAAAGCAGACAAAGATGTCAGCAGAGGATTATGGCAAGCTGACAAAGAACTAGTTGGCCAAGGTGTGTGAAGACAAAGGACTGATGCATGCCAACCTGATTAAAGAGGAAATAATTTCAGACTTAATTGAAGTTGCAGCATGGATCAACAACCAGTTTGGTGATGTGGATGTGCAGACTTCAGAAACAAGACAGTTCTCCTTTTCCTCAGAGGATTTAGGAAATCCATCTGGAGTTAAAAAGACTTGAACTGAAAGCCAAACATTTGGAATTAGAATTGAAAGAGAGACGGCAGTGTTTGGAGGCTGAAGAAAATGAGAGATTGCTACAGGCAAAACAGATGAAATTAGAATCAGCAGATTGACTGCAGCATTTGGAGGTCAAAGAGTGAGAGAGACTGCGGTGCTTGGGGCTCAAAGAGAAAGCCAGACTGTGGCATTTGGAAACTGAAGGAAAGCAGAAACAATGCCAATATGACAGGGAGATGCTGACTGTTTGTTGGGCTCATGGAGGTAATGTCGAAGGGAATAACTGAACCCCAGAAGCAATAATGGTTAGTAAATTTCTTCCACAGTTTACAGAGTGTGATAGTTTTGACAGTTTTATTCATATATTTGAAAGAGTACATAAACAGGGCCTATATCATTTACGCGAAGAAGCAGAATGTTGACTCACTTTTAGTCGACTCATATTTGTCAAAGCTGCACATCATCGAATGGCCAAATCATCGATTTCTTTTTTTTTTTGCCCCCACTTTCATAGTGTTTGTTTTAATGTGGTGTACGTGGTTGGGCTACCAATTTCTTTCCCTTGAAAGAAATCGATGATTTGGCCATTCAGTGTTGTGCAGCTTCAACAAATATGGGTTGAGTTTAGGTAAGTCAACATTTTGATTGTTTGACTATATAATATAGACCTCGTAAACAGTATAATGCTGACCAAGGGCTCTGGGTACGGTTCCTGAGTCCTTTTCTCCATGGTAAATCTGTAACTGCTGTTTCTAAATTGTCTAATACTGATTGTTTAAAGTATGATAAAGTAAAACAATGTTTATTGGAATGTTTTAAATTAAAACACAAAGCTTACAGAAAAAAGTTTCATGAGCATAGATGCAAGGCAGATGAAAGTGCGTGTGATTATATTGCAGAGTTAAGCACTCATTTTCATAGGTGGGTGAGTGGGTGAGTGGGTGAGTGGGTGTGAAGTCACCACTTTTGAATGACTGGCAGACATTTTGATGAGGGAACAAGCCCTTATCACTTTTCCTGAGAACATGAGAATCTGGTTGGCAGACTGGGAGTGTAACTCTACAGATCAGCTGGGGAGAAAAGGGGATCTCTACTTAGCAAGCAGGGCACCACTGCACAATAAGGGAATACCCAGGACATGGAAATAAGGGAACCCATGGTGGCAGCCTAAACCACCCCAACAGAGTCTACCAGTAACATGGGAAGCAGTTAATTCAGGTACATGGTCAAACTCAAGGGTTAGATGTTCTGAATGTAACCAGAGGAGCCAAGTAGTATATAAATGTCCCCTGAAGCAAGGTGGGGAACAGAATATGAGAGAGCCAGCAAGTGGGAATAACAGCATGCCAGTAGTAAGTTGTCTGGAGACAACAGGGGTACCAAATTATCACCGGAGGTTGTATCCTATCTTAGTGGATGGAAGACGGGGCACTGCTAAGAGAGACACAGTCTTATTTAACCATTGTGAAACATGCAGTGGTTAAAAAGGAGCAGTGCTTGCTTGGGCAGGCCACTCCAGTCACAGCTTTTGGAGGGACCCCAATGCAAATACCTTTGGCTAGGGTTCACCTTGACTGGGAGGGTGGAAAAGGAAGCAAGCAGATAGGTGTGTTTGAGGATATCCCTGCAGATGTGTTAATAGGAAATTATTTTAATAATGCAGTATCTTTTGTGTATGCAGGTACATGCAGTCAGGCTTGGCGACAGGCATGTAGATCTGGTAGCCAGGGAGATACCCAGACAGACCCTACACTTGAAACTGGGGCTGGTGATGTGGCTATTTCAGGGAGAAAGCTACCCTGTAGTAGTGAGCCTGAAAGTGAGACACAGCTGCTGGTAGGTATTGATGTTCTCATAGACAGGGTGGCTGCAAGGATAGAGGTGAGTGGTAATTCCAAGGCTGACAGTGACACACCTCTGTAAAAAGATACCAGGCTTCCTTTGGAAAGACAGCTGAGAAGGTTGCTTTTGGACCCTACCTTACCAGGCTTCAGAGAGGTAGCTAAGGAGGCACCTGATTCTCAAGGAAAAGGAGCATCTGTATACTGGAACAAAGGATTATTGTACAGAGAGTGGACCCCTGAGGGAGGGCTATAGGGTGAGGTAGTACAGCAGTTGACAGTGTCCAGAGCCAACATTCTGGCACTTCTACCCATAGCCCATGACATTCCTTTTGCAGGTCATATTTGCATAAAGCATACAAAGAGACATATTATGCAGAACTTTTATTGTCTTGGGATTGCAAGGGATGTAACAGGGTACTGTAGAACCTGTGACCAGTGCCAAAAGATAGACAAAACAGGAGACAAGGTCAAAGCTCCTTTGATGCCTTTGCCTGTGACTGAAGAGCCATTTCAGAGGGTACCTATGGATATTGTGGGGATCTGAGTACCCCAAGTTCCACAGGGAAGAAGTATATCCTTGTGGTAGTAGATTATGCTACTAGATACCTTGAGGTGATGGCTGTGTCCTCCAGTGAGGCAGGGAAGGTTGCAAATGCTTTGTTAGAGATTTTCAGCTGAGTAGGTTTCCCAAGAGAATGACTGACAGACAGAGATGCCAATTTCATGTCAGACCTGCTGGCTTGTCTGTGGAAGGGCTGTGGGGTGAAGCACCTAAAGACCCCCTCCTACCACCCCCAGACTAATGGTCTTGTGGAGAGGTTAAACGCTACACTAAAGACCATGCTACAAGCATTTGCAGACCAGTTTAACAGAGACTGGGACAAATATGCCCCATCTGCTGTTTGCATACAGAGAAGTACTCCAGGAATCCACAGGATTTTCACCCTTTGAGTTGCTGTATGGGCATAGGGAGAGGGGGCATTTAGATTTGACTTGTGATGAGTGGAAGGGTGAGTATGAATCCCACAAGGAGCCTGTTGTAGCATGTTTCCTTAACTTCAGGACAAGGCTTAAGTAGCTCATGGGCTTGGCCCAGGAGAAGCTGGCGGGAGCCATACAGCAGAAAAAGGTATGGTATGACAGGAATGCTCAAGCCTGAGAGTATGCTGTGGGGCAACAGATTATGGTGCTCATTCCTGTCAGACACAATAAGCTTAAAGAAGTTTTGGGATGACCCCCCCTATGTTAGCCAGTCCAGATTATAGCAAATAATTTGTTGTGCAGGTAGGCACTTCAAACCATGAGGTGGGAGCTGTACTCAGCCAGGTTTCCTCAGAGGGAGAAAACACTCAGTTGTATATCTCAGCCATAGACTCTAATCCAGGGAGGAAGGTTATGCAGCTGTAGAAAAAGAATGTCTAGCCATAGTATGAGCACTGCAGAAATTTCAGAAATATCTGTATGGAAGGAAATTCACTGTGGTTACAGTCCACAATCCTTTAACATGGCTGCATTGAGCCATCCAGCAAATTGCCAAGTTATTAAGGAATATGATATGTCAGTGCAGCACCATAGTGTGATCAGCAATGCCAATGCAGATAGGTGCTAAAGACAGGGTTAATGATTTTCCAGACAGGCCCATTTCCCCTCGAGCAAATGTTTTCCAGTGTCACTTGAAAAACTAGCTTGAGTCTTCAAAGGGGGATATATGTGATAATATGGGATAGTGCCATCTGTGCCAGGAAGCATAGGGCAGGGTATGTGTAACATATGCCAGCATAGCTATCTAGAGTTTTGTAAAGGATTTTATGTCATTGGACTAGCACACTGATTTGTACAGATGTTTCTGTTAAAAATGTATTTGTAAAGTTGCTTGTGTTAAAAATGCATCAAGAGTGTGTCCTGCTGGACAGAAAAGAGAAATGCATGTATGTCAGACAGTATCATTATAATTGATTAAATGTATATCTTTTAACAGAGAATTCTGGAAGGAAAGAGGTTAATCTCACTCCAGCTAATTTTGAAAAATAGGTTGAAAATTAAATGGGTTAGTTTAGGCCATAAAGATTATCTTACAAGTCTGAGTGGAGCCAGAGACAAGCACGTCTGGGAAAACCAGGACTAGGAATTTTAGTGTATTGTCCTAAGGAGTAAACTTATTGCTACCCTGGAATGGTGGAAGTTTTTGAAATAGTTTTATAGTTTTCAGCTGCTGCAACAGATCATAGCAAAGCTCTGGGTGTGTATTGTAACAGAGTCAGGTGATCAGATGTAATGTAATTCTACAACCAGCACTGAAATGATTTTCTAGGTATTAGTGAGAGATATCCCAGAAATCTCACAGTGGTACTTTACTTTGCAGAACCTGACAGGAAAGATATCTCATAGATATCTCACACACCACACATCTCATCTTGCCTTGCTGTAGTAAGCAACTCAACACACCTCATCTTGCCTTGTTTTAGTAAGCAACGCAGCAATCATCATCTTACCTTTCTGTAGAAAGTAACTTAACTAGAGGAAAGTAATTTTTTTAGTCCATCAGGAAAATATAGTGAGTTTAGTTAAGTATTGTTTTTCTGCATCTGTGTGAATGTGTTCAACTCTGTTATCTTTCATATCTCCTGTGGTTGAAACTTTGGTGATTATTGTAACTAGATATTCAGTATTTTCATGTTTTTTATTTTATTATTTATTATTAAATATGTCTAAACCTTTCATTGTGGATGGCCTTTTACAGAATACTTTTAACATCTTAAGAGTACTTATGCTTATTTTAATGACACCGTGGCCTCTCCTAAATGTCTTGCTGCTTTAGTCAAACACTATCATTTGTATTAGTATTAATTTTACTGAGTATAATTGGGTACCCTTGTAGCCTTAGAGTAGCTGACTGGTGGCAGCATAATTACCTTATAGTCTGGGCAGAGGGGTTACAGCTGGTAAATCTGTGTCAGTCTTTCTCAGGTGTGTGTGTGTGTGTGTGT